>NW_012153896.1:880311-901191 GCF_000956105.1 Propithecus coquereli
TTCTGGGTGAGTTCTGCAGGGAGAGGTGACAAGACTTCCTGAGACTGGTCGTGTGGGACGAGTAAAGAAGAGTTGAGAATGGATCTTAGGTTTTAGAAGTGAGCAACTGAGTCTGTTATTTTTGCTGTTTTAGTTGTATAATACTAAAATACACGTAACATAACATTTACCATTTAAACCACTTTTAAGTGTACAATTCCGTGGCATAAAGTGCATTCACAGTGTTGCATGACCAGCACCACTGTCTACTTCCAGAACGTTTTTTGGCTTATGTTTTGTGCAGTAAACAACCTGCGTGTTCCTCAGATTCTGTTGAAAGTAGAGAGCAGGGAAAGCTTCTCAGAAGTCAGTGCTAATGTCTGTGAAGACCCTCTGACGGGGGCTCCGATGCCCTCCAGTTGTTTGCAGTTGGCTCCTGGGGATGGGGCACATGACGTCGTGTTTCATTTTTCTTTTGCATCTGCCCCAGCAGAGCCTAGGAAAAATCCTGGCATGGTGCTGATGAGTAATTTCCTGTGACCTTAATTAGGACTGAGGTCCTGATGCTATCTCCTTCCTGCCTCCCCATGCACGCGAGGGTTCTGAGCGGAGTGAGCTAACCTGACACTTTGCTCCCTTCGGTCCATGGGGGAAATCAGTTACGGAAAGGAAAGGTCGCTGATGGGTAGACAAAAAGCGCCTGATGTCTCCAGCAGAAACCCTAGAAGGGCTAAGACTGCAGAGCTCTGCAGGCAGGGTGGGAGCAGTGAAGAGGTGGAGGGTGCGCATGGTTTGCAGAGACTTCGGTCTTTAACAGCTAGCTTTAGGGACGTCTCTAATGATTAAATTAACCCTGGGGCCACCTAGGGAGAACCCACAGTCTTGGAATGTAGACTAAGAATAGCACTCCCTCCTCTCCCCCGTCCCATCCCCACGGTTGGGCTCCACTGAGATGTGTGTGAACTGGTAACAATTTCCTCTGTGGTTTAACTCAGGATTGAGACCGTGCAGATCTTTATTTTCTAAATGGTTCCAATTTTATAGCCGTCTTGGGTGAAACTGAAAGGAGTCTCATAGGTAAGAGGAAGAATCACATGCAGTAGTGTCCCCTTATCCACGGGGGACACGTTCCAAGACCCCCAGGGGATGCCTGACACTGTACATGTACTGAACCCCACATATGCTATTTTTTCCTATACACACACCCCTATGATAGAGTTTAATTTATAAATTAGGCGCAGTAAGAGATTAACAACAATAATAAAATGGAACAATTGTAACAATATACTGTGAATGTGCTCTCTCTCTTATTGTACTGCACTCACCCTTCCTCTTCTTGTGAGGATACAGTGCTTACGGGATGAGATGAAGTGAGAGGCCAGACGCAGGCATTGAGAGGAGCATTAGGCCACTGCTCACCCGAGGATGGTCAGAGGGAAGATCATCTGCTTCAGGTGATCCTGGACCATCGAGTCATGACAATGTCAATAGTTGGATGTCAGGAGTAGACGATGTCAATTGTTGGGGATTTTTGATAGTTGAAAGGCTTTTTTTTTTTTTTTGCCAAAATCTTTTGAAAGAAATTGTAATAGGAAGTTATTATATCTCCCTTTTTTTATCTTTATTTTTTTTAATTTTTTTTTAAATAGAGACGGGGTCTTGCTCTTGCTCAGGCTGGTCTCGAACTCCTGAGCTCAAGCAATCCCTCTGCCTCAGCCTCCCAGAGTGCTAGGATTACAGGCGTGAGCCACCACGCCCGGCCAGAAGTTATTGTCTCTCTTTTTTTTAACTCATCAAAGTGTTGTTGCAGACACCGTAATCCTTCGGTGATCACACGGGTGACTGGAGTCTTGCATTCTATCTGTGAATCGTATTCCATAATTTTGTTCTTTAACATCTGTGCCATTCAAATGCTTTGGCAAATTTCAGTGATGTCCGCATTGCTGGTTCTGCTTCAGTTTCTTCTCCTTCATCTTCCTCTTCCTCTGTGGATGACTCAACAAATTCTTCCAATCCCTTGTTTGTTAGCACTTCTCGTTGGCCTTCAGCATGTTCTTCCACCTCAGCAGGCATGTCAGCAAATCCATCCACCAGCTTGCCTTGCCGCACGAATGATTTCCCTCACTTCTCCAACCATCCCAAGGTGGAAGCCTTGAAAGTCATCCACCGCTTCGCTCCGTAAGTTCGTCCAGTGGCATTTGCAGTTTCTGGTTTTAATTCATCCATTGCAGCTTGATGAATGTTATTGCATCCGCAGTAGTGAATGATTTCCAGCACTGCATTGTGTCCGGATTAGGGTCTGCATCGATTGCTGATCAGATGTGGTCCAATACCAGGTGGGCGTAAGTGGCCTTGACAAACCCAGTGAGCCCTGGTCAAGGGGCTGAGGCAATGAGGTCATATTCAGAGGTAAAAATACAGCCCTGACATTTTCATTGTCATAGCAAACAGATTCAGGATGGCCAGGTACATTGTCTGCTGTTAACAGGACTTCCAACCCCTCCCTCTTCCAAGTGTTTTTCCACTTCTGAAACGAAGCATTGGTGGAACCATTCCATAAACAAGATGGCGGTCACCCACACTTTCTGATTATGTTGCCAGAACATGGGCAGATGATTTTTGTTTTTGTTTTTGCAAGCACGTGGGTTCTTCACTCTGTACACTACAGCCGGCTTTCTCACAGGCCCTGGATCGCTGCACACAGTACCAGAACTGATCTGCCTTTCCATGCGTTATGCCCTGCTGCCCCTCTGCACTTTTATGGATGCAGGTTCTGTTGGGCATCTTCTTCCAGAAGAGCCCAGTGTCATCACAACTGAAGCCTTGCTTTGGATGGTATCCTTTCTCCTTAATCAACTTCTTCAGTTTTGCCAGAAATGTGGCAGCAGCTTCTTCACTGGCAGTAACGTATGTATTTTTCAGCCCAGACCTGCTCCTGAATCTGTGTAACCATCCCTTACTTGCAGTAGACAGTGTGGCCTCACTTGTTTTGGGAGATCCGTTGCTGAAGTCTCTGCATAGGTTCAGTGCTTTCTGTCAATCAAAACATATTTTCTGTTCATGTTGTGTAGCCACAAAGTTAATGCCTTTTCCATCTTAACTAAGCACTTAGCATGCACTGTGGCCCTAACTTTGGCAGTCTGAGGTGTGACAGCAAAACTAGCATGAAATTTCTTTTTCTTTCTTCACAGTTTCACCACTAGAAGATTCATTCTTATCATAGATCTTAGCAACCTCAGCATACGAGTGTTTTGCCTTTTTTCATTAAATTTAGAACTTTCACCTTTTCGCTTAAAGGAAGCACCTTTCAGCTTCTTTTTGGCCTATCTGGATTACCAGCAACATTACTGTTGTGCGTTGGTGCCATATTTAAGTAAAATAAGGGTTTCTTGAACAGAAGCACTGCGATACTGAGAGAGTTGATCTGAAAACGAAGATGCTACTAAGTGACTCATGGGGGCAGCGTCTACAGGACAGACATGCAGGGCAAAGGGAAGATGCACGTCCCAGGCAGAATGGAGCAGGACGGCGAGAGTCCATCACGCTACTCAGAATGGCACGTCACATGGGGCTCAGTGGATAATCCAGGACAATCTTCCTATTTTAAGGTCAGCTAATTAGCAACCTTAGTTCTATGTGCTACTTTAATTTCCCTTTGCTAGGCAGGGGAACACATTCACAGCTTCCAGAGATTAGGACGTGGGCATTTTTGGAGAGAGCTGGGAGAACTATTCTGCCACAATTGCTATCAAAAAAAGCAGAAATAAGAAGTTTTTATTTTTTGATTATAGATCATTGTAATATGCAGGCATCTTAAAGCATAAAGCCATAAATGTATAATTCAGATCACAAAAGCCTTTTGATCAAGTTACAAACCTAAAACATGACCTTTTTTATATTATCTAAGTAATTGCAAATACATTTCTCTTAAGGGCATCAGGATAGTCTTTTTCTTTTAAAAACAAAACTGGAATGATTTAAACCGATTTTTAATACCATTCTGAAAGTACAAATAGATGGCCCTAAGTTTAGAACATAGAAAATGCTAAAAGTACAAACATGTCAGTGTATTTTTCTCATCTTTTTTTCGTATGTTTCAAGTAGAAAATATAGTTCCAAGTAGGTATTACTGTAAACGCATATGATGAGTGAAAGGGAAAACATGTTTAAAATACTACTTTACTGAGTTACTATATAAAGAAGTTAAGGATTAATCACAGAGGTGAAAAGATTTATCTAAGTAAGAGTTCCTCTGAATTGTTTTTTGATTTAGTGTAGTGTGCCTTCTCTCACATATTTTTAATGTAAATACTTTATAACTTAACAAAGATTACTGTGTGTTAGTGCTACATTCCTTAGGATTAATGATGGACGGTGAGGTGGAGGAGACTTTAGGTAAGGTCTCAGACATGACAAAGTTTCCTAGCCTAGGCCCCGTATTTAAGTGTGCACGAATCTATGGAAAAGGTGTTTTCAAATACACTGATGCCTTCTCCAGTAATGACAGATCTGCATTGCCAAGTACCCGCTCATGAACAAAGATACTGATGAAGTTGGATAGTTGCATAATTGCTTTTTTAATCATTCAATTTTATGAACATCTAACCCTAAGCAGACCCCAAAATAAAAACCAATTTTTAAAACTGGTTTTAACTGTAACGCCATTTTAATGGTGTTTTTTTTTTTACATTAAATAAATGGGGTTTTTTTGATGACTGCAGACAGGTAAGGCTGTTTGGTAGTATTCAGAAATACCACAGTAGTGATGGTTTTTTCTGATTGGTGTGTATGCTTCAATCATTATCAGGAGTTACTTATATGAAACTGTCAACCAGTAAGACTGCATTTACACATCCATAATTTTCAGGGCTGTTGGTAACCTGGGCATACTTTCCCCAAGTAACTTTGCCTTCTTGTGTCACAAGGCCCACTTTCACCTCAATGATAGTACCTTGGGTATTAACACCCAAAATTGCGTATAGTAGGAATGAGGGATTCTTCTATATACCAAGTATTGACCTGCAAAAGGTGACTTTCAATTCAGGATGTGTTACCTGGGACTTCTCGAAATGTAAGCCCATTGGCCTAATGAGCCTTTCAATGTAGGTGGTTTTTGTGTAAAGCCATCTCCAACAAAGCAGACTTCGGTGACCATCCTCTTCCACGCTTTCTTTTTTCCTTTTGCCTGTTTGAATAACTTTTAATTCTTCTTTTCTCCATAGGCACGAAGTTTGGGCAAAGGGACTTCCCATTTTCCAGCTTTCTCTTTTTGCTTTTCTTTGATCCTATCGGGAGATACTTTATTTAGCTCAGGACTGTCCCTCTGTCCACAGAAAGGCAGGCGCTACTCCCTGTGGAGTTTCTGTATCAGTCTTCTGTTTGGTGTTTCTCTCTTCAGGCATCTTGAGGCACCATTTTTATTTGTATTTTCTCAGCATGGCACTGTTTGTGGTAGAGCTGGACCTTCTTTGAGCATTCATGAGCCTCTTGCCTTTCCTTCCGTCTCTTTTTCTCATGGTAACCCAGGTGACATCCATAGTGTTTACAGTGTAACTCAATATATTCCTTTTGTGGCACAGTGAGGACCCCAGAGCCGCCTGGCACAGCCCCCGGGGCATGAAGAAGCTCTCAGTTTTTGAGTCTTAAGAGACCCATGAGCTGACTCTGTGCAGCCCATGATAGGAAAGGGTCGTCTTCCCAAGGAGAATGTTTTTAATTGCGCTAAACTAGGAACTAGTTTAGGGGTTTGACCACAAACCCAACTCCGAGCATGTCTACAGAATTAGTTACTGACATGCAGGTTTTGTCTATTGAACTGCTATTTGTCTCACAAACAGAAGAAAAAACAGTAACGTAAAAATAATTCCTATCATATATTATTCTAAAATAAACCATTGGAAGTACCACTTTAAGAAAGCAAAACAAACGTTTGGTGACTATTTTCTAGATTAGAGGCTTCCTGTCCCTGCTCCCCTATTTTATTACTTCTATACCAAAACCGAGTAGGCATCATTCTCTCCATTCTACAGACAAGCAAACTGAGTCAGCTCTACAAATGGAAGCAGATTTTATACCACAGTCCTCAGGGCCACTAGTTCCAAAAACTCAGATTTAGTCTGTGTTTCAAATCCCTTTCTAAAGTGAGTGCTGCCAGGCCAAATCCTCCCAATTGATCTTCCCTTGCACGTGAGAATAGGTCTGAAGTTCGTCATTCATTGATTCAATAAATATTTCTCAAACGCCTTCCATGTGTGTATTCCTCGTAAAGACTTAAACAAGGAAGAAGAAGATAGTTCCTGCTTCAAAAAGCTAACAAGATGGCAGTTGACCTGTTCTATCTATCTTTTCTCCCACAATGATGCTACAATAATTTAAAAAAGTAAAACAACAAGGACAGTAGTGGCGGGGGAGGGGGAACATCAGAGGACACATGCGTTCAAACAGATGAGGGTGGTGGAGACAGAATTGGGCAAGAAGGTGCAGAAAGCTACAGCCCGTAGCATGCCCAAGGCTGCGTGTAGCTCAGAAGGAACGGCTGCTTTGTAAATCTGGGGAGAGCCTTAGGACCTGGGAAAGCCAGAGGGAAAGACTGAGTGGTGCAGCGGACTAATTAAAGACCTGGACAAGGAATACTAATTCCTCTCATTCTACCCTGCGTCGAAGTCCAGCATCTAGACAGTCAGGTTTCCTCCAACTCCATCCCAGGCAAAAACATGGAGGCCTCTTGTTTAAGAAAATTGGAAGGCCCATAAAAGAGGTCATCAAAACTGTGGGGTCCCCACCACCTTGCCCTACTGTGAAGCCCACTGCTACAATCCCTGCCCAAGGACAGAAGTCACAATCCTCTTATTAGCCTCACTTCAAAAACATCAACTTTATTGAAGTATGATTTACACACAATGAAATGCACCCATTTTCAAGCGAACACTTTCATGAGTTTTGACAAACATTGAGACCCAGGTATCCACCAACACAATCGAGACAGAGTATTCCCACCAGCCCAGAAAGTTTCCTCATGTCCCTCTGCAACCCATGCCACCCCCCCACCCCAGGGCCAGGAAAAAGATGATCTGCCTATTTGTCACCATGGAATAGTTTTTCCTTTTCTATTATGAACTAAAAATAAATTCCTAACCCCCCTCCTGCTGACTGAACGGACTCCTCTGGGCCAAAGGGACCCCAGAGAAACCTTTAAACAGTCCCCAGCCATGGTGGGATGGGAGGTCTGACACTCACCATTTTACCCGTCTCCTGCTAACCGCCATCACACTTTATTTCCTAAGGGCCAGACCAGCATTCTTTCCTGATAAAAGACTACCAGCCACGAAGTGGTTTTAACAGTCTACAGAACATACGCAGAGAGGGTTTTCGCATCCTCGTTTAACCTTTTTGGCATAAAGGGCGGCCATATTTTAAACATGGACCCCACAAAAGGACAGAAAGCCCCATTGCACAGGTGCAGAGCTCTCTTTTCATAAATATTCACGACTCCTATAGCTGGTTAAATATGTATATTTAGCCAGCCTGCTCGGTCAAAAATCCAGTCCCTTTGTCCCTCCCTTGAAGCACGAGTTCCTGGCTTGTGGCCCGGAGCTCTGTTTCCCAGCCTGCCGGAATGGCCACTGCAGGCTGAAAACTTTATGAAATATAAAGCTGTTCCTTTTCCGAGATATAAACCTCATTTTTTTTCAGTTAATACTATTTTCCTATTTTGTGTAAAGGGAAGCATAGGTACTCTTTCGTGTTTGGCTTCTTTTTCTCACTATAATATTTTGAGACCCATCCATGTTGTTACATGTATCAGTACTTTGTTCCTTTTTATTGACGAATAGTGTCTTAGTCCATTTGGGCTGCTATAAAAAAATACCTTAGACTGGGTAATTTATAATCAGCAAACATTTGTTGCTCACAGTTCTAGAGGCTGGGAAGTCCTAGATCAAGGCAGCAGCAGATTCAGTGACGGGTGAGGGCTTGCTCTCTGCTCCAAAGATGGCGCCTTCTAGCTGTGTCCTCACATAGTGGAAGGGGTGAACAAGTTCCCTCAGGCCTCTTTCATATGAGCACTAACACCATTCATGAAAGTAAAGCCCTCATGATCTTATCACTTCCTAAAGGCCCTACTTCTTAATAGTTTGGATTTTGAGCACCCAAAATCCAAAATACTCCAAAACCCACAGTTTTTTGAGCACCAACATGACGCTCAAAGGAAATGCTCATTGGGAGCATTATGGACTTCTAATTTTTGGATTTGAGATGCTCAACTGGTAACTATAGTACGAATATTCCAAAATTCAAAAACATCTGAAATCTGAAACACCTCTGGCTCCCAGCATTTTTGATAAGGGATAATCAGCCTGTACTACTGCATTGGGGATTAGGTTTCAACATATGAATTTTGGGGGAACACAAACATTTAGACCATAGCAAACAGCTTCTATTCTATGAATATATCACAATTTCTTTATTTATTTTCCTGTTGATGGGTATTTGGGTTCTTTCTAGTTTGGGCTAATATAAATAAAGCTGCTAAGAACATGTGTGGACAAGTCTTTGTGAGTAGACATATTTTCATTTCTCTTAGGTAAACACCTAGGAATGAAATTTCTGGGTTATGCAGTAAGTATACGTTGAACTTTATAAGAAACTGCCAAAATATTTCCCAAAATGTTTGTATAATTTTGCATTCCCACCAGCAGCATACGAATGTTCTACTTGCACATTGTTGCCAATAGTTGGAATTATCAGTTCTTTTGCTTTTAACCATTTTAGTGCGTATAAAGTGATATTTCATTGTGTTTTAATTTGCATTTCTTTGAATATAAGGAGGGAGTCCCCCCAAAAAAGTATCCCTTAGAAAAGAAGGAGTCACCTTATATTTGTGTTCTTATAAAGTGTCTCATGTCATGGGAGAGCGCTTGATTATTTCATACAACTCTTTGGAGAAGACACTTTGGTTAGTATCAAAAAACAGGAGGAGTGGCTACAAGTCTGTTTAAGATGTAATTGGATCCCTGGATCCTCTTCTCCATTCTAAGCAGATGGTAGCTAAAATTTCTCACTGAAAGTAAACCCCAAAAGAACACACTAAAACGTTTCAAGTTTTGATCTGGGGAGCAAGATATTTATTTAAAAAAATAAAAAGCTTTGTGGAACTATTGACTCTTAATTTATATGCATGTATATCTTTGATGAAAAAGGAAGCAAAACTGACAAAGTCATAGGCATTGACTTGAGGAAGTAATCACAATACAATGCTAAGTTCAATAATAAGATATATAATAACATGTAGATTCAATATAGTCTCATTTTGTACATTAAAGTGAGGGCAGTTAGGAAAAAGATTAGAAAGAAATATTTCTAAGTGAAAGGACTAGGTAAAATTTAATTTTCTTTTTATATTTGCTTAGATTTTCTAATTTTTATTTGAAAATTAACATTTATTAATTTGCAACTAGAATAGAAAGCTTTAACAAAGATTCTGTGTCTGTGGCTGTCAGCTTTGCAAATCCCTTGGAAGACAAGGAAGTGGCTTACCCAAGTTGACTCAGGTCTTGTGAATCAAAAACCACTACTCTTTTATATCTTTCTGTTTCTCCACTTTGGGATTTCTTCCAGCTGAAAGCTTATTCATTATATGAAGGCTCAGCTCCTGGGTCAAATGTCATCTTCTTCATGGAGCTGTCCCTGGAGATGGCACCTCCCTCTCTCTGCTCTACGAAACCTGGTGTCTTTCCTATGGTACTTATGCCAGCTGCCATGCAGTGTTGTGGGTGGCCATGCTTTTGAAGTCTTCACTCTGCTGTAAGCTCCCTGGGAACAAGGACCACACCTTCCGTATCTCCATATCTCCGTATGGAGCATCCAGTTGCCTCACTCGCTGCAGCTGCTCAACAAGCATAGGAGCCCTGTTTTAAAGGGGGAAAGGTTGGCTATGCACACAAACAGGTTAACTCAAGGATAAATTTTATTATCTGCTTTCAAGTGCTGTACTCTGAAGCGAAGCAGGTGATTCATAACTGTCGAGATAGACTTTTGGAGTAGGTAGTTTTTGTGTGTGTCCAATAGGAAGATAGGCCCCCATACGATGGTAGTTTTATTATTAACCGACGTGGAGCAGGTGAACCAGCAGTTCCACTTCCCGGAGAGAACCCAGGCTCGGCTGTTCTGTGGTGTACTCTGGCGCCCCCAAACGGGCACGTAGAGTTACCACACGTCAAAAGTTAAAAAACCACGGTGTTTACTATTAACGATGAACTAGTGATTTTGTCCCTTGTTTTCTCTACAAGTTCATTTACTTCTCTTTAAAGTGACCCTTCACAGATCGAGGAGATAATCAGGATAATCAGATTGAGGGGAAAGGGAAATTGAATCAAGGCTTCCAACAAATCTGCGATATTTTAGGTGTTCAGCTGAGTCATAAATGTCAGTTGAATGTGTTGTATCATTATATCTGCACTTTTTTTGTCATTATTTAAAATATTGAAAAAAATCTAAAAATTAGCTCTAGAGGATTATGCCTTCAAAAGGCGCTAGAGCTAGTTTTTAGATTTTTTCCCCCTTTCTCCTTGGAGGTAAAAATAAAAGTCGGGATAGTGTTTTGCAGACCCACATGCATTTTCGTACCTGTAACACCTATATGCATATCCATAAACACATACAATATTGATTTGTCTTTCAGTTTTTTAAAAAAAAATCGTGCCACATTGTATCATTTTGAAGGTCTTGCTTTTATTGATCATTATGTTTAAGAATGATTCATGTTTATATATATATTTCTAGTTGATTCATTTTTACTACTGAAAAATTCATTGTATAACTATACCCACACTTATAATAAAGTAATTAAATAGTTCTTTCTTTTTCTTATTAACATATTTGAATTCTCTGTCTCTTTCTTTTTTTTTAACAGACTAGCTCTCGCTCTGTTGTCCAGAGCTGGAGTACAGTGGTGCAATCATAGCTCACTGTAACCTTGAACTTCTTCGGGCTCAAGCGATCCTCCTGTGTCAGCCTCCCGAGTGGCTGGTACTACAGGTGCACACCACTGTGCCCAGCTAATTTTTATTTTTTTATTTATTTATTTTTTAGTAGAGACAGGGTCTCACTCTTGCTCAGGCTGGTCTTGAACTCCTGACCTCAAGTGATCCTCCTTCCTCAGCCTCCCAAGTAGCTGGGACTACAGGCTATTTATTTATTTTTTAGTAGAGACAGGGTCTCACTCTTGCTCAGGCTGACCTCGAACTCCTGAGCTCAAGTGATCCTCCTGCCTCAGCCTCCTAAAGTGCTAGGATTACAGGCGTGAACCACCATGCCTGGCTATTTTTACTATTTTTAGTAGAGATAGGGTCTCACTCTTGCTCAGGCTGACCTCGAACTCCTGAGCTCAAGTGATCCTCATGCCTCAGCCTCTTAGAGTGCTAGGATTACAGGCGTGAGCCACCACAACTGGCTGTTTTATGCATTTAAAATCTAAGAATAACTTTCTGTATTCCAAGGTCATAAGATAGTCATGTGTAGTTTGAAAAGAATTTTAAAGATTTGCTTTTTACATTTAGATGCTTAATTCCCCTTGATCTTATTTATATATTTAGTGCAAGGTGACTGTTTCTTTGTCTAGGTGTATGAGTTTCTCTTGGACAGGGTACACATTAGAATAGCCTCGGGAGCTTTTAAAAGATCATTTCTGAGCCTCATCCCAGAAGTGATGAAATCAAAATCTCAAGCGTGGACCTGAGACATCAGATTTAAAACACAAAAACAAAACTCCCCCAGGCGTTTCTAACAAGCAGCCAGGGTTGAGAATCTCTGCTTGAAGGTCAGAGCAAGAGTGGAGAATTGCTGGGGTGTATATTATGTGCATTGTTAATGACACTAGACGTTGCTGGTACTCTCTAAAAGAATTATAACTATTTATGGTCCTCAAGTAGGAGAATTCCAGCTGCTTTATCTGTTTGAAAACATGTGATGTGATATTATTATATCTATTTATCGGTTTTCGTCCACAGTTCCTGCTTCGAAGTGCCCACAGCCTTTGTTACAGTCTTTTGTTATAATGTTGGGGAGCTTTAGGTCTCAGGAGCAGCCTCAGAAAACAGCGTCTCTCTCTCTCCCCTTCTCCTGCCCTCCTTCACCTGCTCCTTTTCTCCCCAAGGCAGGAATCTCCTCCCACCTGTCTGTTTTGGAGCTGGCTATAAAGAAATTACTTGACCTACCTTGTCTGATTGTAGGTCACAAGACCCCATTTCAGAAGGGTCCTGCTCATCCCTTGGAGGAAGGAATGCTGCGTGGAGAGGCTGAGAAGAATCTGAACAGACAGGCCTTGCTGGGTTTCCCATCTCAGTCTGTTAGTATTAGATAGTACCTTTTGTGTCTAATCACATTTCTACATGGTTGTCAATCATGCCTATCCAATGAAGTCTTCATAAACAGCCCTAGAGGACAGGGTTCCAAGAGCTTCCAGGATAGCTGAACGCATGGAGGTGCCAGAGGGTGATGGGCCTGGGGAGGGCATGGAAGCTCCACACCCCTTCCCCGTCCCTCTCCCTATGCATCTGTGTATACATATACTTGTCCTCTGTATCCTTTGCAATAGGCTTCATAACAAATGGGCAAATGTTTCCTGAGTTCTGTGAGCCACTCTAGCAAATTAATCAAACTCAAAGAGGGGGTCGCGGGAACCCCAACTTGAAGCCGGTCAGTCAGAAGTTCTGGAGGCCCACACTTGTCACTGGTGTCTGAAGGAGGGTGGAGTCTTAGGGACTCAGCCCCCATCCTGTGGGATCTGATGCTGTATCCAGGTAGGTAGTGTCAGAGTTAAACTGGAGGACACCTGCTGGTGTCCACTGCAGAGCTGATTGCTTACTTGGTGTATGGGGGGAGAAACCTCACACGTTAAGTCACAGAGAAGTCTTCTCTATTGATTGTTGTTGACTGAGAGTATAGGGAAGAACCCAGCTGGTGTTTTTTTTTCACTGACACATGGGTATTATTATCCCAGTTGAGTGATCAGGAAACCGGGGCTCAGAGAATGTAGACGGTTAGGAGATGTGTCTCAAATCACCCCGGTGACGCAGGGGGGGTATAGCACCAGAGCTGTGCCCTACTCTGCCTTCGACAGTCTGCCTCTCTGCTTACACACACGACGTCTGCCTATGTGCTTCACTCTCTAGCATCGCTGCCCTAGGACAGCGGCAATATTTTCACATCTGTATACCCCATCTGTCTCCTACTGGGATTCTAAATTCAACCTCGGCTTGAAGGGAGAGATTCACCACACAGCTGACTTCCAGGATCCCAGAGGCAGCCTCTCCTCTGTTGTGAGCTTTCAAAACAGAGAGAAACATCAAATTGGGGGCGGGAGGGCTGAATATTGACTAATGAGCTAATCTTCAAATTGGTCACCGAGGATTTGTCAGGTTTACAAAAAAATATCGATTCCTAACTATGTGCCAAGAAATAGACAAGATGTTCTAAGGGTTTCAGAAGTGTAAGGTGAGGTGCCCACTTCTCTTGAGATATTGAGATTCTAATATAAAGGAGATGAGGCTTAGGAAACTCCATTTTAAATTATCAGTAGAGATTTTCAGTGGTATGATTTTAAAGAAGTGATGCATATGAACTAGATGTTTATACTAATTGATCTTGGAATTTCTTTCCTATCCTGAATTTCTAGGAATCTATGAGGTAGGGAAGCCTTTGTAGCTGAAAACAAAACCTCCTCCCGGGTTGTGGGAGGGCAGCCTCTAAGGTGGTCCTCAGTGACCCTTGTCCCCTGACACTGCTGCCCTTTTGTGGTCCCCTCCGCCATGAATAGCGCTAACCTGTGTATCCAGTTTGGATGTTGTGGGTATGATGGTGTGTGACTTCTGAGGCTAGGCCATAAAAAGCATTGTCATTTCTGCCTTGTTCTCTCTTGAACTATTCACTCTCTGGGAAACCAGCAGCCATGTTGTGAGGACACTCAAGCAGCCCCACGGGGAGCTCCTGGTGATGGGGAACTGAGACTTCTTGCTGATGGTTAGCACTCACTCGCCAATCCTGTGAGTGAGTCACCTTGGAAGCAGATCCTGCAGCCCTAATCAAGCCTTCAGATCGACTGCACCCATGGCCGACATCCTAACCACAGCCTCAGGAGACACCTGGGGCCAGAACTACCCAGCTAAGCTGCTCTCGAATTCCTGAGCCACAGAAACTATGTGAGATAATAAATGTTCGTTGTTGTTTTAAGTCACTAAGCTTTGGCATAATTTGTTATGCAGCAACAGACAACTAATACAGTGATTTCGATGTAGATGCATTGCCAACCTAACAGTAAGAAGACAATTCTAATTACCTGAAAGCCTTTAAATATTGTTCTTACTGCACAAACTCTGAAAGAGGCAAATAAGAAAATGGAAGTCTTAGAAAAGGTAAATTATTTAAGTATCACAGGGATTAGACTGCAGAGATAAAAAGGTATCTCAGATTTCAGTGTCTTTTTGACCAGTACTTGTACGATTCAGGTTATAACCATTTCAGAAACAGTCTGTAGCACTCTGGCCGTTCATTTATGGCCTCATGATGTTAGGTTTTTAGGTGCATACATGGCATATGTGTGATTTAGAAAAAAAGTTTTGCAGCTTTATAAAGCATTGAAAATACACCCGTTAGCATTCTCTTCATTCATGTCATAACCGGTCTGTTTTTCCCATTTTAATAAATGGTCAAGATTTACTCCTGGAGAAAGGGTCAACTTGTGGGCAATTTCAAGTCTGATAGGTCTCCTCAGCTCCAAATCAGAAAGGGAGGGAGGGATTTAAAATAATAATGAAAATGGGAAACTAGAGAGAGAAAATTATGTCTCAGAAAAATAAAAAAACACTCATTATTAGATTCTAGCCTTCTCCGTCATTTTTGAGTTTTCTTTATCTATGATTTTTTGACATCGGTTCCTTTTTTCATTTATTTTTTATTTTTTTGAGACAGAGTCTCATTCTGTCGCTGGTGCCGCAGGGCAGTGCGTAGCTCACGGCAACCTCAACTCCTGGCCTCAAGCGATCCTCCCACCTCAGCCTCCCAAAGTGCCAGGATTACATGTGTGAGCCACTGCACCCAGCCCACATTGGTCCTTCTTGACTTAATTTTTTCTCCTCTGAGAGACATGATTTCCTAAAAACAAGCCTTCATAGTGATGTGGGATTTGATTTAAAAAAATACAACCATGAACTCATGTCTTCTACAATGCTTTCTCTGAAAGATTTTGAAGAAATGGGGAAGTGTAAAAAGAAAATCCCAGCCTCAGGCCCCTGTGAAGAGCTGGCGCCACAGATCATCCACTAAGGAAACTCCTTGCTGACAGACCTCTCATAAGCGAAGACATACAAGTCATGCCTATGTCTAGCACCTGAAACTAACGCCTAGCTGATTCCACATTAATAATGAATTGCAAGTTTATCTTATAGGTAACAGAACTGGAGATAGGACACAATCTTCCACCTACCCAGGGACATCTACATAATCGATGCTTCCTTCACTCCCTTATTTTATATAAAATACAGATTTCTTGGGCCTCGTGAGAATGTAGCCACTACGTCATCAGCCCCCTCCCCCTGCCTTTTTCCTTCTCTCTGTGCCTTTAACACGCTGGAAGTTTCGACCTCCCCTTCTGCAGTCCGTGTTTTTCCCAGTACATCCTCAGAATCTTGGCTTAATAAACCTCCATTGATGGAGATTTTTGCCTCAGTCATTTATTTGGGTTGATGGTATATACCTACTAAATCCCATGAAGTGTCGAATTTTTTTAAGTATATCTTTTCCCAGACAGTAGAATATAACAAATAGATAAAGCAAAGTGCAGAAATTGCTCCGGGGAACACGTAGTTTGTCAAAACTGAAACATTGTTTAAAGAGAAGTTCCAGCATTATCTGAGTGGGTAATGCTAATAATCACATGATGTCCTATAAAACTGTAGACTGGGATTAAACAGTTTGCCGAAAAGCCACTGAGCAGATAAAAGCAAGAATTCTGGTTTCTCAATTGAGATAAGGTCTTGCTCTGTCACTCAGGCTGGAGTGTAGTGGTGGAATCACAGCACTGCAGCCTTGAACTCCTGGGCTCAAGGGATCCGCCTGCCTCAGCCTCCAGAGTGGGCTAACTTTTAAAATTTTTTTTGCAGAGACAGGATCTCACTATATTGCCCAGACTGGTCTCAAACTCCTGGCCTCAAGCAATCCTTCCCACTCAGCCTCCCAAAGGGCTGGGATTACAGGCTTGAGCCACCATGACTGGCACTGGTTTCTCAATTTATCTTCAGGATTATCACCCACTCCCTCTATTCCCTTCTCTGTATTTGCCCTATGTGAGCTCGAGGGGCCCATACAACGGCAGTCTACACTGTTGCTCTAGGATTTAACCTACGTTTCTCTCACTGATCACATTTGCATTCACAGAAGGAAACCCCCCGACACACATTTTTTCCCGTTCTACTTTTAGTACATTTTAGGCCTCAAGTGTGTCTTATCATCCAGAAATAGAAGTTACAAATATTCTCCCAGGAGCTTCTTTGCAAATCCAGCTTTCAAAGACACACTTTTGGATTCTCATTGTTTTCTTTTACCTTCCAAGGCTTGGAAATGTCTTCTGCCTTCATCGTCTCTTGAAGGGCTCCATTCCCAGGCAAAGAGCTCCTTTGCAGAGGAACTTATAACACTGGCAGTTCCTTAAAGCAGAAGTTCTCAAGGCTGATCTGGAGGCTGGGTCCAGTGGGTGACAAAGATTTTACTGATCTGTACAAAATGAGAAAAATAAGAAAAATGCAATGAGTTTTTAATAAAATTATTTATTTATGTCACTGTGATGTATTCTGAGATTGTGCACCCTCTTCTTTGTGAGTTAAAACGTCTTTTATAAGAGTGGGACAATAAGGGATAGGTATAAAACTAAAACTTACATATTTACTCAGTTAAATTAACCCAATGTAGATGCCCAGACATTTTTGTAAATTTTACTGCTCTGTGAAATCCAGAAGTCCAGCGAACCACCATTTTAATGCATTTAATCTGAGATTTCATTTGAGATAATGCATTGAAAGAGATTTATTAAGTCTCATTGTGATGAGGAAGGTTTTGAGTAACCCAGCTCCACATAATCAAAAAGTCAATCGACCAGCACAGTTTAATACTAACTTAGAACCATCACGGGGGAGCAGAAATCACTGGCTGGATAATCAAGACAAGAGACTCAGACTCTTAGGCCTAAAGGAACTCCAGAGATCACCTCTCATTGTACAGCTGAGAAAAGGCACTTTGATGGTTTCTATTCCTGGTTTTGCCATTAACTTGCCATGTGACCTTGAGCTAGATACTCACCACTTGGGACTGTCTACTCAACTGTAAAGGGTCCCTTCCAGGTCTGAAATTCTGTAACTTAACAAGTAACATATTAGGAAAAAGAGATGGCTCCTCACAGGTAAATGGTCAAGTCTGGGGACATTCAGGCTGATGCAGAAAACAACAAAATACTCATTTTTCCTTATTGCCCTACATGGCCACGACTTATAAAGCTTTGTTGTAGAGTAGCTTGGTATTTTGGTATTGAGGGGAAAACCAAAAACAGATTCCTTATTCCCTCTACCTCTCGTTTTAATTTTCCCAGTAAAGGTGTCATCCTGTTTAAAGGGCAGTGGATCCAAATGCAGTTACTGCCCCCTAGTGGACTGACAGCATGGGGCTCACCTCCAAATTCGGAGATTAAAATTCGATTCTGGCCAGGTGTGGTTGCTCATACCTGTAATCCTAGCACTTTGGGAGGCCAAGGCAGGAGGATACCTTGAGCCCAGGAGTTTGAGACCAGCCTGAGCAAAACAGAAAGACTGCCGTCTGTACGGCAGTTCCTTAAAGCAGAGGTTCTCAAGGCTGATCTGAGGCTGGGTCCAGTGGGTGACAAAGATTTTACTGATTTGTACAAAATGAGAAAAATAAGAACAATGCAATGAGTTTTTAATAAAATTATTTATGTCACTGTGATGTATTCTGAGATTGTGCACCCTCTTCTTTGTGAGTTAAAACGTCTTTTATAAGAGTAGGACAATAAGGGATAGGTAGAAAATCAAAACGTACATATTTACTCAGTTAAATTAACCCCGTCTGCCCTGCTAAAAAAGTTAGAAGGGCATGGTGGCACGTGCCTGTAGTCCTAGCTAGTTGGAGGGCTTCCCAGGAGTGTGAGGTTGCAGTGAGGTATGATGACACCACTGTACCACTGTAGCCTGGGCAACAGAGTGAAATTCTGTCTCAAAAAAAAAAAAAAAAAGACACACAGGGAGTGCCAAGTGGTCATAAAGGCAGAAGATGGCCAGCAAACCAGAAGCCATGAGAGCCACATGGAACAGATTCTCTCACCACCCTCAGAAGGGACCAACCCTACCAACACTCTGATCTTGGACTTCTGGTCTCCAGAACCATGAGACATCTAAGTTGCTGAGTTTGTGCTGAGTTTGTGATACTTTGGTCCAGCAGCCCTAGAATACAGATTTAGCACTGCTCTATCTGTCAAACACCTTCCAGTTGTTACTTGGATTCTGCTGACCCAAATTTAGTTGATTCTTCTCCAAAGTGTAGTAGGGCAAGCCAAAATAGTCAGTTTCTATTTTTGACAAAAATTTACAGAACTGAAGATGGCTAAGGTATGAGAGTGAATGAAATTTACTGTTGATAATACCGGTTTATTAACATAGTGGATAGATTCAAATATTTTCAGGAAAGTATCTGCTGATAATATAATGCATAATCATAGGTTTTTAACACCTTACATTTCACAAGCTTTATAAATTTGTCCAATTAACCCTTTTTCTGCTTTACACATTCTAACCACCATCAGTTGTGACACATCTTAGCAGATTCCACTTCAAGTTGTACTGAAATAGTATTTCCTCAACTTCTTTGAAAATACTCTCCTCTAGTTGTTTCATGCAGTCTATTCATAGAGGCTAACTCTTCAATCCTGTCAACCTCAGCATTGACTCTTTAAGTAAACAACAACTGAGCAGTATTGATAACATCTGTCAATTCATGGAGATCAAGGAAAACCACTCCAAGTCATTTGACTTGTTTTTTAATTGACTGTTAGTTTCCTAGGGCTGCTGTAACAAATTGCCACAAATTTGGTGGCTTAAAACAACATAGTTATGAAGGTCAGAAGTCTAAAATCAAGGTGTTGGCAGGGCCACACGCCCTCTGGAGGCTCTAAGGGAGAATTTGTTCTTTGTGTCTTTCAGCTTCTCACAGTTGTTGGCTTCCTTGGCTTGTGGCCACATCACTCCGATCTTTGCCTTCATTTTCACATCATCTTTTCTTCTTATGTGTCTCTCCTCTGTGCATCTCTTATGGGGCACACCATTATAAATCCACTTTCCTTGTTTTGGCATGATGGGTATGCACTGGTGATTTTAAAAAGTACTGTTGTATGGTAATATGCATGGCACTTGAAATGCTGTCAAATTATAACTGCATCACTGCGATTTGTAGTACGCCAAGTAGCAGTTCTAAGTGATAAGAGTGCCACAAAGGTCTCTATTGCAACTACTCAAAAGCAGCCATAGACAGTACAGTACTGTCTAATATTGGTGATGTTCCAATAAAACTTTATTTATGGATGCTTAAATTAGAATTTCTTATAGCTTTCATGTGTCATAAAATAATCTAGTCATTCCTCCCTAGGCTGAGCTCCACTAGGTCAGTGTCCAGGATACATACAGGCCGCTGGGGCTGGACAGAGTAGAGCACGACTCCCCTCCTAGGTTCAGGGCCTTTCCTTTCTTGTTCATGCCCCTAAGTTTGCTTTAACATCATTAACCGCCTTGACACTCATTTGGGGGTTGAAATCGAGGCAATGCAGGACATCTCTGAAGAAGACTACAGTAAGAGAGACCTGAGGGCAGACAAAGAATCTGTAGGGCAGAGTTTGCTTACTGTTCCTGGGTAAAAGTAGTCAGTGGAACTAGGTTGGAACTGACTATATTCTACCAAGAGGTGTAGAAAAAGATTCATAGTAAAGCATCACCACAGAAGTGTAGGAACTGGAAAGATGATTCACCTTTAACGCCTTTTAAAAAAAATGTGGCAAAAACCATACAACATAAAATTTAGCATCTTAACCATTTTTAAGGGTATGGTACAGTAGTGTTAACTATGTGCACAATGTTGTGCAACAGATCTCTAGAATTTTTTCATCTTCCAAAACTGAAACTCCATACCCATCGAACAACTCCCCTTTCTCCACTCCCCCAGGCCCTGGGGAAAGCAGAATCACCATTCTACTTCGTTTCTAAGAATTTGCTACTTTCGATACCTCATGTAAGTGGGACCATACAGTACTCGCCTTTTTGTAAGTGGCTTATTTGATTTAGCAAAACGTCTTTCAGGTTCATTCACGCTGTAGCACTGCTGTCCCCAACCCCAGGCCTCCCACAGGTACAGGTCAGTGGCCTGTGAGGAACGGGTCACACAGCAGGTTAGCAGTGGGCGAGCCAGCGAAGCATCATCTGTATTTACGCCTGCTCCGCTCCGCCTCCTGTCATAGTAGCGGGGGCATGAGATTCTCAGAGGAGTGCGAACCGTACTGTAAACTGCACAAGGTGATGTAGGTTGTACGCTCCTCATGAGACTCTAATGCCTGATGATCTGAGGCGGAGCTGAGGTGGTGATGCTAGCGCTGGGGAGTGGCTGCAAATGTAATAAATGTAATGCACTTGAATCATCCTGAAACTCCGCCCCCCCACCTGGAAAAATGTCCTCCATGAAACCATCGCTGGTGCAAAAAAGGTTGGGGACCGCTGTAGCATATAACAGGACTTCTTTTTTTTTTTTTTTGAGACAGAGTCTGGCTCTGTTGCCCTGGCTAGAATGCCGTGGCGTCAGCCTAGC
>NW_012153896.1:901334-901680 GCF_000956105.1 Propithecus coquereli
CCCGCCTCGGCCTCCCAGAGTGCTAGGATTACAGGCCTGAGCCACTGCGCCCGGCCCAGGACTTCTTTTTAAAAGCTGAATAATATTCCATTATATTTTTAAACATCCATTTATCTGTTAATGGACAGTTAGGATGCTTCCACCTCTTGGCTACTTAGTGAATAATGCTGCAAAGAACACAGACGTGCACAACAAACCAAAATGTATTCACACATTGACAAATGGGGGTTGAGAATTACTGCTCTGAACAAACATTGGGAGGGCCTGGCGCCGTGGCTCTGGCCTGTAATTCTAGCACTCTGGGAGGCCGAGGCGGGTGGATCGCTCAAGGTCAGGAGTTCGAGAC
>NW_012153896.1:902025-916698 GCF_000956105.1 Propithecus coquereli
CTCTATATACATACACTCCCTGTTGTGATTTACAAAGCATTTTCTTTTTATTTCTGAAAAGCGGCAGAGGTCGGAAGGCTGTCCCCTTGTGAGGAAGAGAAAGTTGGACCCAGAAATGGCCAAGTGCCAGGCTCCGGACGAGCACAGCCTGGGGGACGAGTCCACCCTGCATCCTGCTTCCTCCCACCGCGCGGGGCCTTCGCAGTGCACTCTGGGGCTCGTAGTTCCGGGCCAGCGGGCGCCGCGCGCACCTCCACGACCGCCGACTTCCTTCCTCAGCCGTGGGCCGAGGCTCACGGAAGCTGAGGCGGCTTAAAGAGTCTTCGCCTCCTTTCCCCGCCTCTTAGTCCCTCAGATTGCCGATCCAGACAGCCAATAGGGGACCTGACTGGTGCTTCCTGTTGCCTGATTGGCTTAGAGTTTTGCAACCGTCCAGGAAAACTTGCCGAGGATTGGCTGAGCCTTCAGTTTTAAAAATCATAGCTTTCGCCCGCGCTGCGCCGCCTGGTTGGTACTCCCGTGTGGTGAGCCCTGAACTCCCGGGGCCGAGAGGGTCTGGGCAGGCAGGGGCTCAGCTAGGGAGACCGCTGGACTTGGATCGGAGCAGCCCTCAGGAGACGCGGTGCAGACAAGTGAGTGCGTGCGAGCGGCCGCCCGAAGGGTGGTTAGTGATTTGTTCCTCCGCCCTCTCCCTCACCCGGCCAACTCCGGACCTGGGGCGTGACCCCCCCACCCCCGCCCCTTGCGGCCTGGGGGAATGTGAGGGTCGCCTCTTCCAAGTGGGGAGGTGGCCTGCCTGGGTCCGCGGGTCTGAGATGAGCCCATCCCGCACCTTCCTCCTAGGCCCTCAAGTCCCCAGAGAATAACCCCGTCCCCTCCCCCTCCCGGGTGCCTCGCTGCTCGTTTCTTGCCTGAGAGGCTCCTTGTTGAAGTGGACGCGCGGGAAGCCCGAAACCGACCCGGTTTTCTGGCGGAATTATGCCAGATGGCGTTTCTGTACAGTGAATCCCCTCGCTCGCCGCCCCCACCCCAGCTGAGCAGCGTTTTAAACGGACTATTTCTGGAGGCCGGTGCCGCCCCTTGTCACTCCCTAAGCTCGTTCGCTGTCAGCGGTTCAGTTCGATCCAGCTACCGCGGGCTGCTCGTGGGGCTGCCCAGAGCCAAGACCTGGTCCCTGCCTTTCAGAGGTGGATGACCAGGAGGCGGTATAGCTTAGTGGTTAGGAGACGAGTTTAAATCCAGCCTCCGCCCCTGATTTACCGAATGGCTTTGACTTAACTTCTCTTTGGCTCAGTTTTCCGCATCTGCGCGTGGGTATCCTCGAGGTTGTGGTGAGAATGAAGTGAGATGATGTCTGGCTTGGGCGTGGAGTAGGACTCAGTGAATGGGACGAGCTTTTATGACCGAAGTGTGGTAGACAGGTGCCCGACTTGCTGCACCTTCGAAAGAACAGGAGTCACGGAGGAGGGCAGTAAGCGCTCTCGTCTGGTGTACGGTGTGGGAGAAATGTTGGAGGAAGACTGTGGAGAGGATCTCCCTTGGTGGCATGTTGGGTGCTCTGGGTCTGCATGGAGGTTCTTAACTTGCTGAAGATGAGGTTTTTGTTGCTCCTCCCAGGAGCCTGGTCCTTGGAACACTGACTTTTCTCGTGATCACCTGTGTTCTAACTTTGGTGACTTTTTTTAAATGGCCAAACTAAGGTCTGCTAAAAACAAAAACAAACTTCCCCGTGAAAGAAATCCAAATGCTTTTTTGGACTTTACAAAAGAAGTTCTCACCCACTTTGCCAATTTGAACAAACATTTTTTTAAAAAGTAAGCCAGTTGTTGCATTCTGCAGTTCCTCTGCAAACCTTTATCTTCCTTAAGCATTTTCTTTTTGCTGGCCTAGACCTGAGGTCCTGCACTTTGCCAGGGCTGTGGTCCTGGTGCAGAGGGGCTGGGGGAAGCAAGAGGGATGGCGGTGAAAAGGCCTTGCCTATGACAGGCTGGCTGCAGAGCCAAGGTTTCTGCCCAAAGCCTGTGCAATCCTGCCCATTTGGCCCTGCCCAGAGTAGTGCTTGGCATTTAGAAGCAGGAGTTTTGGACGTGTGTTGGCCTGACCTAACCTGTGCAGAGTGAGTTCATTTGGTGCCCCTTGTGTAGTGGTGGTGGTGGTGGTGGGGAGGGGCACCTGTAGGATGTTTATTTCTAGGTGTAGAGTTAATGGACGAACTAATTTATTCAGCAAGTATTTCTTGTTGTCAGGCACTGCTGGGCTCTGGACATTTAGTGATAAGACAGCCAGGGTTTTCCCTCAGGGAGCAAACATTCAGTGGGCAGAGACAGACGGTAAGCAAATAGGTAAACAATCACCCGAGTGCTATGCAGAGAATTGAAATCAATGGATGGGATCCTGGCTGGGGCTACTTTAGATTGTGGTCAGCGTCCCCTGAGGATTCAAGTGATGAGGAGCAAGTCATACAAAATGGGAGACAGAATGTTCCAGACAGAGGGCAGAGCTTATCAAGGAACAAATGCTAATGTTTCCCCTAAATCAGGCCCTAAGAAGTCCCATTAACCTGACCTGGTTGGTGTTAAGCTCTTTGAGGGATCAAGGGGTCAGCAACTTAGGCCCTCCTTCCAGGACCTTCCATCATAGGTGGGAGCTTTGCGTGGTTCTTCTTGGTTTTGAAGGTATAGATCAGGGCAGTGAGTCACTGCCATGACATGAGATGTGCAGTCTGTTATTATGGTTTACAACCACCACCATTCATTTGTTCTTTCATTCATTCACCAGTTGGGATATTAATGAGCCCATGAGATGATGTAATAGAATATAGTTGTTCCTTGGTATCCCTGGGGGATTGGTTCTAGGACCTCCCTCTGATACCAAAGTCCGTAGGTGCTCAAGTCCCTGATGTAAAATGGCGTACACACATCCTCCCGTATGCTTTAATTCATCTCTAGAGTATTATATTACCTAATACAATGTAAAAACTATGCAAATAGTTGTTATACTGTATTGTTTAGGAAATTATGACAAGGAAAAAATTTCTGTACATGTTCAGTACAGATGCAATTTTTTTTTCAAATATTTTTGACCCACGATTGGTTGAATTCATGGTTTCAGAACCCACAGGTACAGAGGACTGACTACTATTTCCTTGTTTGGGATTTTTGTGGTGATTTTATAACCAAGTCTTAAGACGGATACCTGAGTGGCTAGTTTTTTTAAGAAAAAACTGGTTTTGTATTTTTCCTTACTCTATTCTTGTAGATGCAAGTTTTCTTAAAAGCAAGACATTACTCATCAGTTCCCTTTATGCTCCTTCATCCATTTATAGGGCATTTCAGCTTAAGGGAGAGGGTTGTGGGGGGCCCTTTGGAGAGCTGTTTCTGGACCCCTACTTTCTTACTCCTTTGTAACACGGAACCCCTTCCATTCACTGGGCAAGAACGAGGCAGTTGGATTTGGTGTTCTTTGGCCTGATGTCTGGGGTCAGCTCGAATGTAGCACATGGTGGCTGTCTTAGCCCTTCCTTAACCAAAAATAAATAGTAAGAGGAGAGCCCACGGGAGAGTAAGAGCAGAACTGTGTTTGGGCAGGGAGAGAGGGGCACGGGGGTGGCTGCTGTTTCTCCCTGATCCAGGAAGGCAGGTGGCAGTGCCTGTCATCTTAAGCCCAGGAAAGGCTGTTTTTAAGGAGGACCATTGATATCAGGATTGGCTGGGAAATGTGGATTTTTGGGGGCAGCCATGCTGTGTGTGGGGTAGGGTATGGGGAAGAGGTAGAGTAGAAGGGCCCCTCTTTTTGTAGAAATGAGGCTAGGGGATTGGTGTTTGGAATTCTGCAGCTCTGGGGAGTGGCTGTGTGCAGGGCAGGGCTTTGGTTCAGACACTGGGTGATTGTGGTGATTGGGAGGTAGGTGTTGCATGTGGCCTGGCAGCCTCTTCCCCTGTCAAAGGTACCAGTCCTCCACCCTGAACCCTTGTGCCTCTTGTCCCTGCCTTCACCAGACACAGTCATCATGGGGACGACAGCCCCAGGGCCCATTCACCTGCTGGAGCTCTGTGACCAGAAGCTCATGGAGTTTCTCTGCAACATGGACAATAAGGACTTGGTGTGGCTCGAGGAGATCCAAGAGGAGGCTGAGCGCATGTTCACCAGGTAAGGGCAGGGGTACACTGGTGGGGTAGGGACTCCAGGGGCTTCCTGGGCTGCTATGTGTGGCCTTGGGGACAGAACAGCCCTACTTGACAGACAAAATGGACAACCTGTTGGATCCCTCCTGAGTATCCAGTATGCTAGGAGCCCAACTTAGTGTCATGGGAAGAAGAAGGAAAGGTTAGAGTCCCTTGCCTGGCTCACCATAGTTGGTTGGGCTGGCCCTCTCAGGGTGTGATCTTGCTTCCCTGCCATGTTTCCAGGAGGATACCTTGAGTGCCTAGCCAGTAACTTGCACATGGCCTTGGAGAACTTGTTTGGTGCTGGTCACTCCAGCTTGACCTGTCACTGCCAAGAAATGGGCAGGGGCTAGGTCAGGTAGGAGAGTGGTTCCCAGGCAGCCTTGAGTGTCACCCTCCTTGTACCAAACAGAGAATTCAGCAAAGAGCCAGAGCTGATGCCCAAAACACCTTCTCAGAAGAACCGACGGAAGAAGAGACGAGTTTCTTATGTTCAGGATGAAAACAGAGATCCCATGAGGAAAAGGTAGGGGACAGGGGAGGGTGAGCTAGGCAGGTGGACTCTGCGGAGGCTTGGTGCCCTCTGGGAGAGTTTGGTTCCAAAGGTGTTGACTGGAAGTAGCAGCCTGCAGGGCTGGCGATGGGTGCCACGTGAGTCACACTGAGGAGCCCAAGGGTGCGGGAAAGCAAAGCACGACCTGAGACCATGGAGTCCAGATGGTGCATCTGTGCTTGTGGTGGGGTTGGGGGTGTTTGACCTGGGCCTTGGAGGATGGGAAAGATTTTCAGAGGTGGGACAGGAAAGAGAAACTGACCTCCTTTTAGGTGAGAGCAACCAGAGGTGTGGACCAGGCAGCTGGTCTCCTGTCCTCCTATGGCCATGCTTGTTGTAATTCCCCATAGAATGATCGGGCTGCAGAGCACTGGAGAAAGAGGCAGGGGCTTGGGGTCAGGCCTGGGTATAACCTCCAACTCTGCCCCTTAGCAGTCTTTGGGTTGAGTTTCTACCTCTCAGAGTGTCAGTTCCCTCATCTCTAAAGTGGGCATGATGGTACCTACCTCTCAGGGATGTCTTGCAGGTTAAGTGAGAGCATGTGTGTAACGTTTTCAGCAGGGCTTGGGAGAATGTGACTTCAGTGAGAGGGAAGTTGGTATGAATTTAATCTTCCTAGCAGTTCTGTGAGGACTGTGGCATTATCTCCAGTTTACATTTGGGAAGACTGAGGCTCAGACAGAAATGTCCTCAGGGCTAGAGGTGGCAGAGCCTGGACAGGAACTCAGATCTTTTGCCTCCAAGCCCTCTAATTCTTGTTCCATCCCAGTTCCATCCCAGCTGGTGGCTCCTGGGGAGACTGGTGTGCCCAGCTCAAATTTTGGGGTTCCTCTTTACCCTGCTGGGCTCCCTCAGCCTCTGCTCTGCTGCCTCTGACAGGTTATCCCGCAGAAAGACTCGGAGCAGCCAGCTGAGCTCCCGGCGCCTCCGTAGCAAGGACAACGTGCAGAAGCTGGCCACGGTGGTGGGGGAGAATGGCTCCGTCCTGCGACGGGTGACTCGTGCTGCAGCTGCAGCTGCGGCTGCGGCTGCGGCTGCGGCTGCAGCTGCCTCCATGACATTGGCTACACCTTCATCCCCCCCTGAGTCTCCTACAGTGCTGACCAAGAAGCCCGAGGACAACCTTGCCCAGGGCCAGCTGGTGCCCATGGTGGAGATAGGCCTCAGAGAGCGCCAGAATGCTGAGCACCACTTCATCCAGTTCAAATCCACCCAGGCTGTGTCTCAGGCTCTGTCCCCAACCCCAGCTTCAGCCACAGCTCCAGCCTCACAGGGTGTCCTGACATCGGATGAAGAATCAACGCCCAAAAAGACAGAGGCCAGGAGGCTGGAGTCTGTCACTGTGAGCTCCCTGATGACTACACCCCAGCACTGCAAGGGTCGAGGGGTTGGGACAGGACGGTCTGCCTCCAAGCTCAGGATTGCAGGGGTCTCCCAGGGCCCACGAGACTCGCCTGCCTCTCCAGACTCTCCGTGGCAGGAGCGGGTGCTGTCTCCCATCCTGCCGAATAACTTCTCCACACCCGCGGGCTCCTCTGTGGACATTCGGTCAGTGCGGCGTAGCCTGATTGCCCCGTCCTCCCAGGGTCCCCAAGTCTTGCTGGCCCAAAAGTACTCCCCAGTGGCCAAACAGGAGGGTACCGTACACAGGGCAAGCAGAAGGCTCTCCAAGAAGGCTGCTGAAGAGCCAGCGGCCTCTGCCCGCATCATCTGTGAGTCTGGGGGCTCAGCCATATCGGGGGCAGGGTGGGTGGTCCTTGGTGCCTGGCTGAGATGGAGGGTTTCTGAGGGACCATCTAGCAAGGAACTGTCCATAGATCTTTCTGTGATGATGCAAATGTTCCCCATCTGTGCTATGTTGTGCAGTAGCCACCATCTAACCACATGTGGCTATTGTGTCTTCAAAACGTGGCTGGTCTGATCAAGGAACTGAATTGTAAATTGTATTACATTTTACTTTTAGATTTAAATAGCCACATGTAGCTAGTGGCTACTGTATTGGAAGGTGCAGATCCAACCCAACCTTGTTTTACGAATGGGGAAACAGGTTTTGGGAGGTTGGCCACAGTGTCCCTGTGGTTAATGGCCATGTTGAGGCTGGAACCTGGGTCTTTTTCTCCAGGGCCAGTGTTTTCCTCCCCCTTTCCTATGCTGCAGAAGCTATTTAAATTCACTATGTTTGTGTACCGCTTCCTATTAGCGAAACTGTTTGGTCTGGAGGTGTGACTTCTCATTGTAGCAGGCTCATTCTGGGACAACAGATGACCAAAATCTGATCAGAGGCAGGAGGGGGAGAAACAAGATAGCTCTGGAGCCGGATGGCATGGGTTTGGGTTCCTGCTTAGCTGTTTACCCATACTGCGACCTTGGGCAGGTTTCAGAAACTTCATGGGCCTTGGTTCCTCACCTCTCAACTGGGGATTAATAATAATGTCACTTCAAAGGGTCATTGTGAGGCTTTGACTAACCTACACAGGATGTTTAGATTGGTACCTGGTATGTAGGAAGGCTCAGTAACGTTAGCTGATCTTGTCATCATCAGATCTCAGCTCTGGGGACCATTGCCCACTGGGAGCAGGTGTCATGAGCCACAGAGGAGAGTCTGGGCCGGCTGCATGAGTAGGTGGGGTCTGAGCTGGGAGGGTTTTGAAGGATGGCTACACTTTTGCCAGATGGGAAAAATGTGGGGATAGGTATTCCTGGCAGAGGGAACAGCTTGTACAAAGACCCTGAGGGCTAAAATAGCAAATGATGGGGTATCTGGGGCACATGTGCCTCACAAGGAGCTTGAACTCGACCCTTTGAAGGAGAGGAAGTGGTCTGACAACGGTTGTTGGAAGGTTCCTCTCACCTTGTGACAAATGGCCAAGAGGAAGGGAGGGAAGGAAGCAGGAGACCAGGTAGGCTGCACGGGTCTAGGCCAGAGCATGAGCGAAGCAGCGGACTGATGGAAAGGATAAAACGGGCCAGCTTTTATATTAATCTGTATTAAATAGTAGCTGGCATCTGCCTGGCACTTAAGATTTATAAAAAGCAAAGGTCATTTTATTTGGGCCTTGTAGCAGCACTGCTAGCTTGTTGGGATTCCCCCACTTCACAGAGGAGGAAACTGAGGCTTAAGGAGGCCACAGAGTCTGTATGTTGGGAAGTGGGACTTGAGCCCTGCATGTTTCATTCTGTCCAGAAAGGTAGGCACTTGCAGAGGAGGCCTTGTGGAAAACCCCGGGCAGGGTCCATCAGGCAGGTGAGGGCACCTTGCCTTGGCAGGTTTCTTCCTGGCCAGTAGCACTGCCTGGGGCAGGGCCTGCTCCAGGGCTTGGGTGTGTGCAAATGTGCAGTCTGGCACAATGTCCATGTTTGGAGTCCACGAAGGACCTAGGTGGTTCAGATCTGCCTTGGAGATTTCCTCAAGCCTGGATCTGATCCTGGGAAGGGGCCCAGGGGGCAGGCAAGCCTGGAGGAAGGACCCGGTGGGGCAGATAACCCAGATCTGCAGCTCCTACGCCCTTCTAATGGGCCGTCCTCCTCGGCCCCTTTCCTGCTCATGGGTGGGCTCCTGATTTGATTGGCACGTGTGACCCAAGTCTATCTGACTGCAAGCCCAGTCTTGTCCTCCTTGAGGTGGAAGGAAGAGGGAGGGGAAGAGGCAAGATCCAGGATCTGGAGCCACACAGACCCTGGGTAACCCTGGCACACCCCTTCTCTCAATCTCAGTTTCCCTATCTGTGAAACGGTGATAATACCTGCTTTGAATTGGAGTAGAGAACCCATCTTAGTGCTTGAGTATGGTACATGCTCTGTAAATCTTATTTAAGCAAAACAAACGATAAGACCCAGGAACAGCTGTGTCCCTGGCGCTCAGTGTAGGTGTGGTCAGGCTGACCCTGAACAAGGAACTACAAGGACATGGGGCAGTGATGGGGTAGGAGGCTTCCTGAAGGCCTTCCTGACCCCAGGCTCTGGGTTGTGACTCAAGGGCATCTCTGAGGTGGGGTCTGGGTTTGGGTTCCCCCAGAAGGAGCCTTAGATGCAAAGATTTGAGTGCAACTTGTTAATTTTGGAGGGGAAGGAAACACCTGCAGCAGAGGAGTGGGGAAGTGAGACAGACTGGCAGTTAAGGATGGGCATGCGGGTCTGGAAGCCAGCGTGGGGTACTGGGGTAAGGAGCTGCTGTGGGGGACATGAATCCCTGGCCCCTGGCCTGGTGTGCATCTGCTGGAGAGGGCCACCGGGCAGCAGTTCTGCGGTGGTTAGGCAGGGGACAGCACAGCTGCTTCAGGGCTTCTGGAGTGTCCTCTTTAGGGGTCCTGGCCACCTGTGCATTGGGGAAGAGCCCCTTGGTCCCTCTGCCAGGCTGTAGTCCACCTTCCTGCCACCAGACTGGCTCTGAGGCCCCAGGGGCATGATGGTGGCACTTAACATTCCAGTCCTTGTGCTAGTGGGGTGGCTGTGCATTCATGTGGATATCTTCTTGCCGTTCTGTCCCCTCATCAGGGAGAACCTTGAGGAAGGGGACAGTCACCACCCATAACTGCCTGCCTGGCCCTGCAGCTGTTCCCCTTACGCCCGAGCCTGACTGTTACACCCAAGAAAGGTCCTGCTTGCCTTCTCTCTGTGGCTGGCCGGTTGTCTTCCCTCTTTCGCTGACACCCTGGGCACCCCAGCCTCACCCTGGCTGCCTCTCAGCCTTACTTCTGGCGACGTTCCTGTGGCTCAGGACGCGCCAGCCAAGCCGGCCATCTTTCCATTCCCTGGAAAAGCCTCTTTTTCCCTGCCCCCTGGCCTGGGCAGGAGGTTTTCCTTTTCCTAGACCAGTGTCACTCAAGTTTTGGTCTCAGCACCTGCTTCCAGTTTTTAAAATTATTGAGGACCTTAAAAAGCTCTTGACTATTAGGTTATATCTATTGATAATCACTGTATCAGAAATTAAAACTGAGGAATTTAAAAATATTAAAAATACTATTTATTTTTATGTTAATATGATTTAATACTTCAATATTAAAGGCTTTAAGATACTAATATTTTAATATTAAAATATTAGTATCTTAAAGCCTTTAATATTGAAGTATTAAATCATATTAACATAAAAATAAATAGTATTTTTAATATTTTTAAATTCCTCAGTTTTAATTTCTGATACAGTGATTATCAATAGATATAACCTAATAGTCAAGAGCTTTTTAAGGTCCTCAATAATTTTAAAAACTGGAAGCAGGTGCTGAGACCAAAACTTGAGTGACACTGGTCTAGGAAAAGGAAAACCTCCTGCCCAGGCCAGGGGGCAGGGAAAAAGAGGCTTTTCCAGGGAATGGAAAGATGGCCGGCTTGGCTGGCGCGTCCTGAGCCACAGGAACGTCGCCAGAAGTAAGGCTGAGAGGCAGCCAGGGTGAGGCTGGGGTGCCCAGGGTGTCAGCGAAAGAGGGAAGACAACCGGCCAGCCACAGAGAGAAGGCAAGCAGGACCTTTCTTGGGTGTAACAGTCAGGCTCGGGCGTAAGGGGAACAGCTGCAGGGCCAGGCAGGCAGTTATGGGTGGTGACTGTCCCCTTCCTCAAGGTTCTCCCTGATGAGGGGACAGAACGGCAAGAAGATATCCACATGAATGCACAGCCACCCCACTAGCACAAGGACTGGAATGTTAAGTGCCACCATCATGCCCCTGGGGCCTCAGAGCCAGTCTGGTGGCAGGAAGGTGGACTACAGCCTGGCAGAGGGACCAAGGGGCTCTTCCCCAATGCACAGGTGGCCAGGACCCCTAAAGAGGACACTCCAGAAGCCCTGAAGCAGCTGTGCTGTCCCCTGCCTAACCACCGCAGAACTGCTGCCCGGTGGCCCTCTCCAGCAGATGCACACCAGGCCAGGGGCCAGGGATTCATGTCCCCCACAGCAGCTCCTTACCCCAGTACCCCACGCTGGCTTCCAGACCCGCATGCCCATCCTTAACTGCCAGTCTGTCTCACTTCCCCACTCCTCTGCTGCAGGTGTTTCCTTCCCCTCCAAAATTAACAAGTTGCACTCAAATCTTTGCATCTAAGGCTCCTTCTGGGGGAACCCAAACCCAGACCCCACCTCAGAGATGCCCTTGAGTCACAACCCAGAGCCTGGGGTCAGGAAGGCCTTCAGGAAGCCTCCTACCCCATCACTGCCCCATGTCCTTGTAGTTCCTTGTTCAGGGTCAGCCTGACCACACCTACACTGAGCGCCAGGGACACAGCTGTTCCTGGGTCTTATCGTTTGTTTTGCTTAAATAAGATTTACAGAGCATGTACCATACTCAAGCACTAAGATGGGTTCTCTACTCCAATTCAAAGCAGGTATTATCACCGTTTCACAGATAGGGAAACTGAGATTGAGAGAAGGGGTGTGCCAGGGTTACCCAGGGTCTGTGTGGCTCCAGATCCTGGATCTTGCCTCTTCCCCTCCCTCTTCCTTCCACCTCAAGGAGGACAAGACTGGGCTTGCAGTCAGATAGACTTGGGTCACACGTGCCAATCAAATCAGGAGCCCACCCATGAGCAGGAAAGGGGCCGAGGAGGACGGCCCATTAGAAGGGCGTAGGAGCTGCAGATCTGGGTTATCTGCCCCACCGGGTCCTTCCTCCAGGCTTGCCTGCCCCCTGGGCCCCTTCCCAGGATCAGATCCAGGCTTGAGGAAATCTCCAAGGCAGATCTGAACCACCTAGGTCCTTCGTGGACTCCAAACATGGACATTGTGCCAGACTGCACATTTGCACACACCCAAGCCCTGGAGCAGGCCCTGCCCCAGGCAGTGCTACTGGCCAGGAAGAAACCTGCCAAGGCAAGGTGCCCTCACCTGCCTGATGGACCCTGCCCGGGGTTTTCCACAAGGCCTCCTCTGCAAGTGCCTACCTTTCTGGACAGAATGAAACATGCAGGGCTCAAGTCCCACTTCCCAACATACAGACTCTGTGGCCTCCTTAAGCCTCAGTTTCCTCCTCTGTGAAGTGGGGGAATCCCAACAAGCTAGCAGTGCTGCTACAAGGCCCAAATAAAATGACCTTTGCTTTTTATAAATCTTAAGTGCCAGGCAGATGCCAGCTACTATTTAATACAGATTAATATAAAAGCTGGCCCGTTTTATCCTTTCCATCAGTCCGCTGCTTCGCTCATGCTCTGGCCTAGACCCGTGCAGCCTACCTGGTCTCCTGCTTCCTTCCCTCCCTTCCTCTTGGCCATTTGTCACAAGGTGAGAGGAACCTTCCAACAACCGTTGTCAGACCACTTCCTCTCCTTCAAAGGGTCGAGTTCAAGCTCCTTGTGAGGCACATGTGCCCCAGATACCCCATCATTTGCTATTTTAGCCCTCAGGGTCTTTGTACAAGCTGTTCCCTCTGCCAGGAATACCTATCCCCACATTTTTCCCATCTGGCAAAAGTGTAGCCATCCTTCAAAACCCTCCCAGCTCAGACCCCACCTACTCATGCAGCCGGCCCAGACTCTCCTCTGTGGCTCATGACACCTGCTCCCAGTGGGCAATGGTCCCCAGAGCTGAGATCTGATGATGACAAGATCAGCTAACGTTACTGAGCCTTCCTACATACCAGGTACCAATCTAAACATCCTGTGTAGGTTAGTCAAAGCCTCACAATGACCCTTTGAAGTGACATTATTATTAATCCCCAGTTGAGAGGTGAGGAACCAAGGCCCATGAAGTTTCTGAAACCTGCCCAAGGTCGCAGTATGGGTAAACAGCTAAGCAGGAACCCAAACCCATGCCATCCGGCTCCAGAGCTATCTTGTTTCTCCCCCTCCTGCCTCTGATCAGATTTTGGTCATCTGTTGTCCCAGAATGAGCCTGCTACAATGAGAAGTCACACCTCCAGACCAAACAGTTTCGCTAATAGGAAGCGGTACACAAACATAGTGAATTTAAATAGCTTCTGCAGCATAGGAAAGGGGGAGGAAAACACTGGCCCTGGAGAAAAAGACCCAGGTTCCAGCCTCAACATGGCCATTAACCACAGGGACACTGTGGCCAACCTCCCAAAACCTGTTTCCCCATTCGTAAAACAAGGTTGGGTTGGATCTGCACCTTCCAATACAGTAGCCACTAGCTACATGTGGCTATTTAAATCTAAAAGTAAAATGTAATACAATTTACAATTCAGTTCCTTGATCAGACCAGCCACGTTTTGAAGACACAATAGCCACATGTGGTTAGATGGTGGCTACTGCACAACATAGCACAGATGGGGAACATTTGCATCATCACAGAAAGATCTATGGACAGTTCCTTGCTAGATGGTCCCTCAGAAACCCTCCATCTCAGCCAGGCACCAAGGACCACCCACCCTGCCCCCGATATGGCTGAGCCCCCAGACTCACAGATGATGCGGGCAGAGGCCGCTGGCTCTTCAGCAGCCTTCTTGGAGAGCCTTCTGCTTGCCCTGTGTACGGTACCCTCCTGTTTGGCCACTGGGGAGTACTTTTGGGCCAGCAAGACTTGGGGACCCTGGGAGGACGGGGCAATCAGGCTACGCCGCACTGACCGAATGTCCACAGAGGAGCCCGCGGGTGTGGAGAAGTTATTCGGCAGGATGGGAGACAGCACCCGCTCCTGCCACGGAGAGTCTGGAGAGGCAGGCGAGTCTCGTGGGCCCTGGGAGACCCCTGCAATCCTGAGCTTGGAGGCAGACCGTCCTGTCCCAACCCCTCGACCCTTGCAGTGCTGGGGTGTAGTCATCAGGGAGCTCACAGTGACAGACTCCAGCCTCCTGGCCTCTGTCTTTTTGGGCGTTGATTCTTCATCCGATGTCAGGACACCCTGTGAGGCTGGAGCTGTGGCTGAAGCTGGGGTTGGGGACAGAGCCTGAGACACAGCCTGGGTGGATTTGAACTGGATGAAGTGGTGCTCAGCATTCTGGCGCTCTCTGAGGCCTATCTCCACCATGGGCACCAGCTGGCCCTGGGCAAGGTTGTCCTCGGGCTTCTTGGTCAGCACTGTAGGAGACTCAGGGGGGGATGAAGGTGTAGCCAATGTCATGGAGGCAGCTGCAGCCGCAGCCGCAGCCGCAGCCGCAGCTGCAGCTGCAGCACGAGTCACCCGTCGCAGGACGGAGCCATTCTCCCCCACCACCGTGGCCAGCTTCTGCACGTTGTCCTTGCTACGGAGGCGCCGGGAGCTCAGCTGGCTGCTCCGAGTCTTTCTGCGGGATAACCTGTCAGAGGCAGCAGAGCAGAGGCTGAGGGAGCCCAGCAGGGTAAAGAGGAACCCCAAAATTTGAGCTGGGCACACCAGTCTCCCCAGGAGCCACCAGCTGGGATGGAACTGGGATGGAACAAGAATTAGAGGGCTTGGAGGCAAAAGATCTGAGTTCCTGTCCAGGCTCTGCCACCTCTAGCCCTGAGGACATTTCTGTCTGAGCCTCAGTCTTCCCAAATGTAAACTGGAGATAATGCCACAGTCCTCACAGAACTGCTAGGAAGATTAAATTCATACCAACTTCCCTCTCACTGAAGTCACATTCTCCCAAGCCCTGCTGAAAACGTTACACACATGCTCTCACTTAACCTGCAAGACATCCCTGAGAGGTAGGTACCATCATGCCCACTTTAGAGATGAGGGAACTGACACTCTGAGAGGTAGAAACTCAACCCAAAGACTGCTAAGGGGCAGAGTTGGAGGTTATACCCAGGCCTGACCCCAAGCCCCTGCCTCTTTCTCCAGTGCTCTGCAGCCCGATCATTCTATGGGGAATTACAACAAGCATGGCCATAGGAGGACAGGAGACCAGCTGCCTGGTCCACACCTCTGGTTGCTCTCACCTAAAAGGAGGTCAGTTTCTCTTTCCTGTCCCACCTCTGAAAATCTTTCCCATCCTCCAAGGCCCAGGTCAAACACCCCCAACCCCACCACAAGCACAGATGCACCATCTGGACTCCATGGTCTCAGGTCGTGCTTTGCTTTCCCGCACCCTTGGGCTCCTCAGTGTGAC
>NW_012153896.1:916748-923536 GCF_000956105.1 Propithecus coquereli
TAATTTTTTTTAATGAAAAAATAACTTTTCTAAAACAAATGTAGTCATTATCCAATGTTTTACAAATCTCTGTAATGTGTGACTTAAGATAGATTCTGCATTCGATCTGTTGCATTTTGCTGTTCGGGTTAAGGATTCTGAAGAAAATCTGGCCTCACACAGATGTATAGTTAGAAAAGGGAGGAGTATCTTACTACCTTTTGCAGATAATTGTGTGTATTCTTTGCTATTATACCCAACACAACAAGTATTTCTTAAAGGCTCATTGCAGTGTGGGATCTGAAATATTTAATTCAATGTCGTTGGTTCCACATTGGTCTATCTTGCATTTTGAATGGATCTTTTAGCTGTGCATGATTTTATAACCTCTTACATTGGTCATTTGGAAAATATTGGTTCACGAAGTTATGCACATCTTCCAAATGTTGACATACTTTGTTATATAATATCAAAAAAGGACACCTTTGTTTTCTGATCTTATCAGAAAAATCTTTAGGTATTGGGAAACTGTGAAGCTCCTGGTAGTAGATACACATTTTCAAAATTCTCCCTTTTTTTTTGTGAGGTAGATTCTTGCTCTGTTGCCCTGGGTAGAGTGCAGTGGCATCATCTTAGCTCACTATAGCCTCAAACTCCTGGGCTCAAGCTATTCTCCTGCCTCATCCTCCCGAGTAGCTGGGACTGCAGGTGTGCACCATGCCTGGCTAATTTTTTTTCTATTTTTAGTAGAGATAGGGTCTTGCTCTTGTTCAGGCTGGTCTCCAACTCTTGAGCTCAAGCGATCCTTCCACCTTGGCCTGCCAGAGTGCTAGGATCACAGGCGTGAGCCACCATGCCCAGCTTGATAGAATTATCTGATTATTATTATCAAGACCAGATAGTGACTATGTCCGTTTTACTCACCATTGGGTCCTGGGGACCTGGCCCAGGGCCCAGTACACAGTAGACAATCAATGAGTATTTGTTGAATGAAAAAGCTGCTTTGTGTTTGGCCCTGTGCTGGGAGTTGGGGGCCTAGAGCTGTGTCAGACATCGTCCTCCTTCCCCAGATACTCCCAACCCAGTGAAGGAGCTGAGTTGTGCCCTCAGATAGGCATGTTCCCAGCTAGGAAGTAGCAGCTCTGTTGAGGATGCTAGGATGTGTGCTGAGGGTGAGGGCCCAGGGCACAGTGGGGCCTCCATGGCTAGTGCAGGGGACAGTGGCCAAGTCCTGGCAGGAACCTGATTCCCCAGACCTCTTAGAGTAGCACCCATCTGGTTTGATGGCATCTTTTGTTCCTTTGTTTTCTCCCTCAGGTCACAGTTACCTAGAGAGGCTCCTGAATGTTGAGGTGCCCCAGAAAGTTGGGTGAGTTCAGTTCTAGGGCTTAGGGGGTGGGCAGGGACAGTGGGGCCCAGGAAGGGAGGTGAGTGCCAGGGAGTAGAGACAGCCTATGAGCTGTCGTTCCATCCTGCAGGGGGCTGTGGGTTTGTGGCCAGGCCCAGGGACTTGGGCCTTGACCTCTTGGGTCCCTACCGCAGGGAGTGGGGGAGGAGCTCCCTGTGAGGGAGGGCTTGGACTGGCTAAGGTCCCCACGGTGCCTCTGCTCTGCTTTCAGCCCCAAGCAGAAGGAGCCCAGCAAGGAGGCTGAGCTTGTGGAGTCAAAGGAGCCAGAGGTAAGAGGCAACTCGCTAGGGAGGGGAGGCCTCATCCAGGGCCCCTGCTCTGCACTGTAGCCATCCTGGGCCTTGGCTTCCAGGTGGGAACCCTAAAGCCTTGGTTCTTCTTGCAGGTTCCTGAGAACAATGGGAATAACTTGAGGCTCCACAGTGATACCAAGGTTGCCCTTAGTACGCCAAACCCAAAGCCTGTAGCCGGTGGCCAGGAAACACCCCCTGAAGGGCAGCAAGGTGAGTGTTTCTGGCTTGCATGCAGATCCCCCGAGGTGCAGCAGGCCTTGGTGGCCTTGGTGGTCTTGGCCTCACCTTCTCTTTGGGGATAAGGAAGCCCCATTTTCTGGGCTAATAGGCCAAAGATAAATGAAACTGGGCTAGGGGAGTGCATGGATCTCCTTTGAATCTTTAGCTTGCATCTCTCACCTTTGGGCTGGAACTGCTGCTGAGTGCCCCACAAGCGTCCGTGACTGGCTGGGGCAGGACACAGGGGAGAGGCCTGAACTGGGCTATTAATGTGAAGGTGCCAGGTCAAGGCCTTGAGCCCTACTCCAAGGGGCAGTGGGAACTGTGGGCTGGGAGTCTGAACACCTACCTGGCCTCCTATTTTATCTCTGCCAAGTTTGCAGTTCCTTCCCTGTCTAAAGAGGGCAGGAGAACTATGGGCTCTGGGAGCGGGTCTGGAGCCCTGCCTGGCTTTCCAGGCTACGGGGGGTGTCCCGGGGTCTGGCTCACGTCTACCTGGGAAGGGCACTTCTCTCACTGGTGGGAAGAGGACTATATCTGTGAGAACTTGGACATGGCTTCGTCCTCTTTATGATGGGGTCAGGATCAATGGTATGCCAGCCCGACAATCCCCAGGGCTGCTGCAAGGAACCTTCGGGATAAGGGTTGCTTTCTCCTAGCAGTGAAACAGAATGTACTGACCCTGCAGTGGGAGCCGTCCCCTCCTCTTGTCACTGCTGCACCAGGTGGAAGGGCCAGAAGGAGTGGGATTTAGAAGCTATGCAAGGAGCTGTTAGCCTCAGCTTTCGTGAGGCATCTGCACACAGCTCTTACTGTTAGAGGTGGGTGGGGCATGGCTGGGGCCTCCTAGATAGAACTGTCCTGCCTTGCCATGCCTGTCACACAGGCCAGGCCTGGGAGGAGTGGTCTGTGGGCTACGGGGAGCAACCCAGGCTCTGATGTCTATAAATTCCTCAAGGCCAGTCAGTGCTAAGGCTGATGTTTGAAGGAGCTTTGCTCCTTCCAAGGCGGCAGTTGGCAGGGCACCCCTTCCCCTAACCCCTCCATGTTCACCCTGCTGCCATCATTCCTGCAGCCTTGCTAAAATTGCTCTCTTCACAGAGGCCAAGACCGACCAAGCAGATGGGCCCAGAGAGCCACCTCAGAGTGTCAGGTTTGCATCTAGGAAGGGGTGTGTGGGTGACTTGGTTTTGAGGGGCCCAGAAGAATGTGACCTTGAGTCCTCACTCAGGAAGACTGGATGTGTGGTCAGGGGCTCCCTAGCCTCTTGACCAGGGTATGGCCTTGTGCTCTGAAGGAAGTGGCTTCATGCTTGCAGGACCAGTACTGGCCTGGAATGGGGTACCCATCTGTTGACGCTGTTACTGACCATGACCTTGGACTGGTCACCTCCCTTCCTCTGAGTAGGCAGCAGAGGGTCGGTCACAAGACCCCAGCTCTGTAGTCCCTTTCAGTCTAGAGGCCTATGGCCTGGGCCCAGTTTTGTTCACAGGGGTGACCTTGTGTGGGGTGTGGCTGGGACTGTGGTGGTCTGCCCCATGATGCTGCTGCGTGTGCCTTGACAGGAGGAAGCGCAGCTATAAGCAGGCGGTGAGCGAGCTGGATGAGGAGCTACACCTGGAGGACGAGGAGCTGCAGCCTCCCAGGAGCAAGACCCCTTCCTCGCCCTGTCCGGCCAGCAAGGTGATCCGGAACCCGCCCTCCCTGTGTTTCCTTCCCTGCCTGCTGAGTTCTGACGCTGGTCCTTGTTTGCAGGTGGTGCGGCCCCTCCGGACCTTCCTGCACACGGTGCAGAGGAACCAGATACTCATGACCCCGACCTCAGCCCCCCGCGGCAGTGTCATGAAGTCCTTCATTAAGCGCAACACTCCTTTGCGTGTGGACCCCAAGGTGAGGGAGCCCGTACCCCAGGCAGGGCTTTGCGGGAGCTGGGCCGCATGGCTGAAGGCTCCAGTCTGTCCCCTATGCTGCTGGGAGTAGCATGTGTCTGGGCAGAGGCAGGCCCAAGCCTCTGTGGCCACAGCTGCCTCGACATCTGGGGACCTTGTCCTGACCTTGTGGGCTCTGGACTGTGGCCCAGAAGCTCAGCCGGCTAAGTGTGAGCCCTGAATCTCAGGTTCTGGGCTAAGAATTTGCAGGATTGTCCAAGCAGACCCCTGCACTGCCCAGCCACCCCTGGCCCTGGGGTCTGAGTGGGCACAGTGAGGGACACACGTGGACACCTTCATCATTGGGGCTGAGGGTTAGGTGAGAGGAGGGTGGGTGAGTGGGTGGGTGCTGGTGAAAGGGTGCAGGCCCTGAGACACTGGCACAGCTGGGCACATGGCCTGCCTTCCAGGACGCCCCTGCATGGCATTAACTCTCGGCTTTTTCCTTGTCTCCTCTCCTCCACAGTGCAGCTTCGTCGTAAGTAAAGCCTTTTCCTATGTGGTAACCTAGCCCCACCTAGCACTGACCTGCAGTAGCCCTGTCCCTGCACCACTGACAGCACCTGTAGACGCACTAACGTTGTAAGCGGGAGGGGAGCGTTAGGAACGTGGACAGTGGGAGTGTACTGGCTGGAGGCGCCCAGAAGTTCTGGGGTCTGCATCCTCCCTGTGCAGTGCCCTCTCTGCCCTCGAGTCTGCTCCCAGGAGGAAGCAAAAGGGACTTGTGGCCTGTGGCTATTCACCAGGGCCACAGCTTGAAGTGTTCCCCCACAGCCATCTCCCCAGCACTGGGCCCCACTCAGGGTCTGTGGGTCTGCGAAGAGAACAGACAGGTTGTCTCTGGTCCCTTAGAGATGCTGAGATGATGATGATTGGGTCACAGACCTGTGCAGTAGCACTGAGTTGGGGAGGCAGTAGGAGAGGGGAAGTCTAAACTGAGGCTGGAGGCCGGGTCTTGCCATGCCAGGTGACAGAGGAGCTGTCAGTGGCAGCATCTAGAAACAAACCACAGGAGCTGTTCTCTTCTCAGACACCTCAGAGCTGAGCTGAGCCAGGCCCCTGGCCATGAGCAAGGAGCCTCAGAGAAATGGGACCCACTCAGCCCCACGTCCCGGCTCCCTGTGCCAGTTGCCAAGGCTGCAGCTGCTTCGCTCCTGTAGCTCCTGCAGGCTTTCTTCCCCCCAGCCACACAGTGATGCCCTGTGGCAGCAGGGAGGGCCTCTGCCTCTAGCTGAGGGGCTCAGGGGTGGGAGGGGCTTTGCAGCAGCTGGCCAGGTGGGCCCTGAACTTGCCTCTCCTGAACAGAGGCCTGTCACCTCTGGTTAGACAAGGTGACAGCATGCCTTCCAATATGACAGCAAGTGGGCTCTGTGGCCTTACACAGCTATTTTCACTCCAGGCTTCAGCTGGGCACCTGGGCCCACAGCGTGCAGAAGACTTGGACTTGTTCCTCCTATGAGGGGCCACCTGTGCCCCACCCAGTCTGATCAGAGCCTTGCAGGTCTCATGGGTGTGACTGAGAGGCCCAGGAAGTTGCCCTTTCCTGCTTTGGGGATCCCAGGTCCCTGCGCAGGCATCTGGTGGGTGCAGACAGTCCTTAGCTAGGAGACTGGGGCCCAGGAAGTTTGCAGGGCCTTGGGGCCTTGGACAAGTTTCTTAAACTTTGGGCCTAAGTTTCGTGGGCCACAAACAGAGAAACTAGTTGGGTACTTCATGGAGATTCGGTGAACCAGAAGGTAACAATGTCAAGCAGCCAGCACAGGGCCAGGTATCAAGTGGTCATTGGATAAGTGGCAGAGATTGCCCAGGGGAGGGCCCTGGACTCAGGTGGGGCTGCTCATGGTTGTGGTTCCTCCTGCCCTCTGCAGGCTGCCTCCTAGAGAGCAGGGACAGCCTAGGTTTGTGGGTTGGACAAAGGAGAAACACAGATTCTGTGACATGAATGGCTCCAAAGCACCAGGTTTTCTTCTATAAAATTGGTAATGCAACAGGATGAGTTCTCTGACCTCTGCTGGGGAAGTAGACTCCAGCTTTGGGATGAAAACCTGCAGTGCTGAGCCTTGTTGAAAGCTGGAGTCTGGTTGGCTCACAGAGCAGGAAGAAGGTGGGGTGGGGGTGACTGCACCTGGTGCCACTGGCCTCTGCTTCTGAGGGGCTGTCCTAGCAGGAAAGCAGGCAGGCATGGCTTCGCAGGAGAAGCAGGGTTGGGGCCCAGCCCTCCTGCCATTCTTCCCTGGGTCTGGGTAGTTGGAGAGTGAGGGGCCTGCAGAAGGCCACCTCCTCCCTCCACATGGGGCCCCCCAAAGGTCAATGTCCGTACCCAGCTTGGCTTCCATAGCTCCTGGCATCTCTCTTTCCTTCCATTTCTCCCTTCATCTCTTAAACAATGTACTATGCTAAAAAAAAAAAAAAATGATTGTACCTACAGTAAAGTGGACTTTTTGTGGGTACAGTTAAATATGAATTATAACACATGTATCAATTTATGTAACACCATCACAATTGGGGTATAGGACATTTCCATCACCCACAAAATGCTCCCTGCTACTCCTTTATGGTCACCCCCCCACCCCTGTCTCCATCTCTGTAGTTTTGTCATTTTGAGGACATCATATAAATTGTATTGACTCATAGGATGCCTTTAGAGATTAGCTTCCTTCACTCAACACGATGCCTTCAAATCCACCTAAATAATTGTAGTTGAAGTGAGTTTCTTATAGACAGCATATAATCGGGTCAGACTTTCTTTTTTTTTAATTCATTCTGACAATGTCTTATTTGATGTATTTATATTTAATGATATGTTTGGATTTAGGTCTACCTTTTTTTTTTTTTTGAGACAGAGTCTCGCTTTGTTTCCCTGGCTAGAGTGAGTGCCATGGCGTCAACCTAGCTCACAGCAACCTCAAACTCCTGGGCTCAAGCAATCCTTCTGCCTCAGCCTCCCGAGTAGCTGGGACT
>NW_012153897.1:0-1171 GCF_000956105.1 Propithecus coquereli
TTTATAAGATACATGTGATGTTTTGATATAGGTATACAATGTGGATTAATCAAATCAGGGTAGTTAAGAGATCCATCACCTCAGGCATTTGTCATTTCTTTGTGTTATTCTTAGTAGACATATAGTTAGTAAAAGTATAAAATATAGACTGGAATATGGAAGAAAAATGCTTCATTTTTGTGTTTGGATTTGAACTGGTTAGAACCATCTTTTATTAATAATTTAAGCAGTATGTTCTACAAGCAGAAAGCTGAGCTTAAAGAGTCTGAACATTTTTGCCAGAGTAGCATGTGTGTGTATGTGTTAGTGATTTCAAGCCTGGTGAACAAAATTTTCTTTTAACAAATCTATTCCATACATTAGTAAATGAAGACAATTTCCTGATACAAATATGTTTTTCATGATTTTGTTCATTATATTTGAAAGATTTTGGGGAGATTAAACAAAAAAAACCCCTATTAATCAGGTTTGTTGTTACTTACAAATAGACAGATGCTAAATGAATTGATATACCTTGAGAATTACAGTCATAATAGTAATTTGAAGTCTGAAAGTAACTAATGTCAAAAACATTATTTCCTATCAAGATATCTTATCAAATAACATTATGATCTATAATTTTAAAATTTTAAGCAAGAGTGAATCAAAGTTTTGGAAGGCTTATGATTTCATTCTATAGGGAAGATGTACTACAAATAGACAGATGCTAAATGAATTGATACACCTTGAGAATTACAGTCATAACAGTAATTTGAAGTCTGAAAGTAACTAATGTCAAAAACATTATTTCGTATCAAGATATCTTATCAAATAACATTATGATCTATAATTTTTAAAATTTTAAGCAAGAGTGAATCAAAGTTTTGGAAGGCTTATGATTTCATTCTATAGGGAAGATGTACACCAAATTTATGCTAAAAGCTGCCTCTGGGAAGTGAAGAATAAGGGAAGAACAGGATTAGGGAGGTATACAAAGAGAACTTTTATCAGTAAGTTTCATTTCTTTTATTAAAAAATATACAGAGCAAAGATGACATTCATTGTTTTGGGTGGTATGTGTTTTATTTATTTATTTTTTTTTGAGACAGAGTCTGGCTCTGTTGCCCAGGCTAGAGTGCCGTGGCGTCAGCCTAGCTCACGGCAACCTCAAACTCCTGGGCTCAAGCAATTC
>NW_012153897.1:4253-4621 GCF_000956105.1 Propithecus coquereli
AGACGTGGTCTTGCTATGTTGCTCAGTTGGTCTTGAACTCCTGGCCTCCCACTTTGGCCTCCCAAAGTGCTGGATTTACAGGCATGAGCCACCATGCCTTATTATGTATTTTTGATCTTTAAAAATTTTTCGCATGTTTTCCTCTCACTGTTCATCAAACCTACATGAGAAATGAAGCTATTCTTGAATCTTGGGCAACTGATGCTAAAGCACTAAATCTATTCCATTCTACTCTTCTCATCCATGCTCTTGCAGTCTTAAGTGATTTTCCCATATTTTAACATCAAATTGTTACTCTAAGATCTTTCACCTGGGAACTTCAGAAGGAAATATTGTGCTTGATTTGTAGACTGGCTTTCAATCCTTAC
>NW_012153897.1:6191-8163 GCF_000956105.1 Propithecus coquereli
TTTTTTTTTTTCATTACCTTTCCCCTCTCAAATTGTCAGCTCTGTGCTTATTAGTTTAAGGGAACATATAAAGTGACAATAAATCAGAGACCAAGTATTTTAAACATAAGAGAAGTGTGAAGTTTCCTCAGGGATGGAGAGGGGTGGGGAAATGAAAAGAGGGAGGCCTGGGATCCACAGAGCAGAGGGGACCCATGTCCTGCCTCTAAAATGCATTGTCTGGGAAGTGAGACTAGGAGGGACCACAGTTAATTTTGAAAACCATTCCCATCCAACGAGTGCTATGCAGGAAGTAACAAAGAACCACTGGAACTGAAGAATCCAGGCAACGAAGGAAACACCAACTCTTTGGTGACAGAAGGGCCTTGGCACAGAGTAAGATGTTGGAGTAACATCAGAGAAGGGGAAGCAAACCAAGCCCAAGTTGAACATTAACTTGTTTTGTATGTTGTTTGTTTCTGCCAGCTGGGTGGAATGGAGATGTGGAGTCAGTAATTAAACTGAGTCATAAAAAATGTATTTCTTGGATAACTGAGTTTCTAAACTGAGATTCATACCTGCAGTGCTAGATGTTTATTTGTGTGATCATTTGCTTAGCTTAGACTGTAAGCTCCTTGAGGGTAGGGACGGTATGTTTTGCTCACCACACCATTTCCAGCAACTAGAACAGTACCTCCAGAGAACAATAGTACAACGAACACTTGTCAAATAAATGACTAATCAAATTAATGGGGAAATGATGACTTTATACTTGTCTCCTATCATAAGATGATCTTATATTAATATTTTAAATGTAATTTCCTTTAATTAAGATAATATCTTAATATCACAAAGGGTGAAATATTTTAACTATGGAAAATATATATTAATAGAACATAAAATCATTCTGGAAAGTTGATAAGCATGGTCATAGCTTTCTTTGTTCTGTAGAATATAAAGTCAATTTTTCCCATCAAGACAAATCTCAAGACTCAAAACTAATCTACGATCTGTTTCTTTTGGCGAGTATTGCTGCTACTTTGTGAGACCGAGTTCCTATCAGCTATTTGCGGAACAATTTATATTCAATGTAAAGCACCTAGCATAATGTCTGGTACACAGTAGTCAATCAAAAATGGCAGCTCTCCATGGTTATGTTTATCACAATAAAAGGAAAAATGAAAAGAAAAATGGCAGCTCTCATTTTGATTATCCCAGAGCCATATCCCTGTGTCCCGGTCTGAGAACCTCGTTGCCCTTTGTGGTTGATTGGGTCCTTGCCAGGCCCACTCCTTTTGCTGACTATGCTAGTGACTTCATTTGCTACTGTATGCAATATTTAAGCTTTGTGTCTTGTTTGTTCAGGATTTTGTACAATGTTCAAATTCATTCTCAAATCCATAGAACATTTACTAGGCTATTAACCTTCATTTTCTGAGGTTAACATACCATTTGGTGATAAAACTAAAAGGCTTACAGTTTACATGAAACTAATTCCTGGGTTAAATAGAAAGCACAACATGTCCATTAAGTTGGAACATATAAAACATTGTTATGAATCTTATAAAAATGAGCACTGCTTTTTTTAAATGGATGAGACATTTATGTAGCATCCAGAGCAACTCATGAAAAATGTACTTTCACCACATCTGTATTTTCTTTGAATAAGTCAACTATTAAAAGACATGGCGCCATAATACCTGGAACAAAGCGTCCCAGGATATTTTATGGGTCCTATGTCAGAATTTACTGATAATAATTTTATCGAATTTTCCAAATTATTACACACATTTTATTTATTTATTAAACCTGTGTTTCTAAAAACCCAGGGGACAACAAAAACATGAGAAGAAAATAGCTGCTTTAAATTTCAATTACTGTTTTCTAAGATATATTTTTAAAACATTTCACTTACTCATTTAATTTTATTTTGAGTATTTGTTTTGCATTTTTCCCAGCTTTATTGAAGTATAATTGACAAATAAAATTATAT
>NW_012153898.1:0-884 GCF_000956105.1 Propithecus coquereli
CGTCACTTTGTTCTCCTTGAAAACATCCTTCCAGGAGCCCCTATCCACCTGCAGTTATTGAACTGGCTCCTCACAGACCTGATCCACAAACTGTTTTCATGAAATTTTTCATCATTGATCTCCTTATTTGCATTAAATATTCCATTGATTACAGCTCATCTCTTCATATATTTTTAATTGAGAGAAAACACAATAAAGTATACCAATCTTAAATGTACATTTACTTTTTAACCTATGTCTACACTGATGCAATCACCACCAGATTGAAATATAGACTGTCTACCACCACCGAGACTCTGTCATGCTGCTTGCTCATTGATACTGTCTCCCCTCTCCCAAGGAAACCACTCTATTTCTAAAAACATATATTTCTTTTGCTGTTTTTGAATTTGTATAAATGAAAGGTTAGCATGTATGGTCTTTCTGGCTTCTATTTTTGTTTTTTTTTGACACACGGTATCGCTCTGTTGATCAAGCTAGAGTGTAGTGACATTGTCACAGCTCACTGCAACCTCAGCCTCCTGGGCTCAAGCGATCCTCCTGCCTAAGCCTCTCAAGTAGCTGTGACTAAAAAGTCACCATGCTGGTGACTTTTTCTACTTTTTGTAGAGATGGGGTCTTACTCTTGCTTAGGCTGGTCTCAAACTGCTGGTCTCAAGTGATCCTCCCTCTTCGATCTCTCAAGGTGCTAGGATTACAGGTATGGGCCCCCGTGCCTGGCCCGTGCTTTCAATATTAAGTGTTATATCTTTGAGATTCATCTATATTTTTTTGTGTAGCAGTAGCTCATTATTTTTATTGTCATGTAGAATTATTAAGAATATACCATGATTTGCTTATCCGTTCTAATGTTTTTCAATACTTGCTTTGTTCCACTTTTTGAC
>NW_012153898.1:12264-12621 GCF_000956105.1 Propithecus coquereli
GATTTGTCTACCATGTGTCATGAGTATAATTACCGTGCATAAGTAGTGTTGCAGACATTCACGGATAAACTATAATCGGACCTCAAGCTAATTAATTGGTTTATCTTCATTTTTGAAAAATAAAATACCCAAACCTATATCAGAATTCTCCCAATGTGCCATATTCCTCTCTGACTCAAGAAATATGCTAAATATCTTCATCCTTTAACTCTCTCATCTGGTTAACTCCTATTTGCACCACAGTGCTCGGCTTCAGGTCACGTCTTCAAAAAAGTTCTTCTAACTGCTCCGCACCACATATGCTGCTATGTGCTGTATTAACATATTGAATTTCTTTTGTAAACTCATCTAAATTAT
>NW_012153898.1:14281-15082 GCF_000956105.1 Propithecus coquereli
TCATCATGAAAGAACTTTTGCCATATGCTTTATTTTGTCTTAGTACCGTACTTGGAGGTGTATGTACCTGTACAGATAGATGCTCACATACACAGGGGAAGCCAGAGAAAACGGTATATCCATTATTCTCTTTATTCTGGTGGAGCCCAATATTCTCAGCATCCCCTCATCTTTTAAATATCATGGGCTTATTTTCTGTATATTTGTAAACTTTGAATTTCATTGTCATTCATAAATGTGGGGTTTGCAGCATCACACAATGTCAAAGTTTATGCTCTGGTTTGTTTCCCTAGACTAGATCAGCCGATACATCTTAAAATAGAGGTAAAGCATTTGATACATCAAATCTGTTAATGACAACACCAAAAACCAAAAACTCCCTGGCCTCAATGCTACTGATTAGTAAGGGAAGAACTGAGTGTTTTACGGTACTGCACTCTAGATTCATGAGAATTGTGGTTATTCAAAGAAAACAGTAGTGATTCAACATGTTAATATCTTACTTAAATGCTTTTAAAATTCTATAGTTTAATACAAAGATCACCCCAGAACATCTCACTTCCTTTTTCTCACATGTTAACATTTTTTATGAATTACAGATTTTCATCACTTGAAACTCCAGACCCAAAGAAATGCATAGTGTATGAGCCAATGAACGGTGCTATAGATGAACTGTGTGAAAGAGAGAATCGTTACATCTGTAAGCAACGGCTTATTTAAGTGCTTCTTGGGACAGAGAGGTGGGGTCTATGGATCCAGGATTACTATAAATAGTATTTTTACCTCATATTGTTACTATTA
>NW_012153899.1:0-392 GCF_000956105.1 Propithecus coquereli
CTTTCATTTACTCATTTCTCAATTCTTTGCTGATCAAACTTTTTTTAATTTGGAACAAACTGTAGCATGAACCACACTCTACTTAGACTTTAGTCCCAGCTCTGCTGCTCATTTTGCACATGATCTTGAGCAAGATTTGCCCCTCTAGACCTCAGTTTCTTTTTCTTTAAAATGGGGACAGTGATTCCTGCTTGCCACACCGGTTAAATAGATTGAAAAGGTGTTGTCAACCAAAGAGCACTCAAAGAGGGAAAACAAGTTACGATTACACTCCTGGAATCAACTGCTTCAGATACATGTGGGCGGTTTTCTGAATAATGCATTTTGGGCCAGATTTTAGTCTCCATGACAAGGGCATTTGTGAATAGGCTGTGACTAATTATTTGCCATGT
>NW_012153899.1:3187-4062 GCF_000956105.1 Propithecus coquereli
GACCTCGAGTGATCCTCCTACCTCAGCTTCCCAGAGTGCTAGGATTACAGGTGTGAGCCACTTCACCCAGCCTCTTTTTTTTAAGAGACGGGGTCTCACTATGTCGCCCAGGCTGGAGTGCAGTGGCTGTTCACAGGTGCAGTCACACCATGGCCTTGCACATCTGGGCTCAAGTGATCCTCCCACGTTAGCCTCCTGACAGCTGGGACTACAGGCGGGTGCCACTGAACCCGGCCCTTTGCTTTCTCTTAACGTTTAACATAGGCCTTTTCACAGTTGTACCTTTGAGATTGGTTGCACAACAATGTGAGTGTACTTAACACTACTGAATTATATGCTTAAAAATGGTTACAATCATAAATTTATGTTGTGTGTAATTTACAACAATTAAAAATCAAACACAGAATTGCACCTTTGAGCTAATGCCTTAGAAATCTTATGAGACGCAAACACTTCGCTATATTCTATGTTAGGCTTTTAAAAGAATGTTTATCCATTATACAAATCTAACCTGTTATTTCCTGGCTCCCTATGAAATTTTATAAATATATGCAAAGCATTATCTAATTGTATTTGTTCTGGAAATCGGATTTTTGTGGCTTAAAATTTTTTCCTTTTGTGCTGAAAAAAAAAAATACCCGCCCTGATTAGTGGCTAAAGGTGTGCAGTGAGCCATTCTCTTGCCTGCCCAGAGAGTGTGCATTTCTCCCCGACCCCCAAACCCCTGTTCTTAGAGTATTCTCTGCATTCATAAGCATGAATATGTATGAACACGTGCATCTCTCTGGCTAAATTGAGGGTTTATTCTGTGTTTGTGGTTGTTACACCACAACAGTTTGACTCTCTGAATTCTAGGACGGCTGTGGGAAGAGGAA
>NW_012153899.1:15487-16178 GCF_000956105.1 Propithecus coquereli
GGCTAATTTTTTCTATATATTTTTAGTTGTCCAGCTAATTTATTTCTATTTTTAGTAGAGACGGGGTCTCGCTCTTGCTCAGGCTGGTCTCGAACTCTTGAGCTCAGACAGTCCACCCGCCTCGGCCTCCCAGAGTGCTAGGATTGATTACAGGCGTGAGCCACCGCGCCCTGCCTCTTTGCCACTTTTTGATGTCAAGATTATATTAGCCTGAAAATAAACTGGAAAATGTTGTTTGTCTTGTTTTCCAACACAGTTTATCAGAGGAGGAATTATTTTTCCTTTGAAGGTTTACTAGAACTTATTGGTATGACCGCTTCACTCTTATGCCTTTTTTGGTCTTAGTTTTTTGACTGCTTTAATTTTGGCATAGTTTTTGATCAGTTTATTGGATTCCTAAGTTTAAGGACAATTTTTTAGTCATATTTTTCTAGAAATCATTTCCTTCAGATCTATTAAGCTAGAGTTATATGAAAGTATTCTCTTACAGCTTTTTAAAATCTCATTGTTTTCATTTGTAATACTTTGCTTTGCTAAATATTGATCATATTCATATATCAATGGTAGAGATTTATCTACTTTGTTAGACTTTGAAAAGCCAACTCTCATTTATCATTTTTGCTTTGGGTGTTAGATAATTCTTTCTTATTCTTTCTGTTGGTTTTTTTCCAGTTGAATATGTTTTTTACAA
>NW_012153900.1:0-281 GCF_000956105.1 Propithecus coquereli
CCCAGTAATGGGATTGCTGGATCAAATGGTAGTTTTTATTTTAGCTTTTTGAGGCATCTCCATATTACTTTCCACAGAGGTTGCACTAATTTGCAGTCCCACCAGCAGTGTATGAGTGTTCCTATCTCTCCGCATCCATGCCAACATTTATTGTTTTGGGACTTTTTGATAAAAGCCATTCTCAATGGAGATAAGTGATATCTCACTGTGGTTTTGATTTACATTTCCCTGATGATTAGAGATGTTGAGCATTTTTTCATATGTTTGTTGGCCATGAGTCT
>NW_012153900.1:331-1185 GCF_000956105.1 Propithecus coquereli
ATCTAAAAATTTTAAAGACTCTTTTATGACCCCCATATATTCATTCCTGATCAAACACAGCCAAACAAACCCAGAGACCCTGATTAAAACAAAAACTGTACGTCTATAGATTTGCTCCTTGCTTTCTTACCAATAATGGGAAAATAACCAGCTTGAACAACTTTGCAGAAAAGATGCAACTGACCTAGAGGTCAAAAACAAACAGAAGAACAGGCTCCATGTTTCATTATGACACTAACGCAAATAAAAGAGAAAGCAAACATCCCTCCTTCTGCTTTCATAGTACACAGGATTAAAAGCAACAGCTGGCTTTGCTTTCCTGAAGCTATCTATCACTTACGTGATTGCCTAACATCAACTGAGACAGAACACTATTTTGTAAACTGAGTTGAAGGTATACGGAGAGAAAGGGCCTTTCGGATCTTGTTGGGACTTCTGGATGACTGAATCCTGTTAAATCTGTAGCACACCTCTGATATTCTCCCTCAGCTCAGAGCAATGCGTCAACACTTTGCTAATTGGAGTAACAGTCTTGTGATTTTGCCGTATCTATGTGCCACCTATACTATTAATTTTCTTAATGTTTTTCTATTAATTAGCTACTATTAAATTTAATACATTTGTTCTTAGCACTTCACATTTGTGTTTTGGCATAAATAGGAAACTGAAATCAGCTATCGTGAACATTTCTTTGTCTTCTACTCCTCTAGGAGAATTTTTAAGTGCAGCTGTCCATTGGTATCTGCGGGGTATTGACTTCATGTCCTTCTTCAGATACCAAAATTTACAAATGCTCACGTTCTTCTTATAAAATGGCATAGTATTTGCATATAACTTTACACATTCTTCTCCTA
>NW_012153900.1:3900-4642 GCF_000956105.1 Propithecus coquereli
TCTTCTTTTGAAAGGTTTCTGTTCATGTCCTTTGTCCACTTTTTAATGGTGTTGTTTGATTTTTTCTTGCTGATTTTCCTGAGTTCTATATAGATTCTAGTTATCAGTCCTTATCAGATATGTAGCATGCAAATATTTTCTCCCATTCTGTAGATTGTGTGTTTGCTCTTGTGATAGCTTCCTTGGCTATGCAGAAGCCTGAGCTCCCTAAACTGTGTGTTTTAAAATCCAATGTGTACAATTTTTACAAGGATGACAGTGTTCTGTATACAAATGTACTCTTCCCTTTTCCAAGAGAGATGGAAAAAGTCATAGTTTTATACTTATATCATTGAACAGAATTTATATTATTCCTCAGAGAATTTATTTGAGCTAATGTATATTACAAATTAATGCTAACATAATTATGTCATATAATAGCAACTTATATTCATATGTAGGGGTGAAAGATTTTACAGTTGTTTTATAAAGGCAGAATTAATAAATTCTTTTAAAATGTTTATTATCTTTTTAACCTAGCTATAATTTATTATTAAGATTTGAATCAAAGTTAATCATTCTCCATATTTTTATTGTTTTAAAAAGCGTGACTGAAATGGTGAACTATTTCCTCATTGGAATTGTAATCAATTACAAATGTTCTATTTTATAATTTATTTATTTATTTAGCAAATATTTAATCTGCTCTTATGTATCAGGCACTTCAAGTACATAATTATTAATCAGTTTTTGTCCTTTCTGT
>NW_012153901.1:0-418 GCF_000956105.1 Propithecus coquereli
GAGACTGGGCTCCCTATGATGCCTGGGCTGGCCTCAAATTCCTGGCCTCACCCTCCTGAGTAGCTGGGGCTACAGGTGCACACCACTATGCCTAGCTGAGATTCCCATTTTTAAAAATAAACTTTTAGCATGAAAGCTAGAGAATATTAAGGTTCTAAAACTTTTACTGTAAATATTGTTTTAAATAACTTATTAGGTATTTAATATTGTTAATTTTGGTTTCATTAAAATGTAAAGTGAACCCTTTCACTCTCTTAGTCTTTAAAAGATATTTATGCTTTTTTAAAAAAAATTAAGCCTTCAAACAACAGAACGACAATAAAGTGCTAAGAAGGTAACCACAAACCATATGGAACTATTAAATAAAGGAACAATGCTAAATAAACAGTTACACTTAGTCCTAAAATGTAACAGGACA
>NW_012153901.1:11263-13383 GCF_000956105.1 Propithecus coquereli
ACAGGGCACAGGGGAGACATCAAGACTAGGGACATAGCACTGGAGTGATAGGCACACTGATGGCAGTTAAAACAATGAGTAGATGTAACTGCCCACAGAGGCAGAAGGGTGGAGCTACCTCTCTATATTCATTTTTTTTTAAGGTCAGATAAAAGAAAGACAGCCCAGGAAGAACACCAATGAGAAACTGGCAAACAGTACGAGAGCAAGAGAAGAACGGAGTACGGAAAATAAGACAATATAAAGGAAGAGCAGTCAACAACATCACAGGCAGCAGAAAAGTATTGTAAGATTAATAAAGAATGGAAAGCATTTTGGATTGAGTGAAATAAAAGGGTCAATGACACCCGTCTCTGAGTGCCAAAGACACGATGTCAGATTGCAGGAAGTTGAGAAACAAATGAGAGAAAGAAGTTTAAGTCAACTTTTAAGAGACTGGGCTGTGAAAAGAAAGATAAAAGGACCATGGGTAAAGAGAAGTTTCTTTCCTTTTTTTTGTTTTTAAGGGGAGACACTTGAGCATGTTTGGAATGAAGAAAAACTAGGAGAAAGGAAGATATAGGAAAGTGAGAATAAACTCATAGAGCATGGTTGTAGAAGAGATGGAAGGAAATAGAATAACATTTCTAACACAGGAGTCAGGACTGGACTTGAAAAGGGAGAAAGGATGAAACTGGAGGGACATTAGAAATGTTTTAGAATTTGGCAGTACTGGGGAGCAGAGGGATGTCAAGAGAATTCAGAGCCACACTGCCTCAATTTCAGAGATAAAGAGATCAAAATAGTGTCTGAAAGGGAGAGATACACTGAGGAGAATGATAAATATGTGGGATAATTACAAAATGAACAGGAAAGGAAAGCTCGATTAAAAAAAACAAAGAAAAGAACATAGAAAAGTGATAAGAGGCTGGGCGCGGTGGCTCACGCCTATAATCCTAGCAATCTGGGAGGCTGAGATGGGAGGATTGCTTGAGGTCAGGAGTTCGAGACCAGCCTGAGCAAGAGCGAGACCCCGTCTCTACTAAAAATAGAAAAATCAGCCGGGCATGGTGGTGTACACCTATCGTCCCAGCTATGCAGGAGGCTGAGGCAAGAGAATAGCTTAAGCCCAGGAGTCTGAGGTTGCTGTGAGCTAGCCTAATGCCATGGCACTCTAGCCCAGATGACAGAGCAAGACTCCATCTCAAAAAAAATGAAAAGTGATAAAAGCCATATGGATTAGACAAAATCAAGATATCAAGAGATAAATGAGTAAAGGATCAAACTGATAATTCGAAGGAAATATTACTAGCAAATACAAATTAAAACAGGCAAATTTTTTTCACTCTAAATAATCAAAATAAGACTCATACTACCCCTAATGATAGATACTACTTTTAAAGAACTCTAGGTAAGGTGGAATCTCTTCCACCTTATCTTTCTACATATCTGTACAAAGACATGCACAGATAAATAAAATAAGGCTGAATATAAGGATAGAGATAATGTGCATAGAGTACAACTAGAGAAAGGGAAGAACCATTGGAAGTGGTTGAGAAAGACAGCGTTCAGGGCTGTATCCTTAACACCTAGAATAATGCCTAGCCCATGGCAGCTGTTCCCTAAAAATCTGCTGAGTTAACGAATGACAAAATGTGCATCCTAAAAGAGGCAGTTTTATGTAATGGAAAATGACTCAGAACAAAAAGACTTAATTAAGTTTGAATCTGGGCTTTCCTACGTATCACCATGCTACCTTGGGGCTTCTTTCCAAGAAGTCTGTTTCTTCATCTGTAAAACAAGGATACAACTACCTTTCAGAGTTGCTATGAGAGAGAAATTAGACAACAAGTAAGTTACATAAAAGAACCTAATCAATTACTCAAAGAAGGACGGCTAATCTGGCTATGGCAAATACTTCAATAACCACCAAATTAATTTTGGTAATCTGGTTACTGACTGGCTAGTCAGGTGTCCCTTCTCCCCTACTGCTTCATGGGATCCTTTCTGAAGGGGCACGAAAAAGACAACATTTCAAGGCAGAGGTCAAAACCCTAGGTCTTCTACCACCATAATACATAAAAGAAAAATAAACTGTTTAGATGACATAAAGACAATATAAGTATAAATCAAAAATAAAA
>NW_012153901.1:16933-17680 GCF_000956105.1 Propithecus coquereli
TTTTTTTTTTTTGAGACAGAGTCTTGCTCTGTTGCCCAGGCTGGGGTGCCATGGCGTCAGCCTAGCTCACAGCAACCTCAAATTCCTGGGCTCAAGCAATCCTCCTGCCTCAGCCTCCTCTGAGTAGCTGGGATTACAGGTGTGTGCCACCATACTCGGCTAATTTTTTCTATTTTTAGTAGAGACAGGGTCTCACTATTGCTCAGGCTGGTCTTGAACTCCTCACCTCAAGCTATCCTCCTGCCTCAGCCTCCCAGAGTGCTAGGATTACAGGCGTGAACCACCGTGCCCAGCCCCCCTTCTCATATTTTAAAACTCAGTAACTGCTCCAAGAGTCTTAGCTAGGCCAAGTACTCCCACTGCATCACGGCACTACAATGAAGTTATTTGTTTACACATTTCCTCCACTAGACACTGTCCTATCCAACCAGGTATATCCAGTGCCTAACATAGTGCCTGCCATACCACAAGTTGCTCAAATATAATTGTGGACTAACCAGTCACTCAATAATAGAACAAGATCCTAAGAATTCAAGGGTCTGACAATACTTTTAAAAGTCTTCTAGGAAAACAATCTGAAAGGTTTTTCATCTCAGAATCAGGAATAACAGACTTTCTTTCAACTTCAAAGAATCTACCATTTTATACAATTAGAGAGAAATACAGGATCATTTATTTGGCTCTCTCAAATTCAGATTTTGTTTTCATCACAGTGGCATCTATATAGTATAGACAGAACTCTAAATA
>NW_012153902.1:0-860 GCF_000956105.1 Propithecus coquereli
TATATACCAATAATGATAAAAAGTATAAATAGTAATTGAAAACATTTCTAAAAGTCCAATTATTTAATATAAGGGATTGGTTAATTATAAATATTGGTCCACATATATATTATGCAATGCCATACAGTCATTAACAAACATGCTCAGAAAATACCTTACAAAACAAAAGAGTAAGATAGGAAATATTTAGCATTTATGGTACCACTTACATAAAATGTTGGTAATATTGAGCAACCACTTCATATACCTTTAGTGGATGTGTTAACTCTTCATAGATATGACCTTATTTAACACTTATGACTCTCAGGGGCAAAAATTTTATCCTCATAGACAGACAGATGAGGGAACTGTGGCTTAAAGAGGCGATAGAACATGTTCAGATTCATATAATAAATCACAGGGATTTTAACTTTGATAGATCTGATTCTAGAGTTTAAGACTAATCTCAGCTTTATTGGTCATAGTCTGTCCCTGAGGTAAATTTAGCAAACAAAAGAGGGGTTTCCATGAGTATGTAATTCACTGACTGAATGAATTTATAAATGCTTTGGAAGCAAAGCCCGCGACTTAATTGGCTTTTACTCTACATCTTGATTACAGAAAACAAAGGAAGAGAGTGTTTCAAGAAGAAAAGTGGTCAAAAGTGGCATGCCACAACTAAGTCAAGTTACAAAAAATGCTGAAAAAATCTAATGCACCTGGAATTAAAAAGCGTCAACCAAAGAATCACCAGGTTCACAAATTTGGAGATGAGAGCTTTAAGGTTTTTTTTGTTTTTGTTTTTTTTGAGACAGAGTCTCACTCTTTTGCCCAGGCTAGAGTGCCGTGGCGTCATCCTAGCTCACAGCAACCTCAAACTC
>NW_012153902.1:10405-10736 GCF_000956105.1 Propithecus coquereli
TTATTATTCTTGTCTTCTCCAAAGTTAAACTCTTTAAAAACATTCTTTAATTTTTGTCTGTTTTTGAACTTTTATAAATAGAATAAGAAAGTGTGTATTCTTATCCATCTGGCTTCTTTCAGTCAATATTTCTGTGTAGCTATACTTGGTTTCATAGCTTCATCATATTCCATTGAATTAATATTTATTGATTGATTATAATGTTGATAAATATTTGGCTTGTTTCTAGCTTCTGACTATAATAGATAATGCTGCTGGGGACATTTCTGTATATGTTTCTTCAAGTACTTGTGCACAAATTTCCAGTTAGTACGTATATGGAGTAGAATTG
>NW_012153902.1:12571-13329 GCF_000956105.1 Propithecus coquereli
ATAGTGTTTTTTGTCAGATGAAGGAAATTCCCGTCCATGTCTATTTTGTTGACTGTTTTTATCATGAAAGGGCATTGAATTTTGTCTAATGCTTTCACATATCTGTTGAGATGATTGTGTGGTGTTTGTCCATTATGCTATTAATATGACATATTAAACTCATTGATCTTTGTGCATTGAAACATCATTGCATTTGTGAGACAAATCCCACTTGGTAATTATGTATAATCCTTTACTTATGTTGCCAGATTTGGTTTGCTAGTATTTTGTTGAGGATTTCTATGTCTGTAATAATAAGGGGTATTAATCTGTACAGTATTTTTTTTGTTTTTTTTCCCCTCGTGATGTTTTTGTCTGTTTTAGTATCATGGTAATATACTTACAGAAAGACTTCTACTTTCATTCCATTTGGTCAGAGAATATACTCACTATGATTTATACCTTTTTAAATGAATGGAGATGTGATTTATGGTCTAACATATTCTATTCTGAAGAATCATGTGCAGGTGAGAATAATATATATTCTGTTGTTGTTGGGTGTGATGTTTCTATGGATGTATGTCAATGTTTTCATGTTTTAAAAATCTGCTTTGATTTCCCATTTACATCACTGAATTTGAGGTGTGTGTATGCACACATGACTTCTGTCTCCATCCTGCCCTTCATAAGTTTAATCAGAAATGTTTTACTGTCACTTATCTTTTCAAATAGCTGAACATTTTATTGTTTTCCTTTACAGTATGTTGCTTTTCATTTAA
>NW_012153903.1:0-480 GCF_000956105.1 Propithecus coquereli
AAATCCAAGCAGTGCACCTTTACGCTTTCCATAGACATCTTAAAAATATTGAAACTTAGAATGAATAAATGTGGTCTATCTCTTTATTCATTTAAGTCTTTTTTTTCTCCCTCAGCAATGTTCTATAGTTTTCCCTTTGGAAGTACATTCTTGGCACTATTATAAATGGAAATAATTTTAGATTTGTTACAAATATATATAAACATAATTGACTTCTGGTTGTACACTGTATCCTACAACATTGTAAATTTTGCATATTATTTCTATTGTTTTGTAGATTTCTAAGTATTATCTATGTAAACGATCATGTCAATTACCAACAGAGACAGATTTACTTTTTTCATTTGAAATTTTATTTGAAGTGGAAGAAGTACGTTTTTCTTGTGCCTTATTGAAATAGCTAAAACTTCCAGTGCAGTACTGAAAAGAAATAGTAAGAGTGAAAATCCTTGCTATGTTCCTGATTTTAGGGGGATATTG
>NW_012153903.1:1150-2002 GCF_000956105.1 Propithecus coquereli
TTTTACATTGAGCCCCATTTTTGCCTTCAATTCTCTTAATTGAAAAATTTAAAATTTCAATTTTTCTGTTAGCTTTTTAACCATATTTATCTGTATTACTTTTGTGGTTGGGTTCTAGGAGCTATAATCTACATACTTAAATTTTCATAGACTATTTAATATTGTACCAGTTCATATGAAATTTAGGAACCTCATAACGATGTAACCATTCACCCTCCTATGCTTTATGTTAGAGTTGTCTCATATATCCATCTGCTTACATTTTAAACTCCAGAAGACATTGTTATATATTTTTTAAATTTTAAACAGGCATATTTATTAAAGAGAAATTAAAAGAAAAATCATATTTTATGTTAACTAAAATATTTGCTTTTTCTTATGGTCTCCAGTCCATTCTGAAAGTCTGAGTTTCTTTCTGAAATCAATCTCCTTCAGCCTGAAAAGCTTCCTTAGCATCCTTATAGTACAGGTCTGCTGACAGAGAATTCCCTTGGTTTAACTTTAACTGAAAATGTATTCTTGAAGAAGTTTTTATCAGGATAAGAATTATACATTGATAAGTTGTTTTTTCCTTCAACAGTTTAAAGACGTCACTCTGCTATCATATGGTCTCCATAATGTCTGAAAAATCAGAGCCATCGGAATTATTGTTTCTCTGTAGCTAACATTGCTATTTCTCTCTCTGTCCACTTTCAAGATTTTATTTTTATCTTTAGTCAACAATAGTTTGATATTACCATGTGAGGTTCTTTTGTATTTTAGCCTGTTTGGAGTTTTCTGAGCCTCTTGAATATGCAAATATATGTCTTTCAAAAATCTTGGGAAATTTTTGTCCATAATTTCTTTAAATAT
>NW_012153903.1:11147-11464 GCF_000956105.1 Propithecus coquereli
TATAAAGAGGAACTACACATGTAAAAATTGATTTAAAAAGAGGCAGACCAAACTTCAATGCCTAACTTAGCATTTGGGGGTCTTCCTAGCAGCGAGAGACATTCTTTTTTTCTTTTTATTGCTATGGAATTGGTAAGATCAACTTGAAAAGGCCAGTAGGAATTTGAAAGTCTTTCTTTCTTCCTTTCTTTTTGAGAATTCTTTTTACCTAAAGAAGATGTATGGAAAACCCAAAGAATAATTAGTAAAAGTGCAAAGATGGTTATGAACAATTAAAATCCTTTCTGTCTCATTAGGTTTTCATTGTTAAATGTTGT
>NW_012153904.1:0-900 GCF_000956105.1 Propithecus coquereli
GGAAGGATGCTGGTGAGCTTGGAGACTGCCAGGGAGGCTGCAGGGGCCAGGCTGAGAACACGGGCAGGAGGGACGGGTGCTGGGCAGGCAGGGCATGGCCAAGGGAAGGCGGGTTCGGGCACCATGGCCATGGGCAGCGCACACGGGACTCCTCTGTGGTTTCCAGCAGAACGGACTCTGACCTGCCCTCATATCTCTACGTCACTTGCTCCTTTGGTGTGTGTCCAGGTCCCATGTGCTGGACATTCAGCCTCAATGTCGGGGAGTTCGGGTGCTCAACAGAACCCTCCCGTGAAGACGTCCACCAGATGGCCGCAGTTGGGTTATTAGGAGGATTAAATGAGATGAAGTGTGATTCAGCGATTCTCAAACACTTCCCCTAAAGGCAGAGGAATGGAATGTACCCTCATCAGCACATCTGGCCTGGAGCCTCAGGCGGCAAGGTCCTGCTATATTCTATTTTCTATATTCTTTCTTCTTTTTTTTTTTTTTTGAGACAGAGTCTCACTCTGTCACCCCAGCTAGAGTGCAGTGGTGTGGTCATAACTCCTGCAACCTCAAACTCCTGGGCTCAAGTGATCCTCCTGCCTCAGCCTCCTGAGCAGCTGGGACTGCAGGTGCACACCATGACACCCAGCTAGTTTTTCTATTTTTAGTAGAGACGGGGTCTCGCTCTTGCTCAGGCTGGTCTCGAATTCCTGAGCTCAGGCCATCCTCCTGCCTCGGCCTCCCAGAGTGCTAGGATGACAGGCGTGAGCCACTGCGCCCGGCCCTGTTGTATTCTTTCAACAAACATTTATTAAAGCCCCGCCATGTGGCAGGTCCTCTTCCCAGCACTGGGAATACATGAAGGAACAAAACAGACATGGCCCCTTCTGTGGCGGATCTATAGTCTAGTGC
>NW_012153904.1:12065-12896 GCF_000956105.1 Propithecus coquereli
CCCACCCAAGCAGCAGTAACATCAATTCTGCCACTTATGGTCGATGACATCCTTGAGCAAATCATTTAATCCCAAAATTCCTTCCCCTCTTTTTTGCTTTGTTAACCCTAACTTTTCCCTTAAAACTTAACTCTAAAACCACCACCTCCAAGAAGCCTTCCTGGATTCCACCAGCTCAATCTCCTATTGCTCCCAGACTCACACTTCTGAGTCTTTGCCCTGCTGTGAAGGCATGGTGTGGACAGGATACTGGATGGTCCTTGGTCTTGAGCACACCCAGCAGGGCAGGCAGGAAGGGAGGGCCCAGCGTGGAGGGCCTGAGTGCCAGGGAAGAAGTCGGATTTTAGCTGTAAGTGATGATGCTTCATTGAACTTATTTAAGGAGGGGTCACTCCATCAGATGTCCACTTTGGAATTGTGGCTGCTGGAAAACAGAATGGAAGCCAGCCAAGCAGCCGGGTGGCCAGTTTGGGGGCTACTTTGTAGCCCAGGTGTGTGAGGATGGGCCTTCAGCAATGGCAGCTCGGGGGTGGACCCGGGCAGATTTAGGAAGCAAACATTCAACAAGCCTTGATGATGTGGAGAGCCAAGAACGCCAGACATCTGAGGCTCCCAAGGGCAGCCACAGCCTCAGCTCTCCCTTCTGCTCCCTTAACCATCCTCGAACCTCCCAGGTGCTTCCAGCACCCCCACCCCTCCGCTTTAGCCTGTGAGCACCGATGCACTGAGTGCTCCAGGGAGGACGTCTAAGAAAGGGGCGCACAAGCTGAAGCTTTGGAGAGGCAGGTGTGGCTCTGGCCTTCTGTGGTCCCCTGGGGGGCTCTCCCCGAA
>NW_012153905.1:0-1190 GCF_000956105.1 Propithecus coquereli
AGTCCAGTTAGCAATATATGTTTTTCCGCTACTATTGCTAGATTTCTCACAAATCGAGGACATTTAATTTCAAGGAATAAGAAGACCACTCTTGACCTGTTATTTCTATTTTTTCTTTAACCTCAATGTTTATTTGCCTTAATTACATACCATTGTAATTATATACTACGCTTTGGGAATACTAATTGATCATCATTCAATAGAAAAGTAAAAAGTAGAAAAAAAATATCTTTCATTTTAGCAACCATATTAAGATTATTTTCCATGGAGAATTTACTACCACACTGTGCATTGTGTACTTAGAGTGGTTATCAGTTCTTTTTGTTTGTGTGTTTTCTCTAGGTTGCATGCTGCTGCTTTTAAGTCTTTTTTACCTGATTTCTCCAATCTAAAATCTTTCCTTCTCCTCCATTCTTTTTTCTTTTCTTGTCCTATATAATCAACATTTGTTTTCCTGCTGCCTGATTTAAGATTCCCACTTCTTTCAGGAAGCTTTTCATGAATACCAACGCCCACTGTAGTAATTGCCTCTTGCTCTTAATTGTAATATTATTTATGTTCTGTACTGCTCGGCAAAAACATACTGTATCGCAGCAAGTCCCAGAAGAGAAACCATCGTACGTAGGTTTGAGTTTCTTCTCCGCCATTTAAAATTTCTGAAGCTAAGATTATCCACCTCTAAAATGAATTGAAAAATTCTTCTGTCTCTGAGGTATATCGAGATTTGAATGAGGAACAGTGTATTACTGCACAACATGTTAAGTGTGCATGTTAGGTGGGACTTGTTTTCAAAATACTATAGGCTCTGTGAGGACAGGGGCCAATGTCCCTGAAAGGCTTCCTGTTGTGAAACTTAATCTTTGAACAATATAGGTGCTCAATAAATATATGTTGGTTGGTTGAATTCCAAATAGAGCTGTTTAAAACAATCCTAAATCCTGTAAATAATCATATATTTTTTGTAGTACATGTAATAAGTAGATGTTGATAGCCGTTGTATCAAAACATATCATACTAATAGTTTGCCTTCTAGTCTTTTTTTAGAAAGTTCTAACCTCTGTAAAAATAGGGAGCGATTTGAAAACAGTTTGTTTCATATTTTGGAAATGTGGACAAAGATAATTTAAGATGAAAAATCTGTTTTCAAGGGCATGGGAAACATGTAGTTGAGATAATTTTTTATACTTTTA
>NW_012153905.1:3088-3439 GCF_000956105.1 Propithecus coquereli
GCCCATCAATATTTCAATTTCACAGGGTTACCTTCTTGGTCCACGTTAATTTGTACAATTTCTTAAATTTTTAGTGTATTTTGCCTTTGTTTCCTCATAAAAATTTTATTGAAAAATAAACTTAATGCCAGCAATCAGAGATCTGAATATTATAGGCTCACTCTTCTCAGAATGGAAAGTCATGTCTTCCAGGAGAACTGAGGCACCTAGCCACATGTGAATCTTGTTTGATAGAAGCTAGTTACGGTGTTCTCACTGCCTATGACAAATAGTAGTTGTATCATGGTCATGTGACTCAGCTACATCTATGAAATGTGATGAGAAAACTTTTGAAGGATTTATGGGAAAGAC
>NW_012153905.1:5178-6952 GCF_000956105.1 Propithecus coquereli
GACATGATATAGTCTGTACATCATTTAATTTTACACACACAGAATTTTTTGAACTAAATATTTCTGTGTTTAATAGGATTTTAATTTTTACTCCTTAGATTTTGGATTGGTCATTGTACATTTTATGTTTAAAATATTTATCTTGACAGTTGTGGAGCCCTTATATGTGCTAGCATATCTCATTTCATTGTTTCTGTAAAATATATAATAACATGTCAATGATACAAAAACTCAGATTATCATTTTAACAAAAGCAAGATAGTATTCTTTCCTGGATAGCTCAATAAATTAGTGTTTTAAATTTTCCACTTTTTTTTTCCGTTGCCATCATTTGTCAGAAGGAAGCTTCTAAAGAAACATTAACAACATTCTATCTTCTGTATTAGGTAAAATTCTATTAACTGATAGATCATTGGTTTCTACTGTCTTTTAGTACCCAAAACTTATAGTTGAGTCATTAGGAAGAATCTCTTCATAGTAAGATTCTTCACTGGCGTGAGCTTTTGCTATGAAGTTTGTACTCAAGATAATGTTAAAGCCTCTTCTGTAGTGGTCTACAAACATGGCTTCACACACTTACTGAATTAGAATCACTGTTTTAACACACACTCTCTGGGGTGCTGACTACGCAGCCTGTCTAGCACCAGATCAAGGACTTACATTTGGCAATTTTAGTCTAACAGGACATACTAGGCATCAGAGTGGCTCGCCCACTGCCGTCAATAAGAGTGACAACGGTATTGCCTGTATTAGAGACCAAAATCTCAGCGGGGCATTAATAAAAACCAATACTAGTCTCAGTTTTCACATTGACTAGCTGGAGACCAGGCAACTTTGCAATATTTTTCTGGGCTTCAGTTTCTGGAATGTATAATTAGGGAATTGAACTAGATGATTTTCAGTTCATTGACATGAAATTTTATGACTCTTCCATATGCTTTTTATGAGAGGATGTCATGCTGCCTAAATTTTTGCATCTATTTACAGGTTGCGAGGTACCATTTATTTTGCTTGTCTCATTTACCCCACATAGAATTTTTAATCACAAGGAAACCAACATCACAGACACAATACTTAGAGTGGGTGAATAAATATAATCCTTAAGAAAGTAAGAGTATTTATATTGCAATCACAGACTTATTTCCAGTCTAGAACATATCTAACATGTAGCTAGATGCTTACAAAATATTTTTGAAATAAATGAATTCATGAATGAGCCATCAACACAGAGCTTCCTGCTTATTAATGATATAACCAAATTTCTTTTTCTCAAAGAGTTATACTTTACTTGTCCAGGGATTGAAAATGAATACTGATTTCTTTTTAACCCACCGATCAGAAAAAGACAAACCTCAGAGAATTTCAGTCATAGGATGGAAAGGTCTTTACATCATATAATCAATTAGTTGATGATGATGATGATGATGATGATGATGATGATGATGATGATAATGATGGCTAATATATGCGAGGTGTGTTTTTTTTTTTAAATGTTATTGTTTTTTATTTCAATAGATTTAGAGGGCACAAGTGTTTTTTGTTACATGGATAAATTGTATAATGCTGAATCGGGGCTTTTAGTGGACCCATCACCAGAATAGTGTACATCGTACCCGACAGGTAATTTTTTATCCCTCATACCCCACCCACTGTGCCTCTTTCTTAGTTTCCACTGTCCATTACAACACCCTATGACCATATACACCCATTGTTCAGAGTCCCACTTATAGATGAGAACATGTGGCATTTGTTTTTCAGTTCCAGAGATACTTCA
>NW_012153906.1:0-1646 GCF_000956105.1 Propithecus coquereli
AGAGTCCTTCCTATGGAGATCTTCGTGTATTTGGTTCCTGTTTCCATTATAGTGGTTATTGTTTGCGTCTTGAGCAGCCTGTCTCTAGCACCCTGAAGACTTTGAAATCGTTAAAGTTTTTAAAATCTGGACTTTGCCTTATGCATTTGTGTATCCTCAGCATTTACAAAGGCCCCGACAGTTATCAAGAGCTTAACAAACATTTGTTTAAAAATTAACTAAATTTTCAAAGACAGTGAAGATATACCTAAAGAAACTTGATGGAGATTTTGTGTGACTTTTGTGGAATCACTATATTCTCTATTAAAATACTGATTCAGAGGTTTAAAAATTTGAGGGTATCAATTATTTGTAAGATATCATCTTGGAAGTACAGAAAATGCAAATCTTAAATATAATCTCTGACCCCTAGAAATGTTGTAACTTCAGCAGTAAACACAATGCAATGCATTTAAAATTTTCCAGTGTTTTTCTACTTCGTTTATTTGGAGTTTTTTTGCTTGTTCATTTGTTTTATATTTATCCTATCCACCTCAATGGCCCCAAAATAATCAATTGTCTAATTCTTTTAATATTTCTGAGGATTTACTCTCCAAGCCTTATTACAAATTTTCCCAATCCTTTATATTACTAGTTACATTTTGGAATTTTCAGCAACTACAATTCTTACTGCTTTTGTTTTTAAAAACTTAGCAGCAAACATTTTCTACTATGTTTTAAAAAGCATATCTCATACCTTCTTTTGCTAAAAATGAACTCTACCTATCAAGAAATGTTACCAGTATAACAATGCACATCTTCATTTTAATCTTTAGTTCCTTCTGATTTTATGGAAATGTAAATGTTCAACTTATAAATATAAGCTCTATAATATGTTGAAGTGTATTGGTCAAATGATTTATATGTGTCTGTGTTTGGGTATTGTATATCTAGAGGGGAAAAAGTGTGAATTTTGCTTATCATTTGTATGGTCCATATAGAAATCAAACAGATTCACATTTACAGCTTCAGTCATTAAATCAATACAAGTAACAATTTTGCAATAACTGCACTAATGTTTTTCTGACAGTTCCTGAACTATTCTTTTAAATTATTCTCCTATATAAATAAATAACTTATGCTATTATATTAGATAATCTAATTTACTTTGTTTACTTTGTTACTGACTGATGTTGCTGTAACAATGATTCATGAGTAATGTAATAGTTATATATAAAAGTAGTTCAGACTTAAATTTCAAAATATCATCAAACTATTCCCACCAAATTTCATAATCCTTCAGACATTTTCTTCCAGTCTTCTTTGCTGGAATGAAAATCAGAACCAGGGAATTTCAGTCTATAAACAATCTCAGTGCCTAGGATACCTATTATCATTTGGAAAGTAGAAAACCTTTTTCACTACCCTTGAAAAGTTATACCCACATGATGCAGGAATACCCAATGACAGGGAAATAACAGCTTCTCACTTCACCTACTCTATTTTGGGGCAACAATGACTATTATAATTTTTTCTTTAAATTATATTAAAATTCTCTGTTTTTTTACTTTTATTTAAGAATACTACAGGATTACAAACATTTTGGTTACATAAATTGCTTTTGTACCATTTGAGTAAAAGTTATAAGTATGTCCATCACCCAGATA
>NW_012153906.1:11741-12078 GCF_000956105.1 Propithecus coquereli
ACTAGTAGTACAGAAGAAGTAAAGAAGAGAAAAAATAGGAAACATGTAATTGAATCTCTACTTAATTTTCTTTTCCTCAAACACTGTATGTACCAAGCTTACAGGGTTATAAGGAAAGAAAGCCAAACATGCAAATGGAAATAATACTTTAACTTTCACAAGGCTTGTGCCTTGTAACTTCCAAGACTCTGAAACTCCAATTATTAGCAAGTATCAATGCATTCTATTTTTAATCTCCTTACAGTTTGTAATAAATATCAATTTGATATTAAGTTCAGCTGTATTAGAGCAGTTGATTATACAGCTATGCAATAAAATCAGTGGGAAATACAAAACA
>NW_012153906.1:12128-13382 GCF_000956105.1 Propithecus coquereli
AATGGGGAGCCACTAAAAGATATTTCATAATAAAGTAAAAGGAAGCTATGAGTAACAATATTTTTGATGTTGGTTATGGGTTATTTTCCCCAAAAGTCATGTGCTGCAGTTCTAACTCCTAGTACCTCAGAATGTGATCTTCTTTGGAAACAAGGTCATTGTAGATTTAATTAGTTAAGATGAAAAGTCATATTGGAGTAGGGTGGGCCTCTAATACCATATGAATGGTATCTTTATAAAAAAGGAAATGTGGACACACGCAAACACACACACACAGGGTGACCACCATGTGAAGATGAGGGTAGACATTGAGTCATGCAGCAGAAAGCGCAGATTGCCAGCAAGCCACCAGAAGCTAGGAGAAAGGCATGGAACAGATTTCTCTGTCACGGCCCTCAGAAGGAATCAACCCTGCTAATGTTGTCAAATCCTGAAATTCAGGCTTGTGTACCTGATGTGCAGCTGAAGCCAAACACCATGACGTTGGGACTTGGAGACAGAGAAAGATTTATTCGATTTGGCCAAGCAAGAAGACAAGAAGACAGAAAAGCAAAATCACTCAGATCCATCTTAGCAAAGAGATGAAGTAGGGAGTTTTTATGCGGCTGAGGAGTAAGGGAGTGGAGTTTTTGGAAGCCAAGGGGAGACGTCTATGTTTCTTCAGTCTCAGATAACATCTTGAGCAACCATACTTCTGGGTGTCAGTAACAGCTCCAAGTTCTTTAAAGTATTCTTTTCTTCTGAAAAACAAAATCATAAAATTTCCTTGTGACCCTGGAGTTGTCTCCTCTTGCTTGACAAAGAAGTTTACCAACAGGCCATAATCACTGTGAGAAGCAGAGGTTCTGGGGCAGAAAACAAGTGGTTAATATGTACAAGCAAATAAGGGCCTGGTCGGAATATACATTATTTCAGTCACTAAAAATGTTGAGGTACTAAAATCTCAAGGGCTCCAGCCACACTGACACCTTAATCTCAGATTTTAGCCTGTAGAACAGGGAGACAATGTATTCTGTTGTTTTAGACACCCAGTTGTGGTACTTGCTACAGCAGCCCCAATACAGTGTCAGAATTAGAATTCACAACAATCACAAAAGCTGTAGCAAATGACTGAATCTTAAAAATTAAAATTATGTAGGGTTAAATGTAAAATTCTTCCCTAACTCAAATGTCTGTGCAAGTAAATGGTGGCAGAAATATTGTTTAGTAGTTGCATGAGATTAACAAAAGACATATGTATTTAATTTGAAGTGT
>NW_012153907.1:0-737 GCF_000956105.1 Propithecus coquereli
GAAGGCTGGTGTGGCAGTTTTGATCTCAGATAACTTGGTTTTTAAATTAACAAAAGTAATGAAAGACAAAGGGGTCACTATATAATGGTGAAGGGTACAGTTCAACAAAAAGACATAACATTCTAAATATGTATGCACCCAACTTAGGTGCACCCAGATTCATAAAACAAACTCTACTTGATCTAAACAAATCGATAGACAGCAACACCATAATAGTTGGAGACTTCAACAGATCCTCCAAGCAGAAAATTAACAAAGAAATAATGGACTTAAACATCACTTTAGAACAAATGGGCTTAACTGCCATTTACAGGACATTTGACCCAAAAACCACTGAATACACGTTGTTCTCATCAGCTCATGGGACATTCCCTAAGAATGATGATATTCTAGGACACAAAGCATGTCTCAAAAAATTTTTTAAAAAAATAGAAATCATACCATGCATCTTCTCAGATCACAGTGGAATAAAAACAGAAATAAACCACAACAGAAAATCTCATCTCTACACAAAGACATGGAAATTAAACTACTTTATGCTGAACGATTCCTTCATAAATGAGGAAGTAAAGATGGAAATCAAAATATTGTTTGAACTAAATGACAAAGGTGACACAAGTTATCAAAATCTGTGGGACACAGCCAAAGCAGTCCTTAGAGGAAAGTTTATTTCCATAAATGCCTGTATCCAAAAGTCAAAAAGATCACAAACAGACAACCTGATGAATCCACTCAAA
>NW_012153907.1:11515-12742 GCF_000956105.1 Propithecus coquereli
GGGCTTCCAGAAGGTGAAGAAGAAAACACTCAAGGGCTGGATAAGCTATTTGAAGAATTAGTAGAGGAGAATTTCCCAGGCCTTGCTGACAATCTAGATATACAGGTACAAGAAGCTCAACGGACCCCAGGGAGATTCAATACAAATAGGAAGACACCACATCATGCAGTCATCAGGTTGACGAAAATAGCCACTAAAGAGGCCCTTCTATGAGCTGTAAGGAGAAAGAAACAAGTCACATACAAAGGAAAGCCCATCAGAATAACTCCAGATTTCTCAACTGAAACCCTACAAGCAAGAAGAGACTGGGGCCCCATGCTCACTCTTCTGAAACAGAATAATGCCCAGCCTAGAATCTTGTACCCTGAAACACTAAGTTTCATATATGAAGGAGAGATAAAGGCATTCTCAGATAAGCAAAGACTGTGGGAATTCACCAAGACAAGACAAGCTCTCCAAGAAGTACTCAAAACACAATTACACAAGAATCAGCACAATAAACACTCTCGAATGTGAAACCACTCAAATGTTAAAGATCAAAGGTTAGATTCCACCATGGCTCAAGAGAGACAACAAAGCAATGAAATGAACCCAACAGAATGAACAGTAATTCGTCCCACTGATTGGTTCTCTCAATAAATGTGACTAGTTTGAACTCCCCTCTCAAGAGACATAGGCTGGACGAATGGATAAAAAAAAAAAAAGCCAACCATCTGCTGTCTCCAGGAGATGCATCTAACCTGCAAGGATGCATTTAGACTCAAAGTAAAGGGGTGGAAATCAATATTTCAAGCAAATGGAAGCCAAAGGAAGTCTGGTGTGGCAGTTTTGATCTCAGATAACTTGGTTTTTAAATGAACAAAAGTAATGAAAGACAAAGGGGATCACTATATAATGGTGAAGGGTACAGTTCAATGAGAAGACATAACAATTCTAAATATGTATGCACCGAATTTAGGTGCACCCAGATTCATAAAGCAAACTCTACTTGATCTAAACAAATTGACAGACAGCAACACCATAATAGTCGGAGACTTCAACACCCCAATGACAGCACAGGACAGATCCTCCAAGCAGAAAATTAACAAAGAAATAATGGACTTAAACAGCACTCTAGAACAAATGGGCTTGACTGACATTTACAGGATATTCGACCCAAAAAGCACTGAATACACATTCTTCTCATCAGCTCATGGGACATTCCCTAAGAATGACGATATTCTAGGA
>NW_012153907.1:12792-15125 GCF_000956105.1 Propithecus coquereli
TTTAAATAGTAAATGAAGCACATGTTTGAATTTTTAAAATGGCATTCACTTTTTTCTCTTTACCTTGCCATCACTTGAATGATTGATGACTAAGATGGCAAAGCTATCAAGAGTCTTTAAATAGCAACCATGACCCAACAGAATCAATTATATTCTTCCTCCCCTAACTCCATGTAATCCCAAACATGGTGCCTGTATCTCCTGAAGATGTAAGATGAATGTCCCAATCCAACAATGTGATTTCATTAAGGAATCCATTTCTTGCAAATCTGGAAATGAATCAAAAGTGAAAAGCTGTATCAATTGTAGAGCTGTTTGGGAAATAAAATAGTTCAACTATGAAAAAAAAAGAGGCTTATTCTAAGCCAAGTATGTGCGACCCTGACCCAGAGAACCACGCCCAAGAAGCCTCGAGCACGTGACATTGTTGTGGTTGGGTTACAGTTTGGTTTTATACATTTTGGGGAGAAAGAACTTGCATGTAAAATCATAAATCATTCCATGCAAGGTGTACGCTGGTTTGGCCTGAAAAGGCAAAAGATCTCGAAGTGGGGGCTTAACGATTTGTCTGAAGGCTTGGAGTGTGTAAGTTAAGAAGAGGAAGTCTGTTTCTTAATCAGACCCGAGCCTCTGGACATACACTGAGAGTCGAGCGACCTGTTACATAAATTGAAAACCTGCACCTGTGGTTTAACCTTCGTCTTACACCGCCTTAGGCCTGTCAGTGATTTATTAATACATTGCATAAAACTCCAATAAAATAGAGGAAGGAGCCAAGATTGCGGATGAGAAAAGCCGCAGTCAGAGTGTCTCTGCAAAAAAGACAAATTTTAGAAGAAAGAGGAAAAAAAATAAACTAGCAGAGAAACATAGATCGGGTGAGGGTCAGAAGGAAGGGTGCCTGAAACTACAGGAGACTTCTCGGGAAGACATTGCGGAGGAGAACTGGAAGGAGAAAGGTCCCGAGAGGCTTGGAGACCAGCGACAAAGGCAGGTGGAGCAGATAACTTCCTCGTCCCTTGCATCTCAGACTGCTGGTGGCTCCTGAGTGGCTGGAGAGACCTGCCGACACCAGCCCAGAGACGGCTGCCGCCAGTGAGCAGTGGCCTCTTGCGGACACGTCGCTGGACTCCCAGCTCCCTCAGGGCACCTCCCCGGGCGCAGACCCGAGCCTATCAGCAGACGCCATACTGCACCATTCTGTCCTTCCCCTTCCCTTCCCGTGGGGGCCAGAGAGACAATTTAGCCATCACACGGAGGCATCTCCAAGGAACAGGACCTTTCCTTTTGGGGCCCTACAGCAGACAGAGGGGTACTCAGACTGCGAGCCCCCTACCCACCAGCCCTCCCAGGTATTACTTGCCTGGGGACTCCAGGAGAGTGGAGCAAATCCTGAGGTGGAGTGACATCGATCCAGCTTCGGCACCCTGTAGGTGATTCAAGACCAACACCTCTCCTCCTGGCAGGGTCAGGGATTGATCTCCAGGGTCCAGGGGTCAGGACTGCAGACCAGACCCCGTACACCCAAGTCAGATTGCACTGCCCTGGGGCACAGAGGAGAGATGTGTGAAAGAGCCTACCGAGGAGTGTGCGCCTTCACGGGCAGATCAGAATGCCAAAGTGACAACCCTCCTCCCAAAGGAGGGCTGTGCACCCAGCTCAGGCTGTGATCCTGGGTAGGGAACCTCCTGGCCCACGTCACAGCCAGGGGAGAGCCATCAGCTTGAGGTCCCGCTTGCTGGCAGAGGCCTGGGACAGGCCACGGAAAAGGGGAGAGTGGAGGGGAGCTAGACCTGCTCCAGAGTGCAGGTCTCGGACAGCCGGACCAACCAAGCCCAGACTTTCAGCTGAGTGGAGCCACTTCAGCCCCTCCTGGAAGCTTTGCACAGAACCAAAGAACAGACCTTTGACCCCTGCTAACAGCAGTTGTGGAGCCTGAGGGCAGGCTTACCCAACCCAGCCCCACTCAGACTCACTCCCAGTCCTGCCTCCACTGAGGTGGAGAATAAGGACACACCTGGAAGTCCCAGGGCCCCACCCATGTCGCACCACCTGAGCAACAAGAGGGCCTCTCCAGAGGAACAAGAGCTGGCTACAGGACCCAAAAACAGCACTGCAGCTCGCTCCTCTCTGCAAGTGCCACCTACTGAAAGGGAGGTCATCCTGTACACCCTTTTACTGCATCTACTGATTCATCATAAAGGGTATGGTCGAATCTCACCCACAAACAATACCTACTGGCTCGGACACTAAACAGGGCGTGTCATTATCCAAACAAAAATCTAAAGGCAAGAAGGAACAACTGATCCAGATGGGAAGGAACCAGCGAAAGA
>NW_012153907.1:18478-18845 GCF_000956105.1 Propithecus coquereli
CCTCCCTAGGCTCAACCAGGAAGAAATAGAATTCCTGAACAGACCAACATCAAGGACTGAAATTGAAACAGCAATAAAAAACATTCCAAAAAATAAAAGTCCCAGACCAGATGGTTTCACACCTGAATGCTACCACACCTACAAATAAGAATTAGTGCCTATCCGGTAGAAATTATTCCACAGCATCGAGAAGGATGGATTACTCCCCAACACACTTTATGAAGCCAGCATAACCCCGATACCAAAACCAGGAAAGGACGAAACAAAAAAATAAAACTACAGACCAATATCTCTTATGAATATAGATGCAAAAATTCTCAACAAAATTCTAGCTAACCGAATCCAGGTGCTTATTAAGAAAATAATC
>NW_012153907.1:21085-25328 GCF_000956105.1 Propithecus coquereli
TAAGTGAAGTATCCCAAGAATGAAAAAACAAGCACCACATGTACTCACCATCAAATTGGTATTCACTGAGCAACACATAAGTGTACATATAAGAACAATATCTATTGGATGCCGGGCAGAGGGGGATGATGAGGGGACGGGTATATGCATACACAAAGAGTGCAATGCGCACCATCCGAGGGATGGATTTGCTTCAACCTCGGACTTGGGGGGGGGGGGGCAAGGGTAACATACGTAACCTAAACATCTGTACCCCCATAATACCCTGAAATTAAAAAAAACTCCAATAAAATCAACTAGGGGAATCTGATTTACTATCTCATCATTACAAAGAGTAACTCCAGAAGAAACGGGCATGACTAGGCATGTCCGACCTCCCTTCTGCTCATGGCTGGAACTCAGCTTTAAGATTTCTGGATTCCCCTTGGCCAAGAGGAGGTCCATTCAGTCAGCTGGGGGGCTCAAGATTTTATTTTAATCCACAACTTCCCCCTTTTAGCCAAGATCTGCCAGAGGCAACAATGGCCAGACTTTTACTTTGTCCCGTTGTTGTCGGGGTGGTGTGGCTGCCTGCCCTGGTCCTCGGTGACCAAGGGACTTGGAACCAAAAGTCTGAAGTTGCGCTGTTCTCCTCTTCAATTTCCTTTCTCTACCCTGCCACGTGCTTTTCATCAAAATTCATTGTTTGATTTCTTATTTCGTAGAGTCTTTTTATTTTTATTTTCCTGAGTCAATTGTCTAAAATGTTCTTCCATTTCCTGGAATAAATCTTTTCTCAAAAATTTGTTCTTGGATGTTTAAAAGTTTTGTTCTCCTTTCATGCATAACACACATTTTTTCTTATTAATTAACCAACTTCTATTGGCAGGATTTCCATTTGGGTTCATTTCCTTTGCCAGATATTACTGTTGGCATGTAGACTGTTTGACAACTCCCAGTCTTTCTTTGGATTCTCCTCCAGTCTTCCGTTACAATTGACCCAGAGAGCTGGATATTGCTTTGCTAATTGATGCAGCTTCCTAAGTAAGGTCGGGAGGAATTAGGGGTTTTGGCAGCTGCACATTGGGAATACCGTCTACGTATTTTCTCTCTTCATTTGATTAATTGCCTGCACCAACGAGCCAGGTCTCGGTTTGAGGGAATCTTACTCTCCGCCTGGAAGATGACCCTTTGCTGTGCCCACTCCACAGTGGGATCCAACATCGATGCATTCGCCACAGAACTCCAGCTCAGCAAGTTAGTGACAACAACATACTCCTACTGTAGGTTTTGAAGGAAGATGAGGGGGAAGCCTTAGAACTGATATTTTGTGGAAACTCTTTTTTAAAATCTAACTCAACCACCTATGTTCATAAAATCAAGTTCTCCATCAGGCATTGAGCCATCATCTTCTTTCTCTTCCCCTAAAGAGCCCAACATTACCAATAACAGAGCCATCTTGTTTCTCTCTCTCTCCCCCAACCCCCACCTCGCCATCCTCATACCTAATGCTCAGCTCACAAACAAGTCTCTTCCTATGATCCAATCTCCCTCGGAGCCAGGGAGAAATTACAAATACTGAGAAATTATAATAATGAGAATATTGCTGGCACAATAAATATTCTTTTTATATTCCTTTACAGGTTTTTAGAAATTAAGCAATGATCTATGAAAATTAGGGAACATAGTATACTGCTCAACATATGTTGAGCATGTTATTTGTTTTACTATTGCCATACAGCAGCACTGGACGCAACCTAATAGCCAGCAATAAAGTTTGTGTTTGCTAATTCAATCTGAGTAATGTATACACCTGGGTGTATGTGTGTGATGAATTCCTCACCTCACAGAATTATATAATGACAGTCATGGGTCACAGGTGGAAGTTTACAGACATGGACAGTTCCAAGGAGATTGAAATTACACTGAAATCACAAAGTAAGATTTGGACCCTACTCCACACCATATACAAAAAGACACTCAAAATGGATCAAAGACCTAAATGGAAGAGCTAAAACTATAAAACTCTTCTTAGTCAACATAGATGCTCGTGATCTTACAATAAGCAATGATGTCTTAGACACAACACCAAAAGCATGAGTGACAAAACAAAGCAATAGATACTTCAATGGTATGAAAATTAAATTCTTCTGTGCCACGAAACAGCACAAAAAAGAAAGTGAAAAGACTTTCAAATATGTGAGAACATATTTGAAAATCATGTACCTGATGAGGTAGTTGTAACTAGAAAACATAAAGCATTCTTACAGCTCAACAACAACAAAACAAACAACCCAATTAAAAACCAGGTAGAGTATCTCAATAGATATTTCTCCAAGATAAAGAAATGACCAACAAGGACAAGATAAGACACTCCACATCATTGCTCACCAGAGAAACGCAAGCAAAAACGGCAATGAGATACCACTGTACACCCACTAAGATGGTCATGACCCAAAAGACAGATAACACCAAGTGTTCCAGAGGGTGTGGAGAAACTGGAACCCAGTAACACTGCTGGTGGGAACGTGAAGTGCGGCAGACACCTTGGGAAAGAGTCGGACAATTCCCAAAAATTTAAACGTAGAGATGCCATTTGACCCAGCAATTCTACTTCTGTGTATGTACCCAAGAAAAAGGAAATATATATCTCAACAAAAACTCATACACAATCGTTCCTAGCAGCATCATTCAAAATAGCAAAAGTTAGAGACACTGAAATGTCCATCAATGCTGAATGGATCAATAAAATGTAGGACATCCATACAATGGAGTATTATTTGGCAATAAAGAGGAATGAGTACTGATACATGCTACAAGCTGGGAGAATCTTGAACACATTAACACTCAGGGAAAGAATCCAGTGGAAAACACTATGATTCCATTTCTACTCCACTGATATGAAATGTCCAGGATGAGCAAATCTATATGGACAAAAAGCAGAGAGAGACTGCTGATAGGTATAACTTTCATTTTGGGTAATGAAAATGTTCTAAACTTGATTGAGGTCATGGCCACATAACTCTGAATATACTAAAACTATTGAAATGCACACTTTAATGGGTAAATTGTTTGGTATGTAAATTATGCCTCAGTAAAGCTGTTTAAAAAAGCTCAAGAAAAAATAAAACAAAGATAAAGACACACAGATGAAGGGTTCAAGAAATTTTTAAAAATTTTTTAACATTTATTGAGACCCTATTAGGTGATGAGTGTTGTCATACACAAATCTTTGCAGCTATGTTACAAGGAAGGCATTATTAATCCCATGGTGCAGACAACAGTGTGGTCATCCCCCTACCGTGTTCCACAAATACCTCTGCACTAGCTACTCAGGTGCCTGAGGAACGCAGTTTCCCGAGGAAGGTCTTCTTCAGGGCCACCTTCAGCTCCTTGTTCCTGAGGCTGAAGATGATGGGGCTGAGGAAGGGTGTGAGGACCGTGTAGGTGGTGGCCGTCAGGGTGTCCCCTTCCTGAGAGTGGGGACCCTTGGGCTTGAGACAGATGACAGAGGCAAAGCCATAGTGCACAATGACCACAATAAGGTGAGATGCACAGGTGGAGAAGGCCTTGTGTCGACCTTCAGCGGATGGGATCTTCAAGATGGTGGCCACGATGAAGGCGTAGGAGAGGAGGATGAGGAGGAAGCAGCCCAGCTGAGCTGTGATGCACACCACGCCCACGCCCAGGGCCACAGCTGGTACATTGTGTCCACAGGCCAACTTTAACAGAGGTGGTACATGACATAAGAAATGCTGCCTATATGAGGACGGTTTTATATCTGGGTTCTCAGTTCTCTTCCACTGGTCAATGGCTCTATTTTTGTGCCAGTACCAAGCTGTTTTGATTATGACAGCCTTATAATAAAGTTTGAAATCTGGTAAGTTGATACCTCCCATTTTGTTTTTATTGCCTAGTATTGTTTTTGCTATGCGGGGTCTTCTCTTGTTCCATACGAAGCATAAAATTAATTTTTCTACATCTGTGAAAAATGATGTTGGTATTTTCATAGGGATTGCCTTGAATCTGTAGATCATTTTAGGTAATATAGACATCTTAACGATGTTGATTCTGCCGACCCACGAGCACGGTATGGTATTCCACCTGTTTACGTCCTCGGCTATTTCCTTCCTCCATTTTTCATAGTTCTCCCTGTAGAGGTCTTTTACCTCCTTAGTTAAATATATTCCTAGATACTTTATTTTCTTAGTTGCTATTGTGAAGGGAATTGAGTCTTTGATTTGGTTCTTGGTATGACTGCTTT
>NW_012153907.1:26843-28794 GCF_000956105.1 Propithecus coquereli
GGGGGAGAAGGGAGGAGGGGACGGGTATTTGCGTACACAAAGAGTGCAATGCGCACCACCCGAAGGATGGACATATTTGAAACTCAGACTTAGTGGGGGAGGGGGGTTAGGGCAACATACGTAACCTAAACATCTGTACACCCATAATAGGCTGAAATAAAAAAAAAAAAAGAAATGCTGGATCTCATGGGATCCACAGAAGGTGAGTTGGAAAATGGCTGTGGTCACCACCATCCCCACCGTGAAGCCACCAGCCCAGGACCAGCCCACCAGGCAGGCACAGCCACGGGGGCTCATGAGCACGTGGTAGCGCAGGGGGTGGCAGATGGCCACGTAGCAGTCGTAGCCCATGACGGTGAGCAGGAAGGAGTGGGTGAAGCCGAACATGAAGGAGGAGAACATCTGGCTGGCACAAGCCGGGAGGGTGATAGAGCGGTGGGCAGACAGCAGGTCAGCCAGCATGCGCGGGATGATGGCCACAGTGTACAGGACCTCGGAGATGGACAGGGCGCACAGGAAAAGGTACATGGGCTTGTGGAGGCTGCGCTCGCTCCAGACGGTGGCCATGATGAGCAGGCTGCCCAGCAGCATGAACAGGTACATCAGCAGGAACAGCAGGAAGAAGACGGGCAGGAGCTGCTGCGGGAAGGTGGAGAAGCTGGCGAGGATGAATTCAGACGTGGAGGTGCGGTTTAGCCCCGGCATGGCGGCCACACCTAAGCGGGGAGAGAGAGGGAGGAAGATCCAGTGGTTAGGAGCACAGAGTGCCCAGTGAGTCCTACCTGGGAGCACACCTGAGAGTCTCCCGCACCTGTCCAAGCCAAGATATGTCCATCTGCAAAAAGGCATTAATATTGTGTTGAGATTTTTAAAAGATCATGTATCTTAAGTGCTTCACACAGCTCCTGGCACGTAGTAGGAATTCAATAAAGAAATACTGGTAATAATTACTACACTATTGTTATTATTACTGTTGTTAGCTCCATGCCCCATCCCACCCCACGCCATGCTTTCCTGCCTTTGTTCATGCTGGGCTTTCTACGTTTCTCCCATCTTTATGGGTTCAAATCCTGCCTGAGTTTGAAACTACTCCTCAGTTGGCAGCTTCAGCTGGAAGTCATCCCCTCCTGCGGCATGGAAAGCACATGGGCTCTGTTTCAGTGTCAGCACCACTGCTTACCACCTGAGACACCCAGGGCGGGCTGTTTCCCCTCTCTGGGTCTCATTGCTCACCTGGAAAATGGAGCAATAATTTTTATATCACAGGCCACCGCGTTGCTTAATTGAGGTGTCACTCATGAAGCACTTCACTGCTGCTGTTGTCGGCTCTGACTCCTGCGAGTCCCTCAGAAGGATGAGGTGCTAATCGGCATCAGCACAGAGTCGGTCTCTGACCCCAGCTGGGCGGTCTACCTCTGCTCGCTTGTCAATGCTCTTCTCTGAATGTCTCCCCTTCTCTTTGACCCGTGCCCCAATCCTCTGATCCCCAGCCTCCTAGGAACGCAGAGACCACAGCTCTCAGCCACGGCTTCTCTCGCCTCCTTCCCGGAGCGGCCAGAGTCAGATCTGCCTCAGATCCCAGCGAGGGCCGCTCCCCTCCCTGCGCCTGCTCCAGCAGGAGCCCTGCCCACACCACGGCTTCTCTCCCCCTCTCTTTCTCTCCGGGCTGCAAACAGGGTGGGTGCAACATACAAAATGTATGTTGAAATGCAAGATGGACCAATGGATGAGTGCACACACAGAATGAGGTCCATGCACGGAATATGACGCAGCCACGCACAGGCACGAAGCCCTGGTCCGGGTTGCACCGTGGGTGAACCTCGAAGACATCGCGCCAAGTGAAAGAAGCCGGACCCCAAAGGCCGCAGGTTGTATGATCCGCTGTATGACGTGTTCAGGATGGGTTAATCCACAGAGAAAGAAAGCACGTCAGTGGCTGTCAGGGAACGCG
>NW_012153907.1:30499-33573 GCF_000956105.1 Propithecus coquereli
TAGGGTGACGGGAGTGACAGTCTGTCCCTGGGAACACTGGCCCAGCACTGGAACAGGTCCTGGGTCAGAAAAGGAACAAAAGGAGACCCGTCCCCCCTTCTCGCAAAGCCCGGGCTCCTTCCCTGGCTGCGAGGGACCAGCGAGCGGACGCCCCATCCCACAGCCCGGGCTCCATCCGCACTGCCCGGCGGCCGCCCCTGCACATCCCTGGGGGAACAGCGCAGGCTCCAGGAGCAGACGTGGCCCACATGGGCAGGGAAGTCGGGGGTCCCACTACCGGAGGAAGTTGGTAAGGGTGGCAGGGACTCCTCTGCTGCCTGGCGCTGAGGAAGGTGACGGGCAGCGGGAGCAGGACTCACTCAGGGAGACCCCGCCCAGGACCCAGGCTGTCCAGGGCTGAAGAACTGCAGAGGGAAGCAGAAAAGAGCCCCAGGCCAGGCCCTTCAGCCTTGAACTTGGGGTGGGATTCCCGCGTGCTCCAGGCTCGCCTGGCTTTGGGGCCAAAATGGGACTCAGAGTCCAGCCCCTCCCCCAACCGCCTTACTCCTCATCCCCGAGACCCCCAGCCCCCTGCAGAGGCTTCTAACCTGGGAGACAGCGTCAGTCTCTGCACTAGTTCTCAGGGGCTCCCACGACAAACTAACACAAACTAGAAGGCTTACAAAAAAAGCAGAGATTCAACCAGGCACAAAAGGACACACTGTAGTCCCAGCTACCCCAGAGGCTGAGGTGGGAGGATCCCTTGAGCTCAGGAGTTCGAGGCCAGCCTCGACAATATACCAAGACCCTCGTCTCTCAACAAAAAAATAAGCTGAAGTTTATGCGCTGTGTTCCAAACACCAGAAATAGGTGTTGGCAGGGTTTCTTCCCTCCAGGGGCTTTGAGGGAGAATTCGTTCCATTCCTTTCCCCCGGCTGCTGGTGGCCAGTGGCGGTCCTTGGCAGTTCCTTGGATATAGACATTATCGCCCCAATATTTGCCTCTGTCTTCACATGCCCTTCTTCTCTGCATCTCCATTTGTCGTCTCTGTTTCTAACAAGGACATTAGTCACTGGGTTTATTGTGGTCCCGGAACCCAAGATGGTCTTGACTGATTACATCTGAAAAGAACACATGTGCAAATGATTTCACATGCTGAGGTCCCAGATGGAAATCGATTTCTGGGGGACCCTCTGCCCCCCACCTGCTTCATCCCTAACCCCTACAGCCTGTCTCCTGTACAGCACCAGAAGGATCCTGCTAAACAAACCAGATGACATGCGCCCGCTGCTTAGAACCAGCCAAGGCTCCCTGCTCCCCGGATGCCTTACCGAGACCTAGAAGGTTCTGTGCAGGCTGGTCCTTGTTAGTTTCTCCAATCTCTTCTCTCGGCTCCCTCCCCCACTTCCAACACCCTCTCTCCCCTTTTAATCTCCAGGCTAAAGTGGGACAGGAGCATTGTAAGTGTCTCGTCTGTGCCAACCTCTGTCTTACCCCAGGTCCCTCACGCCTCACTCCCCACTCCCGTCTGCCTCAGTCAAACGACTCAGGTCTCATGTCACCTCTTCCAGGAAGCCCTGAGATCCTGCAAGGCAGGTGAGCAAATGAGCAGGTGGCATTTGCACTGAGCTTTGAGGAATGAGCAAGAGTCCCAGGCACACAGCGCGAGGGAGGGCGCCCGGGCAGAGGAGCCAGCGTGAGCAGAGGCACCAGGACAGGGGAGACTGTGAAGGGCTTTGGAGGCACCTTAGCACCATCCCTGGGGCCTGGCTGGAGGTGGCGGGGGCTGGAAGGAGAGGCCGGGAAGGGGCTGGGCCTCTAGCTTGGCAGGGGCAGATGGCAGCCTGGACTGAGGGTCCAGCCAACACTGTCCTTGAAGCTCTAGCCTCCCAGGACAGCAGAAAACCCAGGATTTGGAGGAATTGGGCTGGACCCGCAGATGTCTCTGAGATATTTCCTTGGCACAGCCAAAACCAGGAAGGGACATCAGAGGGACAGATGTTCAGACAAGAGATGGAGCTAGGACTCGGAGAAAGACCTGTTATTGCTCCTTCTCGGTGGCCAGAGAGATGAGGACACTGGGCTGGGTTCCCAGGACCCAAGGTGTGTTGTGAGCCAGGGGACAACAGGCTGGAGGGGCCCAGGTCACAGTTCAGCTGCATCCCGACGCCCCGCCTGGCGGGGGCGCTGTGACCTGGGGCCAGGAGCTTGGCCTCTCTGGACCTCACTTTCTCTTTTGTAAAGTGGAGCCCGGTTATTGGGTGAGAGACGCATCCGCCAGGAGCGTCCTGGGGCACAGCAGGGCGTTGCTCAGCGTGAGCTCGCCTCCCTCTGCCCTCACTTTAGATTCTCCTTGAACCGCGTCACCGTTCGCTCATTTGTCCCACAGTGTTCGCTGAGCGTCCGCTGCGTGCCGAGCAGTGCGCGGCCCCTGCAGGAACCGCGGCGAGTGGGCAAAGCCCCTTGGACCGCAGCCCCGGAGCTCTGCTCGGCGTCTCTCCCGGGCAGGGCCCCGCGCTTCTGGGTCCCCCAGTGGCTTCACCAGGGAAGACGGATAAACACGAGTTGAGGTCGTTTCAGTCCCCAGACATGCTCCCCCCTCGCTGTGCACCGGAACCTGCGCTCACGGCTGCAGGGAGGGGACGGGCAGACCGAGCTCCGGGGAGAGACCTTCGCCCCTTCCCTCCCTGCACCTGCCCTGGAGCTGGGAAGGGGCGGCCCTTTCCCTGTTTCTTCAGCCTGATCTTCGGTGCATGAAGCCAGGCAGATGCTCTTCAGGGTTCGTGGTGATTTATTTGCAGACGGATTCTCTTTCTGGATCTGTTTACCTGGAGGGGTTTCAGACAGGGGCCTGCCCCTCCTTCCTTGTGTTTATGTCCTGGTATCTGAATGACTTCTGCGCGGGTCTGTCTCCCCGCCTTGTCGAGGAGCTCTTAGGGTGGAATCTGGGTCCCATCACCTTTCCTCTGTAGCGCAGAGTGCAGAGACCATAAATATTTCTCGGATAATATTTCCACTAGAGCCTGGAAGTTTGGGTTGGGTTGAAGGGCTCTTCAATGCCATGGTCAACGTCTTGCTCAAGAGGTCTCGTCTTT
>NW_012153907.1:37083-37498 GCF_000956105.1 Propithecus coquereli
AAGGTCACTTTCTCACAGCCCACTCTCTGATTCTAATCTAATATCCATTTCTCCGGGTGATTCTGAAGCTGCGTTTAGTCCAGGATGAGCCAAGATAAATGCTTTCTCTGAAATTACTATTAATAGTTGTTTTATTACCTGTTCAAGCCAATTCTTGTAAGCACCCACGCACACACTACGCTGTGGCGGCACCGTGAGAGCAGGCACGGTGTCGGTTTAGTTTCTCATTGTAGCCCTAACATGGTGATTGGCATCAAGTAGGTACTTGATTAACATGGTCTTAAAAAGTTTTCTACAAAATCCATTGCAGGAAAACACATTATTTGACCTGCTTTGGAGAATCATAAAGAATATGATGCAATGAGAACATGAACAAACATTTACTGACTGACTCCTTCTTGTCGGACCCAACGTG
>NW_012153907.1:38603-39131 GCF_000956105.1 Propithecus coquereli
CAGAAGAAAGGGTGCACCAGGCAGTGGGAAGAGCATGTGCAAAGGACCTGAGGTGGGATGATGATTGGTCATCCGAATAACAGGAAAAGGCAAATATGACAGGGAGTTTGGGCAGCAAGGGGTAAGGAGTGGCTCAAGCGGCCTAAAAAGACAGGCAGGCGTTGGATCTCAAAAGACCTTCCGCCATAATCCCAACAGCCCTGAAATGGCACTCAGGTACACAGAGGATACTTCCTATGACATGTGACCAAGGGCAGATGAGTTCTTGTGATGTCAATCACACCTCAAAAATCAATTTCAATTAAATTACAGAATAGTCACCCATATTTCAGAAGGATTTTGCAACTCGCAGACTCTCCATGGGGTTGTAATGAGAGTCATTTACTTGTTTCCCAGCAAGTATTTATTGAGCATCTGTTAGGGACCAGGCATTAGGAGCACAATGCTGAGCAAGTGCAGTGTGGTCCTGTCCTCTTAGGGCTACCAGTTCAGTGGGGCAAGAGGGCAGGTGTTGACCAAGTAATTTAC
>NW_012153907.1:40501-51397 GCF_000956105.1 Propithecus coquereli
AAGAAGTACATTAGAAGTGTTAATCTTGTCTCTTTGACTCCAAAACATGTTTTCTTTCTTTTTATCCACATTAATTTACCGCTATTGAAAATGCTTGCTTGAAAGAAAGATGAGAAAAATCCCTGACCGATTGCCTTAGTATGTTCAGGCTGCTACAACAAGATGCCACAACCTGGATAATTTTAAACAACAGAAATTTATTTATCACAACTCTGCAATCTGGAAAGTCCAAGGTCAAGGAGCCAGGACATTTGGTATCTGGTAAGGACATGCTTTCTGGGTCATAGGTGGCACCTTCTTGCTGTGTCCTCACGTGGTGGGAGGGGAAAAGATCTCTGGGGTCTCTTTTATGAGGGCGCTAATCCCATTCTTGAGGACTCCACCCTCCGCCTAATCGCCTCTCCAAAGCCCCACTTCCTAACAACATCACCTTAGGGGTTAGGATTTCTACGTATGAATTTTGAGGGGACACAGACATTGAAACCATAATAAAAGCAACTACTTTGCATGTTACCTGTCAATACCTAGCGACATTCACGCAAATTTCATACATTCGCTGCCAGTTTTCTTTTCCAGATACACTCTACAATCTTCTTGTCGAGTTCCATGAGTACCCTGCTGGCACTTTTATTTGTCCTGCAATGAATTTATAGACGAGTTTAGGGATCTTCCCATTTAAGGTTGTGTTTGTGTTTGTGATTTATGAGAACCCTTTCCTGATGCCTCGTTTTGACAGCAGCATTGTCTTCTCTCGAGGCACTGTCATCCAAGTGTCTCTACGGAATAGCGAGGAGTCCAGCTCCTGGGTAAACAGCCGCACGTGATCGCTCCAGCCCGACCTATGCAATTGCACAGGCTCTACCTGGCAGGGCTCATGGGGAAACTGCCCTCCCCACACCAGACCTGGTGCATCATCAGTGCACTGCAGTCTCCCAGGACAGGGGCAGGCAGGGACCGCCACAATCTCACACACATCTGCATTTCCAGCCCAGGCACCCGCATTCGAAGTCTCTTTACCAGGAGCAGATGGCTTTCGTAGGCACCTCTGCCAAGACCTGCTGATCAAGAAGAAAGAGGAGAAAGGTGAAGACACTTTCTCCCCACTATGGCTCGGTACTTAGTACAGTTCCACGTCTGACCCTCCCTCTACTTCCTCCCCTGAATCCACAGCACTGCACGAGCCTTTTGTTGAGGGACTCCACCACGGTGAGCCACCCCACGTCTGTGTGATCCACCAGATGGCGGGGAAAAGGACGGGGGGAGCTGATGCTCTGTGCTGTAGCCTCGTGCTTGTACTGTCACAGCACGGGATGGAAGTCTTGACTGGCAATTTGGGCGTGTTATCTTCATTGTCTGGGTCACACGTGACAGGTAGCTGTCTCTCCTGCTCAGCCGAGCTTGCGACAAATAGAAATGAGCAACTTCTTGGGCCGTCTTCTCTTTCTTCCGTTGCGTCTGTAACCTGTGGGCCAGTTCTGTTTCATCTGGTTCTTTCTCTTTCACCCTCTTAGGAGAATGAGGGTGAACATGGGCTGCCCTGCTGGCGAGTGAGTGACCGTGGTGATTGTTGTTGCATCTGTTCTCTTTGTGTTAGCTTCACTCCCCATCAGGGCTCTTGGCAGGTGCGTGGGCCCTGATGCCACCAACAGTCTCGGGTGGTGGGAGGGGGCAGGCAGGCTAAAGAGCCCTTCCCGGTTGCTGAATTTAGGAAGACGTTGAGGAGGCTGAGGCTCTAGTGAGTTTCCTTCAGTGTCCTGTTCTTTGTTCCTCTCACTCTGTTCACCGTGGAGGTCTGGAGTCACCGCAGGGGAGAGGAGTCTCTATCAGACCCCAATAGCATGAGATGCACCATCCGCACCTCTCCAGAAAGACAGGGAGACGGAGAGAAGGAGGAAGAGGGAGAGGGAAAGGGTGGGGGGGGAAAGTCCAGCCCGGGGGAGGGAGGTGAGCACCTGTTGTCCAGAATAAGGGACCTGCCTCTACTGTTTACTCGCTGACTCAGAGCCTCAATCTTGCCCCTTAAATCTGTCCTTAAGCTAGTCCTCCTGCTCAAACACCTCCCTTGCTTCCCTACGGAGAAAGTCGACACTTGGGTTCTCAGAGAACCCAGGATCTGCTTGAGGGCCTGTGGTCAGCCAGAGAGGCAGTGAGGATTTGGGGTCAGAAACACCAGCCCCACCTCCACCCACCCATGCACACGGCCCTGGATCCCCGCAGTCCCCAAGCACCCCTGATGGCTCTAGGCAAGGCTCAGGCACAGGTGACAGCACACTTTTATTCCTGGTGATCTGCAAAGGCAGGTGGCCGGGGCCATGGTGGGTGTTAAGCCTGCAGCGGTGGGTCACTGCTGGCCGGCAGTCAGCGGCTCCACCCGCAGCCAGAGGCCGCCCTCAGCTCGCAGGATGATTTCTGGCTTCCTGCGCGGCTCAGTGTCGTCGGGCAGGAGGCGGAAGCGCAGCAGTGTGAGCGCCAGGACCACCTTCATCTCCGTCATGGCAAAGGTCTGCCCGATGCAGTTCCTGGGGGTGGAGGTGGGGACAGTGACGGCACCCAGGACCCCCATCCGGACCCCACTGCACCTGGAACCTGGCCTGGGACCCCCACCCTCAACCTCATTGGCCTGAAGGGCAGAGGGGGGTATAACCGTGCCAGGGACCCCCATGTGGGCTTCCATGTACCCCAATCCTGGACCAGAATCTAGCCCCCAACTCGCAACAGCAGAGGGGGAGGGGGTTCTGAGCACACTGTGGTCCGCTCTGGGACCTACACAACCCGGATCTGTGGACCTTTGTCCACAACCTTGGAGGAGGCATGGGAAGAGGGCTGGAACTCTGACCATCTACAGTTTACCCCTTCTTCCCACTGTCATGCCCAGACCCCCACACCCGTCACCCCATCCCCACCTCAGATACCCACTGCCCTCACCTGGGCCCTGCAGAGAAGGGAACGAAAGCCAGAGGTGACCTCTCCTTGACGTTTTCTGGGTTGAAGCGGGAGGGATCATACACCTGGGGGCGAGAGGGAGACAGGCTTGCTGGGTGGGTCCCCCAGGACAGCCAGCCTTGGAGAGACAGATGAGAGTGTCTGGTAGTGGGAGAGAGAGGAGATCTCAGATTTCCCTGTCAAAGCCCTTCTCTTTGTAGGACCCCTGGAATGGGTAAAATGGGGGTCATGTAGCACCTCAGGGTCCGGCCACACAGCTGGGTTGTGATGGGTCCCGAAAATACTGATGAGGCAGATCACACCTGTGGAAGAGGAGGGAGCAGTCAGGACAGGGCCCCACTGCCTGATGGGCCCCTCTTCCTGCCCAGGAGCCTCCTCCCCCTGCCGTTGTGGGCACCTTTGGGGATGACCCGGCCATCTGGGAGCACAATGTCCTGGGTGCAGCGTCGGGAGATCATTGGGGCTGGAGGATGCAGGCGCAGACTCTCCTTAATGCACATGGTGAGGAAGGGCAGCTGGGCCAGGTCGTCCCTGTGGAAACACCCCCCACCCACCAATCATTAATGTCTAGGGAGCAAAGACAGAAATAGAATCCTCTGGCCACTGTTTCCCAATGAGACCTTTTCTCCCTATAACAAAGTAAGTTGCACAGGAATCAAACATTTGAGAATTATAAAAGCAGAAAAAATCAGAAGAGCAGAGAATGAGAAAAGTACAAGTGTTTAGGCAGGTATTTCTAAAGGACATTTTTCAAGAAAATACAACAGTCAAAAGCAAAACGTAAAAAGTTAACAACTTTACATAAAAATAAAGAAAATACACTGTAAGAAAAAAACACACGGATCCAATGCTTTATTTATCACTGTACTTGAGATACTAGCAAATGCAATTAGATAAGAATAAAAGGAGAGTAATGCAATTTCAAATGTTGGGGTAAATGTATCATTTTGGCAGATACTGATTTCATGCTTAGAAAACACAAGAGATTCCACTGGGCAAATCTTATAAACATTGGAGATCCAGCAAGGGAGCTCAATTCTTTTCCCTAATCTTTCTCCTTTTTGTGTGGCTATTTAAAATGTCACTACCTAACACACTTAACTGTTTCAAAATTTGGAAACTATAAAACATAACCCACTTCTATGGCTCAAACCACCTATGTGCCACATACACAAACACAGGTTTCCTAGGTTGTTTTTAATGCATTCTTGTATAGCTACATTTAAGCATTAGAAAAATATATAGTAGCATGCCATATGTTGTATGCACTATTCTGTGTCATTCCTCATTTACCAGTCTATTCTTGTATATCTCCTGGGACTTGTGTCAAAATAGGATTCTCCCTACTCTGGAGCTATAAAATAATTTTCACATGGTTTAGAGCTTTTAAGATTTCTTGTTTTATAAATTTCAAATACTTGATTTATGTGGACATCATCTTGTCATATGATAGGAGAAGAAGGTTGAAATGACTTTTTTACAGGCAGTTCCCAGTTGTCCCAAGAGCTTTTATTAAATGACCTGTAACTGATAGATTAAATGATCTTATTTATATGATCCTATCGATATGAGACACCATATGTAGCATTTGCTATGTTCATTGGACACAAAATTGGTGTGCATAAATCATTAGTTTTTATGTAGAAATGATAACCATCTGGGAAAAATAATAAAAGAAAAGATGCTAATAATAATAATAATAATGTAAAATACTTGGATTACACTTAGCGAGAAACACAAAGTCTGTATATTCCAAATAAACTTATAAATTTCACTCAACCCAAATAAAAAATAACATTTCTCCATAGCAATGAAAGTATCTAGGGGTTAATTTAATGACACATGCATAAGATCTCTAAGCAAATATTTTAAAGTCTATTAAAAGACTATGGATTACTTGACTAGGTGGATATCAATTCCACACTCTAGGATAGTATGTGTCAATACTATGAGTTAACCCATTTTCCACATATCAATCAGATATGCAAGTCGACCCATAGGACATATTCGCTTCAAATTAAATCTACCTGAGTTTTTTTAGGCACTTAATAAACTTACTCTAAAGCCTTTCTGGAAGAATAAAAGACCACAAAGAGCTAGGCCAATATGAAAATAAAATATTAAAGAGGGAGGAGTCACCCTACCAGAGTCTAAGACCCATTGCAAAGTCAGAGTAATACAACTTGTGTGGCACGGCTGCAGAAACAGAAAACCAGACCCACGGAACAGAATACAGAGCTCAGACTCAGACACATGAATAAGTGAAAACTTCACATTTGGTAAAGGAAGGCCCACAAAACCCTGGGGAGTGGATCGATGGTGTGACTGTAAAAGAAAATTTGGACAAATTTGACCTCGCAAAAATAAATTGAAAGTACCCACCTCACAATTAAAAGGCAATATTTTTCATGCAAAACAAAAAAGATTAATTTTAATACACATTCTTAAAAACAAATTTTTAAATGATCCAAATAAAAAGCAAAAAAATAACTGAAAACCACTCCTATAAAAAAATGACTTATCAACATGTGCAGAAGATGTTCAAAGTCACTCTTATTTAAAGAAATGTTCATTAAAAGAACTATGAAAATTGACAAAGACTTAAAATTCAATAATACGATAATGCTATTGGTAAAATTATGGGAAAGCTGGTAACGTCAAATTCAGCTAATAGGAAGGGATTTGTAATTATAAGCAAAATTGCACAATGCAAATCGTCTTTAATTCAGCAATTGCACTTCCGGGACTTTGTCCTGCAGAGGTGCTCCCACATAAGCAATGGACACTGTACGCGCACGCCGACTGCACCACGTTTAACTGAGCAAAATCTGAAACAATCCAAACATACATCAATGAGAAGATGTTTAGATAAATTACGTACATCCACACAATGCAATACTATGCAAAAGGAGGAAATAAGGATCACCAGTCTTATCACAGACTGCAGTCTGGAAGGTAAATCAGCACAGAGACTCTGGAAGGCAATTCGGCAATATCTATCATAATTGGAAATGTTTAATTAAGTGTCTTCAACATAACATAGAGTGACCTGAATAAACTATGCACTCTTATGCAGCACTCAGAAAGAGCTGCAATACATCCTGCTGAGTTAAAGGAACAAGTTACAAAATGTGTGTGTGTGTGTGTGTTCGTGTGTGTGTGTGTGTGTATGATACCAAAGGGCAAAATGTATATGGATATACACATGGAGATAGATACATAGATAGATAGATAGACAGACAAACAGATAGCAGATCCCTAGCTCTAGAGACCCCTCAGGAGAAAGGAGGAGGATTAAGTTGGGTGGGAAGAATGTCAAGGATAACCCTAGTCTTCTCTGTAATGTCCCATTTAGTGCAAGAAGAATGTGTTCTTATCATTGTTTCTGCAATTTAACACTCATTTTCCCCGTGCTATATACACACAATGGAATACTAATCAGCCTTAAGAAACAAGGAAATTCTGTCTTTGCAATAGAATTTGGACATTAAGCTAAGTGAAACAAGCAGGGCACAAAAAGAAAAATACTGCATGATCTCACGTATCTGATGCATCTAAAATAGTCAAAGTCATAGAAGTACCATCACATATTGTCACTAATTTTCTCCGCAGTCCAGATATTTTTGTCCCCAAAGCTTGCAACCTGTCCCCTACTAGCCAAGCTGCATGCCAAGCTCTGCTTGTGGTCTCTGCTCACATTTCCACTAAGCAATAGCGGCAAAATCAGCAAAAAAAAACCATCTGCCCTCTCCCCACCTGGGCAGCAGAGCCAATGAGAGGGGCTCAGGACCAGGCCACGAGCACCTGCACTCACCATTCAATCTCGTCAGGCTCACGGTCCCCCAGGAGCTCTCGCACCTCCTGCCGGCAGCGCTCCTGGTATTCTGGGTGCCTCGCAAGGTGGTACAGGATCCAGGAGAGGCCACTGGCTGTGGTGTCATGGCCTGAGGGGCAGCCAGGCAGGCTTGAGTCTCTGGGCTACTTCAGCACCAGGGTGTGGACAGCGCCCCATATTGAGGCTCTCGGGGAGGTTGGGAGGAGGGAGAGGATGGGCAGAAAGGAATGATCCAGGGTCCACCCATCAAGTCCCTGGGATGGAGAGACCCCTGTCCCCACTGTAGTCCCACATTGGGACCCTCACCCTCAAACATGAAGGTGTCAGCTTCCGCTCTTATGTCCTCGTCTGACAAATCCTTCCCATCTTCATCCTGGACAGAGAAGGCAAGATCCCCCAAATCACACTAGCTCTGTTGGCTCCTGAGTCTGACCTGACACAATCTCAGAGATTCATCCTCCTTCCAGAAGCCCAAGCCCACCCAGCACTCCTAGACCTCTCCTGGTCACCACTGCCAGAGCCCTCCCCCGACAGGCTTCCTCCCTGGCTTCCTTGCCTCCTCTTTTGCTCCTGGTGGGAGGAATCAATGATCCATGAAAATGTTTATGTTTCTGCATGATGAGAGCTTTCTAAGGAAAAAGTTCCTGGAAGCCTGGGTTGCAGGATAATGAAATGGCCATTTGCCTTGGAAGTCAGAGATTAAGTATTGCTCGAAAGATACTTGCTCACGTTCTAGAGTAATAAATCCAGAGAATCTTATCTGCCTTGGAAACATTTGGATTGTAAATCTATACACTTTGGCATCTCACCGGAGAGGATTTTTTTATGCTTCAAAACATTAAGAAAAAATATTTTTCTCTCTCTTTCTCTCCTTCTCTCTCTCTCTCTCTCTCTCTAAGAAGGGGGAATGTGCCAGGTGCCCTATTAAGTTCCAAGACTCATAACACAGGGACCCTGCCCTATGGTGCAAACTCTGCCACACACACAGATGGAAGCGTTGCATCACCTTCGGAGGAATTTGGGACTGGGGAGCCAGGGCTGCAATCCAGCTCCGGCTGCTATTGTTGCTGTGAGTAACAAATGGGCTTCTCTGATCCAGGGGTTGCACCTGTCAGAGTAGATATAGACATAGACAAATACATAGACATATGCAGAGAAACAAAGACATGGACAAACAGACAAAGACATAGAAACATATACACGCACACATATAGACAAAGATAGACATAGATGAAAACATAGGCATCAGTGTGGTCATAGACACAGACACAAAGACATAGACGTCAACACAGACACACACACTGAGACACAAACACATAGACAAGACACACATAGTTAGATATAGATGTAGATGTTCACATACAGATAAAAATGTGGCAGGCTGATTTCTAAACTTGTAAGTAGAGTAAAATCTCAGACTCTTCACAGTTTCAGACTAAGCAGTCAGTCTCCGTTGGTCACATTCTAGAGAGGCATCTCCAAAACCTATCTCAATCTGTCCCTCCCATTTGCAAAATAAATTCCATGACTCTGGATCAAGCCCACATTCTTCAATCTACGTAAATTCTAATTCTTTCCTCATTTGTTTGTTTGTTTTTTATAGACAAGGTCTTGCAGTGATACCAGGCTGGGGTGAGGGGGCTACTCACAGGCGAGACCATAGCACACAGCAGCCTGGAACTCCTGGGCTGGAGAGATCCTCCTCCTCAGCCTCCCCAGGAACTGGGACAACAGACGTGCACCACTGCACCACGCATCATTCTAGCACTGGAATGCAGGTCCCAGGAAGCCCACCTTGCTCAGCAGGAGCACATCAATGAAGTCCAAAGTCTTCGTCTTGGCCTTGGCCTTGAGGAAGTCGTCAAGACCCTGACTGGGGAGGGTGCGGCGTCGCTCCTGGATGACGGCATTTGTGAAGTCGTGCACCAGGCGGCAGGCCTCGCGGAAGCGCCGCCCATTGGCGGTGAGATAGTACAGGAAGTCTATGTGCAGGAGGATCCGCTCGTATCTTTTTGCCACAAGGGCGCTGAGCTCCAAAATGGCAGCAATGTATTCACTGGGCTTCCTGTAGGATGAGGAATAAGTGAGGAAACAGTGTAACCCACTTGAAGAACCAAGAGCACCTCCCACCAGCAGGCAGGATCTACCTCCCATCAGGAAACTGAGTCTCCAGAAACAGACGGCCCCACAGATACACAGAGGGCATCAGCCATGGGACTTGACTCTCTAAGCCCTCTTCTCTGCCTGCATCCACCTCTGTGAGTTGCCTACGTGCCACTAGGCAGCCAGAGCATAGCTTGGACATCAAGCTCCTCTGCGTCTCTGTCTCTTGCCCAGCATCGAGTCCTGCCCCTTCTCCTTCCTGAAACTATCCGCACAGATCAGACCTTGTCATCTTCTAACTGGTCCATGGCCCAGCCCCCACCCTAGCCTCTCGCATCCAAAGTCGATCCCTCTAGTGTCCACATGACAGTCAGCTCTCCACAGAGCTCAGCTCTGCCCATGCCCATCATCAGCTCAAACACCTTCAATGGTTCCCTGGGAACCTCAGGAAAAAGTTCATACCACTTTGCCTGGGTTTTCAATGTCCTGAAATCTAGCCCCTGTCTATCTCTACAACCTCATTTCTGTTGTCTGCTGCACGTGTTATGGTCATCCTAGCTCCTTGCCTTCGTTCAAACAGTTCCAACTACCTGTAAAAACCGTGCTTTCTCTCTCCCTTTCCCCATCCTTCCAAGCAGAGCGATGACACAGCTCTTCAAGGAAGCCTCTTCTGGTTGCCCTGGTCTGTCCTCTTACCCCCACCTATACCCTTGGATCCATTGCCAAAGTTCCCAGGCCCTGGGCAAGGACTCACTCCTGACAATGGCTGTCGAAGCTGAAGACACATTTCTGCAGACTGTCCAAGGTCATGAGGCTGATGTGCTCAAACATGTCCAGACGGGCACTGCCCTCCGAGGCCAGGCGCCGCCACTTGGCCTGGCCAGAGAAGGGGACAGAGCTGGGGTGGGAATCTGAATCCCTTGAGCCCTTCTTCAAACCTAACCACCGAGATGGACTCGCCCAGAACCAGCATCCTTGTCCTCTGCCCCAGGAACCCATCTCCAGGGAGAACAGGGATGGGGGAGGGGGGAGCAGAAGCTGTTATTTGGAGATGAAGACCCAAGGCTGGGAGTCAGAAGACTTGGGTTTCAGTTCCGGCTCTGCCTCCTATCCTCTGAGTGACCTTGGTCAAGTCCTTGTCCTCCCCTAGGTCGCACCTGTCAAATTTTCGGTAACAGTTAAGTTGACCAGCTTTGGTGCTAGATAAACAAACCAGGTTAGCACCCCTGCTCCACCACTTCCAGCTCACTTATTAGCTGGATAGACTTGGGCAAACTCCCCAATCTCTCTGGCCCTCCATTTTATTATCAATAATGGGGCAAAAATAATCTCTCCTTGTCAGAGCTGTTAAAATTAAGTGACAAACTATATGCTCATATTATGGAATTAGAGGATGGCATTGTTTCTGGAATAGGGAGAGTGCACAATAAATGTTAAATTTTCCTGGCTCTGTTTTTACAAACTGGCTACAAAAAAATCCCTGTGTTGGGAGAGGTAGTCCTCCATGGGCCCTAAGCTTCCTTGCTGGGCATGCCAAGGATGGGAGGCCCTCACGTTCTTAACCTGGGTCACTTCTCAGACTTGTGTTTGCAGAGAACAACCTTGAGGGATAAGGTAACGACTCCCCCGGACACTTGTCAGGCTTGTGTCTGCTGGCTGAGAAAGCGGATTCCCTAACCCTAATGCTCCTCCCATGTAATTCAATAGACTCCTTGAGCAGGCATCTGTAGGATCCCACTGTGTCACCCCCATGGGATTTGGGTGCCTTGGAGACAGGATGCAAATGAAGAAGAAGCGCCTGCTGCTTGCAGTGCCAAGAGTAATAAACTGCCCTTTTTCTCTGACCCTGGAGTGTCTTGTCTTCTGGCAGAATCCATGAAACAGTAACAAGTTAACTTATCACCTTGCACAAAAAGAAAAAAAAAAAACCACAACACTTCACCAAACCCTTATTCCCAGTTCTTCACTTCTCCCCATAGCCACACCCTCTGCAATGCTGTTTTTCAGATACTTCC
>NW_012153907.1:54882-64914 GCF_000956105.1 Propithecus coquereli
GCCCACCACCAGGTGTTCCAGATGGTACCTGAGGTGCTGAGGGCAGACCGGATAGCGTCAGGGTGGCACAAAGTGACGATGGGGGAGGTGGGGCCCAGCCAGGTCTTAAAGCCCCGAGGGTAGGTGGCCACCAGCTGAGTCACTTCCCTCAAACCCTCCTCTGTGGGGGGAATCTGCAAGCAAGACAGGGCCGTCACCTCCTGTGATGGTTAATTCCAGGCGCCAACGTGACCGGGCTAAGGGTTGCCCAGATAGCTGGTAAATATAATTTCTGGGTGCATCTGTCAGGGAGTTTCCAGAAGAGACGAGGAGTTGAATGGGCAAACTGAGGAAGGAAGATCCACCCTCCCCAGTGTGGCAGGCACCATCCAACCCACTGAGGGCCCAGAGAGAACAAAAAGGTGGAGGAGGGGACTTGGCTGTGTCTCCCGGAGCTGGGACATCCCCCTTCTCTGCCCTTGGACATCCGAGCTCCGGCAGCTCAGGCCTTCGGACTCGGACTGAGCGACAGCTCCGGCGCCCTGGGTCTCCAGCTTGCAGTCGGCACAGGGTGGGACTTCCCAGCCTCCACAGTCCCCTGAGCCAGTTCTCACGGTAAATCCCCTCTTCTCTCTCATCGCTCTCTCTGTCTCTGTCTCTCACGTGCGCGTGCATGCACATGCTCTCGCTGTCTCTCTCTCTCTCCCCGCTACACACACACACATACACATACAGACATATATGTACATAAAAGTTCAGTGGGGGTATAACCTATGGATTCTGTCTCTAAGGAGAACCCCGACTAATATAGCAGGGCCCCCTTGTAGCCTCCAGACATGGCGCAGCCTCCGCAGTGGCCAGTGTGCCCAGATTCCGCACAGGTGGAGGGAATCTCTGCTTCCTCCTGCTCCTTCTCTCGGGCCGTCTCCAAGCCCCAAGGGTGCATCCCAGGCCGAGGGAGAAGGCGCTGCCTGCTCTGAGAGAGGCCCACCTTAGCCCAGAGGAAAGATTTTCTTGTCCCGGGAGTGGTTCCAGCCAGGGTAAGCCATATGAAGTGCTCCCCACAAGGGGTTTTGTGGGCAGCAGTGTGGCCCCAGGATGTGACCCTAAGGCTGATTTCCACGTCCTTTCTTCACCTGCCTGGTCTGCATGAGCTCCGTTTCCTTTCAATGAGCTTCCATTCTCAGCAGACCCCAGGGCAGCAGAGGGGAGCTCTACCTGTCCATCAGGATAAGTCCCACCTGTGAGCACCTTCTGCAGACAACACTCTGAGCATAGTGTGTTCCGTGCACCCTCCCTAAGGACACGCCCATCGCTCCTGCCATTACAGGTGAACAGACTGTGGCCACATCCCCCAAAGGAGAGACCAGGTCCAAGTCAGAGGGCAAGGTGTGGGGAGAGGGGGTTGGGAAAGGCTCCTGAGAGGGGAAGCGAGTGGCAACTTTTATCCAGGTTGGGCAACAGCGCCGATTGGGACATCTTAGTGGGGAAGAGCAGGGTAAGAGGAAGGTGCCCAGGAAGGGCAGGGGTGGGACACTAACCACACCTGTTTTCTGGCCCAGCTGTGCCCCTGTGTGTTTAGGGGGGTGGGGGAGTCACAGCCCAGAGAGGGACAGACACAGGACACGGGCCAGGCAGGGAGCAAACCCTGGACACTGCCCCTCAGATGGCCTCAAGTCTTGCGGTGGAGAATTGGGAACACCAGGGGTCCCTGTTCTGTGCAGCCCTCCCCGGGAGCCCTCATAGTGCACCAATGTGGGAAGACAGGCAGGAAAAGGGTGCTGAGCAGGCTGGGGTGGGAGGACAAGGAGGGGACAGAGGCCTGGGACGGCACAGCAGAGCAGTGAGGCAGTGAGCAGAGGAGTGAGTGAGCCGCCTCCCTCGCTTCTCTGCCATCCCAGACCCCAGCCCACCTCCAGCCCCAGCGCCCTGAGCCCCTTCCTGTCCTGGGGAAGTCCACCCACCCTGACACCCCAGACCTGTCCTGCTGCCACACTCACCAGGCCCAGGTGACCCAAGAACCAGTTGCGTTTCGGGGGCTGTGGGAAACAGCGGAGGCGGCGGCAGGTGTCATAGAAGGCGTAGGTCCAGGCCAGGACGCGGGCCAGGAGCCAGGAGGCCCCGACCAGCAGCAGCAGCAGCCACGGGGAGGCTGCCAGGGGCCCCAGGCCCAGCCAGGACAGGCTCAGCTGTGGCATCCTGCAGGGCAGACGAGTGCAGGGGGGATCCTGAGGCCCAGGAGAGGGAAGGGGGCTCTGGGACCAGTGCAGAGGGGCATGGAAGGGGCAGGCTCAGAGATGGGTAAACAATGCCTGAGAGCTAAAGTCCAGAAAGGCCCAGCCTGAATCGAAGGGAGGCTGCCAGGGCTCAGTTTCCAGGAAACCACCATTCCCAGGGCCACCTCCCTAGAGCTGCCCCAGTGTTGGGCAGGCCCTTCTCCATCCCAGTCTGGGACCCTCCAGGGCCACCACCCCCAGCCTGGCACCTTCTCTCAGGAGCAGCTTGTCCACACAACCTCCTCTTCGCCCTGCTGGGCGGTCTTTGCCCTGGGCCCTGATGAAGGGCGGCTGCAGGAGGGCCGGGCTGGGCTGGGCCACTCCAGGGCAGGCGGCCAAAACATGCGGTGCGGAAGCAGCTGGGTGCAGGGGAACTAGCTCGGCATGACACAGCACCTCCCAGGTGGGGTGTGGGGGTGAGTTGGGGGTGATCAAAGGTGACTCTGAGCCCCAAGGTGTACGGTCACCCATGCTATGGGTTGAGACATGACCACTAGGAGCAGGAACGAAGAATCCAGCCTTCCTGGGGGTTACCCGGGTCAGGTTCTGGCATGAAGCACCCAGCTGCAAGGGTGAAGCTGGAGGCTGGGCTCAGTGTCCAAGGACAGAGCAGAGAACTGGAGGGTGGGGCTGAGAGGGGCCGTGAGCACACAGGGTCCAGGCAGGGAGGGCAGAGCCAGGGGACCCTGAGTGGAGTCCTCGTGCTGTCTCGTCCTCGCTCTGACTGTGGGCAGTGCCGGCCAGCTGGGCTCAGTCTTCCCATCTGGGCAATGGGATGCCGGGTGAGAGACTTAGAGGCGGGGACAGGGGAGAGCTGCACAGAGGAGGGAGACCCAAAAAGAGGGAGTCAAGGGAAGGTGCTAAACACTAGCACTTGAGCCGCTGAGGGTCAGTGCTCTGCTCTGTGCAAAAGACTGTACGTAACGTCCTTCTACTGTGTGCCAGTGCTGTATCTAAGTGGCGCCTACTGCATGCCAGGTGTACTGTATAATGTGCATTTATCCGGTACCGGGTAATCTATATAAATCTTTTTATTTACTGTGTGGTAAGTGTTCTTCATAAAGTGCACCTACTGTGTGACAATCACTATACGTAAAGTGCACCTACTGTGAGCCAGGTGTTATACATAAATCCTGTCTACTGTGTGCAAGGTGCTCTACAAAAGTAAACATACAATGTGCAAGGTACTTGACATAAGGCATGCGTGCTGTGTACCAGATACGCTACATAATATGCACCTACTGTGTGCCAAGCATTGGAATATAAAATGCACCTACTGTGTGCCACATGCTCTACTTAAAGTAAACATACAATGTTCAAAGTACTTGGCATAAGCATACCTACTGTGTACCACGTACGCTACATACTGCGCACCTACTGTGTGCCAGGTATGCTACATACTGTGCACCTACTGTGTCCTAGGTACTCTATATAAAGTGTACTTACTGTGTGCCAGGTACTGTACATAACATGTGCCTACTGTGTGCCAGGTGCTCTACATAAAATCTCCTTCTGTGTGTCCTGTGCTCTACATAAAATAAACCTACTCTGTGCAAAGTACTTGACATGAAGCATGCCTACTGTATGCCAGGTATGCTGAATCAAATGCATCTATTTTGTGCCAAGTATGCTACATAATATGCACCCACTGTGTGCCAGATACTCTACATAAATTGTGCCTACTGTGTACCAAGCACTCGGCATAAAGTGTTCCTACTGTGTGCCAGATGCTCTATGTAAAGTTCACCTGCTTTGTGTCAGATGCGCACCTGCATCACACTGCCCAAAGCCTTCTCACCACCCTTCCCTTAGCTTTCTGGGTCAGGGCCCTGTAAATCGATGGAGATACCCAAGTGGCAGCACCCAGAGGAGGTGGTGAGCAGAGGAGTGAGTGAGCTGCCTCCCTCGCTTCTCTGCTGTCCCAGAGAAGGATGAGCTTCCATTCTCGGCAGACCCCAGGGCAGCAGAGGGGAGCTCTACCTGTCCATCAGGACAAGTCCCACCTGTGAGCACCTTCTGCAGACAACACTCTGAGCATAGTGTGTTCCGTGCACCCTCCCTAAGGACACGCCCATCGCCCCTGCCATTACAGGTGAACGGACTGTGGCCACATCCCCCAAAGATGAGACCAGGTCCAAGTCAGAGGGCAAGGTGTGGGGAGAGGGGGTTGGGAAAGGCTCCTGAGAGAGGAAGCGAGCGGCCAACTCTCACGCAGATTGCACAGCAGGGCCCACTGGGACATCTTAGTGGGGAAGAGCAGGGTAAGAGGAGGGGGCCCAGGAAGGGCAGGGGTGGGACACTGTCCCCACCTGTCTTCTGGCCCAGCTGTGTCCCTGTGTGTTTGCAGGGGTGGGGGAGTCACAGTCCAGAGAGCGGCAGACACAGGACACGGGCCAGGCAGGGAGCAGAAGAAAAAGCTGAGGCTCAGAGAGGACAAGCCTCGAGCCCAAGCTGCAGAGCTGAGAGAAACTCTGGTCTATCAGACCATCAGGCCCAAACCCTTTCCCTCAGTCATGCTGCTCTGCCCCATTCTTTGCGGGCAAACCCATGCTGATCCAGAGACACCTATAATGGTGGAATCCCAGGCGATGCGGTGGCCCCAGAGTGAAATATCCTGAGGCCCTTGTGTCACCACCTGCCTCCTCCTCCCACACCCAGGATGCTCCACCCGGGAATCTAGTGCTCCCCTCTGGGGCCTCCCCAGATCCTGTCCAGAATTGCCCTGTGGAGGGGGAGACAGTTCTGACATGGGTATGGCGAGGGGACCCAAAAAGTCACTCTCTCCTGCCTTTTCTGCCATCTCCAGCTCAATACACCAGGGCATTCAGGAGGCTCACCCTGGAACCCTCAGTAGGGTGGGGCACACCCCCCGCCCCAGCATCGCCACCTTCTCCACCAGCACAGACCTCACCTGTGTGCCAGGTGCTCCATTTCAGGGTCAGGGGGCAAATGCAGAGTATGAAAAACTGGGCAGGGACCTAGAGACAACAAGAAAGAGCCCCCAGTGGCCAGGGGGGCTCAGCTCACTGGAGACCTACTATGTGCCTGGGGCAGGCAGGCAGCTTAGAGCAGGAATGGCGGCCTCCACCATTTGCCAACACAGGTCTCTGAGCCTGTTTCAAGTCCTTTGAGTATACTAACCACGTTATCAATGAGGAATCAATTCTGAAAAGCATTCAAGTGACTGCCCACAGTCACACGGCTGGGGGAGCCAAGCTGTGACCCCCACCGCCTCGCGCCGTGTGCCCCTCACCACCTGCCGGGCTCCTTCACACCTGCAAATGGGCGTCTCAGTAGCACCCACCTCATGAGACTGTGTAGCAGCAACGAGAGACAGTGCGTGTGACGTGCACAAGGCAGAAAGAGGGCTCAGTCAGTGCTACTCACCGCTGTCGCTGTGACCGCTATTGCTGACTGACCCTCCAACAGCCCTGCGGGATCGCCCTCCTGTGCCCATTTTTACAGAAGAGGAATCAGAGGTTCAGAGTGGGGAAGCAACCTGCTCAGTCCCACAGCCAGTTAGGTAAGTGCGACAGCACAGGCGACAGCAAATGTCTGTGTTCTTGCTTCCTTCCTCAGTAGTTCCGAGATAAACAGACACGTGGGGAAATTTCCCTCCAGGTCCGTGGGGAATGCAGGAGCCCGACACGGTGCAGCCCCGCAGCAGTGGTGAGACCGAGCCCAGCATGCAGCCAGAGCGGCTGCCGCGGTCCATTCACCACCACAGAGGTCGTAAACGTGAACCAGCCCCTGAAGGCACGTCCAGGGCCACATCCACTGGCCGAGGCTGCCAGCATCTTGGCAGAGGCACAAGGACATCAGCTGAGCAGATTTGGGGTTAAAAAAAAAAAAGAAAAGGCCTGAGGAAAGATGCAGAAAGGTCCACAGGACCCACAGTGGTTGGTCCCCACCTCCCTGGGTGGGATCCCCTGGACGGTGCCATCTCTGAGCAGTTGCCCCACCTGCCCCAGAAGGGGAGGACTCAGGTTGGGGTCCACGAAGACCATCCCTGTGCAGGGCGAAAGGGTGCTTCTCATCCAAAGCCAAGGGAGAGGATGGCAAGAGCATCACTCAGAATGAGCAGAGGAGCCTGTGGGGGAGACACAGAATTTCGCTCCTCATTCGGTGTCTGCTTAGCTGGCGGGCAAGGGGGCCACACAGGGCAGAGGTGCTGATCGAGACCCCCGCTGCAGGAGCGTGCAGAGCCAGCACTGAGCCTCTGTGGGCGGTGAGATTGTACAGGAGTCTGTGGCCACCTGGTGCAGCCTCTCCAGTCAAATTGGGAGGTGGCGCTTTGGTCAGTGGGCACATCCAGAGGAGACAGAGGGGACGGGGACTGATGTCTCTCCTCTGCCTTCCTCGTGCAGCTACAGATGCTCTCTGGGTTCCAGGAACAGCTGCTCCCTGGACCCCCAGCCAGGGCGTGGTGACAGCTCTCAGACGACGCTTTCCCAGGGTGCTGTTCCCTCCTTCATGGTTCCCCTGGACCCGGCCCAGACCTGGAAGTGGCCCCTTCTTCAACCCCCTCCTTTAACCCATTTGCGGTCCCTGCCAGGAGCTGACTGCTACATTCCCCCAGGGACTGGGACTCCCCAGCCAATCAGTTACGTACATGTTGATATTTGTACAGACACATATAAAAACCTACTCGGGGTGAGTACATGCACACATACGCTTACAAGCCTCCACAGGCGCACATAATTACACTCACACACACAATTGCATGCTCTCAAACACACGTGCACACAGTCACACAAATGCACACAGTCCCATATACGCTAATCCACAGTCGCACACCCAAACACACACACGGAGCTAATGGAGATCAAACACCTTAGAGCCTGTTGTCCCCAAACCACGCAGCAGAGAGAGCCACCTTCACACTCAGGAGAAGACGCCCCCAGGGCAGCCAATGACAGGACCAGGCCTGGGTGTGGCTTGAGAATTACACACAAAAATGCAGCAGAGTCCTGAAAACCCTCCGGCCCCAGGTGTCCCCGCTCCCTATCTGGTTCACTCACCATCACTCCCCGTAGGACTCACAAAGCCTGTTGGGAGAGGAACGGGAGACATTTGACACCCCAAGCACAGGCGACTCGTTGAAGGAGGTTGCTGCATAATAGAACAAAGAAACGGAGCATCAGCTGGTGGGAAAGTGAGCCCAAGAAAAAGATTTTTCTTTATATTGAGGAAATAAAAGCATTATTTGTATTCCAATGGGAATGATCCAATACAGTGCAGGACACACAGTCAATGTCCGGAAATCAATTATATCTCTATGTTCCAGGGGTCTGAAAATGGTAGCCTATGGAGGAAATATGGCCTGTGGCTAGTCTGGAGGGTTTTTTTAATTTTTAAATCTTAGACACAGGGTCTCACTCTGTTGCACAGGCTGGAGTGCAGTGGCTATCCACAGGCACAAGCACAGCACACACAGCCTCCAACTTCTAGGCTGCAGAGATCCTCCCTCCTCTGCCTCTGGAGTAGCCGGGATTACAGGCATGCCTGGCTGTCATTGTATGACCAATGAGCTAAGAAAAGCTTTTGTATTTTGAAACGGTTATAAAATGAGAAGGAGGAGGAGGAAGAGAAACCAGATGGGGCATGCAAGTCTTAAAATATTATTAGTAATATTACCACTAATTAATAGTAATATGGCCTTTTACAGAAACACTCTGTCAACCCCTACTGTGTATTAACAGTAAACGATTGGAAAATCAATGTTTTAAAGTACCACTCTTTTAGTATCGCACACCAGAAAAAGTGAAATCCTCAGGTGTAAATCAAACAGAATATATGCAGTGTGTCCATGGGGAAAGCTTCAAGACACTGATGAAAAAATCCCAGAAGACACAAATAAATGGGGAAATATACCATGTTCATGGATGGGAAGACTTAAATTTATAAACATGTCGGTTCTCTTCACATTGAAAGAAATCCCAATCAGAATCCCAGCAGGATTTTTTATAGAATTGGACATGCTAATTAAATATTTACATGAAAATGCAAAGAACATAAAATAGCCAAAAATTATTTTAAAAAAAAAAGGCTTCCAATAACCCATTTAAAGATACAAAGCTACAGTAACCATGACAGTGTGGTATTGGCCAAAGATGGAACAGGATAGAGAGTCTGGAAATACATTCACCCAAATTGGGTCAACTGATTTTGTTTACAAACCTGCAAGGCAAGTTGATGCAAAAAGGATAATCGTTTTAACGAATGATACTGGAACACATGGATATCTATATAGCAAAAAAGGAAAAGTCAAACTATACCTCACATCTTATATCAAATTTAATTAAATAGAGACTATAGAATTAAATGTAAGATCTAAAACTATAAAACGTTTAGAACAAAATCTCCATGACCTTGGGTAAGGCAAAGAGTTCTTATATATAACAGGGCAAGCACGGTCCATTCTAGAAGTTGATAAATTGTTTTTTATAAAAGTTAAATACTTTTGTTCTATGAAAGAAGCTTAAGATCTTGAAAAGACCAGCCACAGACTAGGAGAAAACACTTGCAAATCACACATCTGACAGAGAACTTGTATGTAAAAGACACAAAGAACTGTCAAAATCCATAATAACTAAGTAAAAGACCCAAGGAAAATTAAAAGGCAGAAGATTGGAACAGACGCTTCACCAAAGAAGAGATATGAGTGGCCACAGGCACATGAAAAGGTGTTCAACACCGTTAGTCATCGGGAAATGCAAATCAAACTCTCAGTGATACACCACTGCACACCCATGAGGATGGCTGGGAAAAAACCGACACCACCAAGTGCTGACAAGTACGTGGAGTATACTCACATATTACTGATAGACATTAAAATGACAAAGACACTCTCAAAACAGTTTGGTAATTTGTCATCATGTCAAACATGCACTTATAATATGACCCAGCCACACTCTAAGAGCCAGGAAAACTTAGTTTCTCACTAAAACCCATCCGCAAATAGTCACAGCAGTTTCATTCATCACCTTCTCCCTTCTAGGTGATCTACTTCTGATAACAGAACCAAAACGTCGGTGTCTGTGGGGACTGCAGGCCACACCTGAGGGTCACGTTCTACCAGAGATGTCTAACCACATCCGTATCTTTCTTGAATATATGTGCATCTATTGCTGTAAATATGAAGTGTATTGCAAAGCAAGACATAATACTTTTAAGTTATTTTCCAACAAAATGCCATTTTTAAAAATAAAGAATAGCTTGAATACTTGACACAAAGATTTTTTAAGCCACAAAATATTGTTTCATAAGATGATTTAAAGTCATGGAAAGATGTTCACAACATGTTGTCATGTGAATAACAAAAACTAATTGAACATATGTATGATAAAATAGCATTTTTTTAAGGTAAAATTCACCATTTCAGCCATTTTAAAGAGGACAGTTCGATAGCATTTAGGACACTCACCGTGTCGTGCAGCCTTCAACGCTGTCAAGTGCCAGGACGTTTTCATCATCTCAAGAGGAAACCCGTCCCCATTAACAGTCCCTCCCGATTCCCACCTCCCTGCAGCTCCGGGCAAACACCAAACTTCATTCTGTCCCTGCGCATTTGCCCTTTGTGGACATTTGCTGGGAGTGAATCATATACCATGTGACCCTTTCGTCTGACTTCTTTCGCGCAGCATAACGTATTCGAGGTTCACCCATGTCGCGATGTCATACTTCATTCCTTTTACGGCTGGGTGATATTCCAGTGTGTGGACGGAGCTCATTTTCTTTATCCGTTCATCCCTTGGTGGACGCTTGGATTGTCTCC
>NW_012153907.1:65069-73321 GCF_000956105.1 Propithecus coquereli
TTGCAAAGTGGCACCGCATTGTGGTTTAAATTTGAATCTCCCTAATGGCTAATGACATGAACGACTTACTGTGTTCTTCTTACTGTTCAAAACAGCATTTTAAACAGAAAATTACATGTAAATGTAATTCATCTGGATGTAAGTGACATTTTTACGTGTAAAAAGGCTGCATATAAATTTAAAAACTGGAAGTATATGTGGGAGAATAAAAAATGATTATCTTCTCATGTTTGGATTGTGGGTGGTTTTTATTTCTTACTTTGCTTACTTATATTTTCTTCTATGAATATGCATTTTTTGTGATAAAGGTATTTTAAATTTTAAATCAGCACTCTAAAGGCAAAGAAAAACAAATGTGACATTCACCTTAGAATATATTAGATATTTATTCATTTCATTTTGCAGAGTTCATTTCTTATTTTGCAGCAATGCATGCTCCCAGGCCCCCAATCTGTAGCGCTCAAACCCTGCCCTGCTTGAGCCCCCAACCTCCAGCAGGGAGAAGGGGTCAGGCCCAGGGCAGCCGCTGTCCAAGGTGCTGATGACAGTGGCTCTTTCCCACCTTTCTTTCTGCCCTCCTCTCATTATTGAAAACCCCGAGATCTCCACTTCCTAGAGATCGCCACTTCCTAGCATATCTTGGTGAGAATGAAGTCAGGTTCATGCCCTCTGGGGAAAAAATATACTTTTCTTCAATTTTAAGCTTCGAGCCAGCATTAACCCAAAAGCCCATGTAATTATGGATATTCTGAATGTATTGAATACACTAATGGGTTTTCTTCAATAGCAGGTTGCCATGCTTTCCAAAGCTTAATGTTACCTTCTCTGGTGTTAAGACATTTTAAAATATAACATGATGCAAAAAGAAGTGAGAGGGATGAAATTAACCCTCATGAACTACCGGTGCTTAAAAGATTTGGCTCAATTATTTTGTATTTACTGTCTTGTTCAGTGCTCACAACAGCCCAATAAGGTGGATGCTATTAGATAGTAAAGAAACAGAGGCTTAGAGAAATAAGCAGATTTCCTCAAGCCAAACAGCTAATATGTAGCAGACTGGGAGTGTGACCTTGATCGTACAACTCCAAGATGGTGTGAATTGTCTTAGTCCATCCGGGGTGCCATAACAAAGTACCTTATAAAAAAACTTCTAAACAACAAAATAACATAAACAAAACACATTTATTGTTCACAGCTCTGACGGCTGGGAGGTCCAAGATCAAGGCACCAGTGCATTTCATGCCTAGTGAGGGCTCGTTCATCGTAGACAGCATCTTCTCTGTGTTTCCCACATGCTGGAAGAAAAGAACAACCTTGCTCAGGTCTCTTTTACAATTTCATTTACGAAGCAGACCCCTCATAGCCTAATTATTTCCCAAAAGCCCCACATCTTAAGACCACCACATTGGAGACTAGACTTCACCTATGAGTTTGTATGTCGGGGGCGGGGATATTAAGACCATGGAATGGATCCCAGACCCTCTGCCCCTGCTGCCAGCTATCTGCCCCGCGCCCCGTCTTCCCTAAAGAGCAGTCCCTGCCCTCAGGTCCAAGATGAGCTCCAGCTACCACATCAGTCTTACAAGGAGCAGGAAGGAGGAGGGAGGAGACTGGCAGGGAGAGTGTCCAGCCTTCTCCTAAGGAAGGTTACCAGAGTTACCACCACCTAATCTTCAACTTCTCCACATGGGACAGATCACAGTCATTCAACTAATCCAGTTTCCAGAAAGTCTTTCAAGTATAACCTGTGTTTCAGGCTGCCGTACACCTGCATAAAAATTAAAGATTCTCGGTGGGCAACAGTGAGTATCAAAGTGCACAATTAGCAGTCTCTGCCACGGTCCGCTCCACTGACTACAAGCATGTCCAATGCAGACTCTCCTTCCTACACAGGGGACACTCACAATATCCCCAAAGGAGCCAAACCCAAGTTCCGTCTGCTCCCTCTAGACAGCTCTAAGTCCAGGATCTCGCGGCGACGTGCAGTCCTCTCCCTCCAGTTCCGAGGGGAGCTGTGGGAATCTGGAAATCTATCAATTCAAAGGCAATTATCAACCCTACTTAATCCAAGAGCGGAGTAATCACTGCATCATGAAAATTTAAAAACACGTTTCAGACTGGGTGCTTCTATTAATGGCAAGCTAACTTATTTGGATCAGACTTCCAGCTTTTTAACAACTCTCAGAGATGAATGTTTTTCCAATTACTTATAAGAATAAATGACATGAAAAGACAGGAAAAAACTAGGAAGACACAATTCAGATGAGAACAGAAACACAGAGATGAAACGAACGTAAATTATATGTTCACTCCGCAGGCAGTTTTCAAATTAGGAAAATGTGAAGCTTGTCTTAATGTCCTCATGATGAGAGGGGAAAATATCAAAGCAACGGGGCGATACGAGGAGGGGCATTTGGAAGAAGACACTTCTCACATAAGGGGAGCCCTCGGAGGCTGCATCCCTCAGGGGAGAGTAAATGGAAGTGAAGGAGCCTGCAAGTGAGATTTCACCTTCAGTTTAAACTGCCTTAGCGACCGTGGGCACCACAAGCCTTGAACGTCATTTAACACAATCCTCGACAGCAGGCTCCAAGGACTCTTCCCTGGAGAAGGCTGCCTTCTTCAATTCTACAAATACTATTTCAAACATGACTGTCAATGCTCAGGCAAAGATGACCAGGCGGACAAAATCACTGACCCCATGAGCAAAAACCGGCAAAAATGACAAGCGATATGATAGATGCAGAAACCACAATGATCGGACACCCTGTAAAACAACCAGGCTTGCTGTGTTTAATAAACAGAGTAATTTACTAACCACAGCAAAGATCCCTAAAGTGAGAAGAGACTGGGTTTTGTTTTTTTTTGTTGTTGCTTTTTTTTTGAGACAGAGTCTCACTGTGTTGCCCGGGCTAGCGTGCCGTGGCGTCAGCCTAGCTCACAGCAACCTCAAACTCCTGGGCTCAAGCAATCCTTCTGCCTCAGCCTCCCAAGTAGCTGGGACTACAGGCATGCACCACCATGCCTGGCTAATTTTTTCTATATATTTTTAGCTGTCCAATTAATTTCTTTCTATTTTTTTTAGTAGAGACGGAAGTCTCGCTCTTGCTCAGGCTGGTCTCGAACTCCTGAGTTCAAACGATCTGCCCGCCTCAGCCTCCCAGAGTGCTAGGATTACAGGTGTGAGCCACCGTGCCCGGCCAAGACTGGGTTTATTAGGAGATCAGAAACAAGATCAGGGTAGTGGAAGTATAGTGCCTCTATGGGTTTGTTTCTATGGCTTAGAATCTAAAGCTTGCCACATATGCCTCTTCTAAATCCTGGTCCCTGTCCTGCTCAAGCACCTCCCATGGCTCCCTATCACCCACAGAAAATGTTCATCCTTGAGCTCTGGGAGAACCCGCCATCAGCGTGGGGCCCCTGCGGTCAGCCAGGGAGTGGGTCAGGCTCTTGGGCTCAGGGACACCACCCGGTCTATACCAGCCAGTCCTACCTGCAGGTGCCTGCAGTCCCAGAGCATCCCCTACTGGCTCTCAGCGAGGCTCAGGCACAGGTGACACCAGTCTCTGCTGGCTGCACTCTAGAGGGTCATCTCTAAAACCCATCTCTGACCTGTCCCTCCCTTTCTCAAAATAAATTCCATGGCTCCCCAGTGCCCTCTGGATCAAGTCCATGTTCTTTGATCTGAATCCACTTTTTCTATATATATAAACAGTGTCTTACTGTGATGCCCAGGCTGGAATGCAGCAACTATTCACAGGTACAATCATGGTGCACTAGAGCCTCCAACCCCTGGGCTCAAACGATCCTCCTTCCTCAGCCTCCCAAGTAACCAGGACAACAGACGTGCACCACTGCACCGTGCATCACGGAGGAGTGCGCCAGGTATAAAGACCGCCCCCTGAAGCCACACCAGGAGCGTTAAAGACCCAGCACCAGGCGGGGCAATTGAAGGACCTAAAATGTGTGTCTGTTCTTGCTTCCTTCCTCACTCGTGCTGAGATAAACAGAGACATGGGGCCACTTACTGTGTGTCCATGGGGGAAGCAGACATGAGCTGGGCTGCAGACCCCCAGTGGTGGTGAAATCTGGCCCAGTGTTCAAGCTGGAAACTTGCTCCCATCCATTTGCCACCATATAGACTATGAGGCATAACCAGCCCCGAAGCACCCCTAGAAACAACAAAGATGATCTCCTCCACAGGAAGAGAGGGGGCACCTTATTGTCTTATACCGATTGTACGCTGCCCCCAGCAGTCTCTCCCATGAGGCACAGGTAGGCTCATTGGACCATAAAATCAAACAATTATTAAAGAACTACTCCTCCTGGAATTCTCGGTGAAGCCAGAGGATCAGTAGCTTCTCTGTGAACTAAACTAGGTTTTTTTTCATATGAGACAGGTCTCACCCTTGCTCAGGCTGGTCTCCAACTCCTGGCCTCAAGTGATCCTCCAGCCTCGGCCTCTCAGAGTGCTAGGATTGCAGGCGTGAGCCACGCACCTGGCCAAAACTGCATCTTCATGGCAGAGAATCTGTTTATCATCCTCTCTTGACACCCATTCTCGAGCCTCATTGGGCTTCATCTTCTCCAGTCTCTCCTTGGTTGACATCTCTCCCCTCCACCATGGGTTCAAAAACGCCAGACATCCTCCAGAAGAGAACGCAGTAGCCATTTATGCAGACTGCCTCCACAGGATACCCTGAGCCACGGTTTTGGCTGGGAGGAACTGTCTCCTTGACAACAGTTTATTAGTAGCCATGGTCTTGTCTACTGCTGGGGATTTGTGAGCTCCTGGCTCTGAGCGCGGCTGGTTCTGTATCTTTCTGGGCTCACTACTCTCGGCAGCCCCTGCTTCCTCATCTGATTGTGCCTTAGGCGCCGTCACACCACACTGTGATTTCTCTCATTTCTTCCGTGACCTTGCCGTGGCCCTCGTGGGTACCAATGATACAGGAAAGTGGACCCCAGCTTTCAAGGCCAGATGGGTTCTTGGCTTCACACAGGAAAGAATCCACGAGCGAGCCGGCAGAGTAAGGCAAAAGCAAGTTTACCGAGGTAAGGAAAGAAAAGGGAATGGTGCCTTCCGTGTAGACAGAGCGGCGGCTGTCTTTCACAGCGACAGAGAGTGGCACTCTTGAGTGTCCAGGGTCTGTCTTTACACCTTTTATTCAATTGTACGTTAGCGGAGGGAGGATTATTCATAAGATTCCTGAGAAAGGGATGGAGAGTTCCAGAGTGGAGGGTTCCTCCCCTTGTTAAACCATGTAGGGTAACTCCTGGGAGTGGTCAGGGCATTTGTGAACTGTCACGGCCCAGGTGGGAGCTTCCTTGAGTGCACCGATGCGTTATCAACAGGGTACGATGAGCAGCGAGGTAACCTGAGGTCGTTTTTCATCACCGTCTTGGTTCTAGCTGGTTTGGGCCGGATTCTCTACCACCCCCCGTTTTATTAGCGACCTTAGCTCGTGCCCTGTACTCCCCATCAGCAGGGCCCGCCGGCTCCCTCTCTCACCGATACACCAGTCTTTGCTCTATCGCCTGATCTTGGGTCTGTGAGTGCGGGGAGCACCCTCGGAGAATATGGGTTAGAGAAAGAAATTACTCTAGAATAACAGGTAGAATCGAAAAACTAGATGATTTCCTGGCTTATCCTCCAACTTCAGTATTTCACCCAGAAGAGATTTTCTGAAGGTCAAAATCCGTATCTCGTAGCCAAGCACAGAAAGACAAATCTCGCATGTTCTCACTCATATGCGGGAGCTAAATATTAAAGACAATTGATCGCATGGGGACAGAGAGGAGGACGATGGTTACCAGAGGCTGGGAAGGGTGGCAGGGAGGGGGAGATAAAGTGGGGATGGGATAGCACAACAAGGTGACCACAGTCAGCAATAAGTTAGGATATATTTTAAAATAACTGAAAGAGTGGAATTGGAATGTCCCCAACACAAAGAAATGCTAAATGCCTGAGGTGACGGATCCCAATTACCCTGAGCTGATAAATTCACATCGTGCGCCTGCATCAAAGCATCCCATGGACCCGATAAAGATAAACAACTATTCTGTACCCATAATGATTAAAAATTTTAAAAAGATAACATTGCGTGCATAGGTGTCCATGCTAAAACAAAAAACATATTTCACATCCCCTTCTCTCACAAGAGGACAAGTGAAGACTGTCCAATTATCCGACACAATTGTTTGGAAGTAGATTCTCCAGAATGTTCAATCACCCACCACGGTGCTCTCCCACCGGCCCAGAACTGAGAGTTGGAAAATGCTTTCCGCTGTCCTCCGGGATCATTCCAGTCTCAAATTCTCCAGAGCCCACGGCTGTTAATTTTCTGTCTGACAGAAAGGGGAGACGGAAAAGAAGCTTTCTGAAGCAAATTGTCCTCCAGAGTCTCCCCACTCAGGAAATTGTGTCAAAAACCTTATAAACTAAGGCAGACTCATTAAGCGAAGGCACTGCATTCCAGGGAGGTTTGATCAAGGAGGCATCCCATAATAGGGACAATCGAGGTACGTAATAGGGGTGGAGAGGGGAGGTCTCTAGGACCCTGGCAAGTAGAAGTGGGAGCGAGGAAGCCCACTGTTTGGGGGACTCTCTACAATCTGGGCGTGATGTCAGCAGCGGTACTGATGGCAGCAGCACCCGGGGAGCTGGAGGTCTGATGTTCGTGTCACGGTCATGCCGGGTCTGGGTACACGCAGGCATTTGGAGGGTCGAGAGATTCTATCGGCCTCTTGATCTTCCCCCCTCGCAGACGGGCATCCGAGCATCTCAGCAAGTCCTCAGAGGAGGCGACCTTTTCAAAGTCCGTGCTTGAACCCACAGCAGCTGCTGCGGTGGGAAGGCTTCCAGCACTTGGCAGTCGTGGGAGGTGAGACCCAGGACGTGGCGCCTGGCAAATCTCAGAGACACCTTCAGCTGCCCTCCAGGGGTGGCCAGAACAATGGCTCCCTGAAGCAGTTTTCAAACATCAACTCAGATTACCCTGGAGGGACAGAACAGAAAGACCCAAAGCTCATTACAACTGGCAGAGAAGAGAGAATTACCTGACGTGGAATCGGTCAGAGGGAGGTGCAGTTTCCGGCTCCGCCACTCGATTCCGTGTCACCTTAGACCCCTGTCACCACATTAACTATTTCCCGCACGGATTCATTCATGGAGCAGATGCTTCTGGTGTGCTTGTGCCTCATGGGAAAGAAGGGTAAACAGACACACCCCAAAAAAGGGAAATGCCTTGTGAACTGGGCTATCAAGGAGCTGTTTTTATTATTGCTAAACTAGCAAAGGCAGACGAAGACATAACCGCAGTGTGAGTGTCATGGGCGGGGGAGACACTCTTACCTCCATGGGCTCCTTCCCCCAAAACATAATATTAAAAGTTATATTTTCAGCTGGTTGTTTGTAGAAAGATAGTTCTACTCCAAGCTGGAGAGAGTCATCTTTTCTCTTCTGAATTTAAAAGAAATTAAAACCTTTTTGTGGGCCCTCGGTCTCCTGTGCCTTATGGAGAAGGGGCTCCGTCATAGACAGAGGATGTCGTGAAGGTTTATTGGCAAAAGGCAGTCAACTAACCCTAATGCTTCTTCTCTCACCTCTCATTTTTAGCAAAGGGCGTCAGATCGTCAACGCAAGCAGCAATGAAACAAGAGGAAAAAGGAAGGGTTTGGGGCTCTTCATCCTGAGGCACCAGGGAGCGGATTTAACACAAAGAAGTTATCCAGCCAGACTCAACCTAAACCAAGATCTGTCTCTGCCCAGCCCTGCCTGCCTGACTGGGGAAGGTGGGTTAGTGCAGGGAAGCATCTTTCCCTAAAGTGTCCTAAAGGAATAATATGTCCCAGGGCCAAGACAAACCAGGACATAAGGGGATCGCAATCCTATTCCAGAAGCTGCTTGCGGAGATTCTAACTGCAGTGCTTTTAGGAATGTGCTTCATTATAGATGCATGACTAACAGAGGGGCCGCCTGAATTTCTGGAAGGAAAGGTGAGGCCGGTGGAACACAGGGTGAAGTGTGTGAGGGGAAGAAGGGAGACTTCTACCAGGGAGGCACTGAGGACGTCCCAGATTGTCTCCAAGGCAGAGGACGCAATATACCAGGGCCGGTGGTGTGGGCGCACATCGTGTCCTGGGCAGTCAACACTTCCTGGAGGGGACCCAGAATGAGTCGACCTGCACGGCATCAAGACAGAGCCTGAAAAGCGGTGGACCCATCAGCTCACCCGTCAGCTGAAAGGACC
>NW_012153907.1:85946-88871 GCF_000956105.1 Propithecus coquereli
TCATAGAAACTCACAGCATGAATCTAAAATCTATATAGAAATTACAAGGGTGACCTTCAATACGTTGACGATTGTGGGGAAAAAAGAGCAAAGTTAAAGGACTCACTACCTAATTTGACAACAAAATAGAGTCCAGAGATAGCCCCACACATATTTAGTTAATTGATTCTCTACAAAGGCTCTGCAGTCAAGGGGAAAGGTGAATCTATTCAACCACAGTGTGCTGAAGCAGCTGGATACTCTCAAAGAAAAAAAAATTAACCTTGACCTACCTCAGACCATACACAAACATTAAGTTGAGATGGATCATAAACTTGAAGGTAAAATCTAACACTTTGAACTTTTTAGAAGAAAACGTAGGACCATGGAGTAGGCAAGAAAATGTTTAGCATGGAGGAGGAGCCAAGATGGCAGACAAGAAAAGCCACCAGTCAGAGTGTCTCTGCAAAAAAAGACAGATTTTAAAAGAAAGCAAAAAAAAATAAACTAGCAGAAAAACATAGATTGGGTGAGGGTCGGGAGGAAGAGTGCCTGAAACTACAGGAGACTCCATGGGAAGATGTTGCAGAGGAGAAATGTCCCCGAGAGGTCTGGAGACCAGCGACAAGGGTAGGTGGAGCAGATAACTTTCCTCTCCCTTGCATCTCGGACTGTTGGTCGGCTCCTGAGCAACTGGAGAGACCTGCCAACACCAGCCCGGAGACAGCTGCCGCCAGTGAGCAGTGGGCCTCTTGCGGACAGGGCACCAGGCTCCGAGCTCCCTCGGGACACCTCCCCGCGCGCAGACCTGAGCCTATCAGCAGACGCCATATTGCTCCATTCTCTCCTTCCCCCTCCTTACCCGTGGGTGCCCAGAGAGAAAGTTCAGCCATCACACGGAGGCATCTCCAAGGAACAGGACCTTTCCTTTTGGGGCCCTACAGCAGACTGAGGATACTCAGACTGCGAGCTCCCTACCTGCCAGCCCTCCCAGGTGCTGCTTGCCTGGTGACTCCAGGAGAGTGGGGAAAATCCCGAGGTACAGTGAAATTCATCCAGCTTGGGCGCCCTGTAGGTGATTCGAGACCAGCACCCCTGCCCCTGGCAGGGTCAGGCATTGATATCCAGGGCTCAGGAGACAGGCCTGCAGACCAGACCCCGTATACCCAGGTCGCCAGGTCACGATTGCACTGCCCCGGAGCACAGAAGGGAGATCTGTGAAAGAGCCTACTGAGGAGTGTGTGCCTTCAGACACAGATCAGTGTGTCTGAGCGGCAACCCTCCTCCCAAAAGAGGGCTGTGCACCCAGCTCAGGATGCGATCCTGGGTAGGGAACCTCCCGGCCCACGTCACAGCCAGGGGAGATCCATTAGCCTGAGGTCCTGCTTGCTGGCAGAGGCCTGGAAGAGGCCACGGAGAAGGGGAGGGTGGAGGGGAGCGAGACCTCCTACACAGTGCAGGTCTCGGACAGCCCCACGCCCCAAGCCCAGACTTTTCAGCTGAGTGGAGCCATTTCAGCCCCTCCTGACAGCTTTGCACATAAACAAAGAACAGAAGTTTGACGCTTGCTAACAGGATTTGTGGAGACTGAGGGCAGGCTTACCCAACCCAGCCCCACCCAGACTCACTCCTGGAACTGCCCTCACTGAGGTGGAGAATAAGGACAAACCTGGAAGTCCCAGGGCCCCACCCACCACCCAAGGCACATGAGGGCCTCTCCAGAGGAACAAGAGCTGGCTACAGGACCCAAAAACACACTGCAGCCCACTCCTCCCAGCAAGTGCCACCTACAGACAGGGAGGTCATCCTGCACACCCTTTTACTGCATCTACTGATTCATCATAAAGGGTGTGGTCAAATCTCACCCACAAACACTACTTACTGGCTGAGACACAAAACAGAGCGTGTAATTATACAAACAAAAATCTAAAGGCAAGAAGTAACAACTAATCCAGATGGGAACGAACCAGCGAAAGAACTCTGGAAGTATGAAGACTCAAACAGAAGCACACTCCCAAAGAGGAACAACAGCTCCCTAGCAACTGACATTAACCAAACTCAGAACACTAAAATGACAGAAGAATTTCAAACGTGGATTGTAAGAAAACTCAATGATATGCAAGAAAAAATGGATGACCAACACAAAGAAACAACGAAAAAAATCCAGGACTTGGGAGAAAAATTGACTAAAAAAATTGAAATATTAAAGAAAAATCAAATCGAGCTCCTATAAATGAAGGACTTATTCAGGGAACTACAAAACACAGTGGAAAGCCTCAAGAACAGGGTAGATCAAACAGAAGAAAGAATCTCAGAGATTGAAGACAACTATTTCCAATTAAACAAGTCAGTCACAGAGATTGAGGAGAAAATTGAGAGGAAAGAAATAAGCCTACAAGAAATGTGGGATTATGTGAAAAAACTGAACCTGAGGGTGATAGGGATCCAGAAGGTGAAGAAGAAAACACGCAAGGGCTGGATAAGCTACTTGAAGAATTAATAGAGGAGAATTTCCCAGGCCTTGCTAAAAATCTAGATATACAGATACAAGAAGCTCAACAGACCCCAGGGAGATTCAATGCAAATAGGAAGACACCACATCACGCAGTCATCAGATTGACCAAAATATCCACTAAAGAGGCCCTTCTATGAGCTATAAGGTGAAAGAAACAAGTAACATAGAAAGCAAAGCCCATCAGAATAACTCCAGACTTCTCAACCGAAACCCTACAAGCAAGAAGAGACTGGGGTCCCATTCTCACTCTTCTGAAACAGAATAATGCCCAGACTAGAATCTTGTACCCGGCAAAACTAAGTTCCATATATGAAGGAGAAATAAAGATATTCTCAGATAAGCAAAGACTTAGGGAATTCACCAAGACAAGACCAGCTCTCCAAGAAGTACTCAAAACAGAATTATGCAAGGATCAGCACAATAAACACTCA
>NW_012153907.1:88921-90655 GCF_000956105.1 Propithecus coquereli
GTTCACCACAGGCCTTCTGGGCAACACCGTCCTGCTCTTCTTGATCAGCACGGAGCCCAAGCTCCACACGCCCATGTACTTCCTGCTCAGCCAGCTCTCTCTGTTGGACGTTGGGTTTCCACTGGTCACCATCCCCAAGATGGCAGCCGACTTCCTGCAGGGAGGGGGCTCCATCTCCTTCGGGGGCTGCGCAGCCCAGATGTTCTTCCTGATGCTGATGGGCATCTCTGAAGTTGTCCTGCTGTCCCTCATGTCTTACGACCGCTACGTTGCCGTGTGCCACCCCCTGCATTACCCCATGCTCATGAGACGTCAAGTCTGCCTGCTCATGGTGGGCACTTCCTGGTTCTCAGGTGTGCTCGTGGCCTCAGTCCAGACGTCCATCACCCTGCACTTTCCCTACTGTGCCTCACGCACCGTGGACCACTTCTTCTGTGAAGTGCCCGCCCTCCTCAAGCTCTCTTGTGCTGACACGTCTTCCTATGAGTTGGCACTGTCCGTCTCAGCGGTGCTGATTTTGCTCCTTCCCACGTCACTCATCGCGGTCTCCTATGGCCACGTGTTGGCGGCTGTTCTTCACATGCGCTCAGCAGAGGCCCGACACAAAGCCTTCACCACCTGCTCCTCACACATCACCGTGGTGGGTCTCTTTTACGGGGCTGCCGTGTTCATGTACATGGTGCCAGGCACCTACCACAGCCCACAGCGGGACAACGTGGTCTCTCTCTTCTACAGTCTCATCACCCCCACACTCAACCCCCTCATCTACAGCCTAAGGAACAGAGAGGTTCGGGTGGCTTTGGTCAAGGTCCTTGGCAGAGGTGGCTTCAGGTCAAAGAGATGACCTCTTTGCTGGTAAATTCTTTCAATTACATCGGAAAGAAATAATGCCATTCTCATACAAATTCATAAAGGGAAAATAGAAACACTAACTCGTTTTATAGAACCAGAAAAACCCTGATATCAAAACTTAACAAGGATTTTATAAGAAGATAAAACTACAGATCCGTATTCCTCAGGAACATAGCTGTGAAAAATCCTGCAGAAAATAGTAGCGAAATATCCCATCATTATGAAAAAGATCATCATGATCAAGTGAGTTTTACTTCAAGAGTACAAGTTGGATTTGCTATTTGATATTCGAAAATCTATCAGTATAATGCAGCATATTGACAGAATAAAAGGGAAAGCAAGAGGTTATCTCAATAGACACTGGAAAAGCATTTGACAACATTCAATACCCAGTAATCTTACAATAAAAAAACTCAACAAACTAACACATAGAAAGAAAATTCTTCAATATAATAAATGATACATATGAAAAACATACATCTAACATCAAACATAATGGGAAAAGACCGAATTCTTTCCCCTTTATGACTGGGAGGAAGACAAGAATGTCTGCTCTCATCATTTTTATTTAACATTGCACTGGAGGTTCTAACCAGTAGATAAGAAAAAGAAATAGAGTCATAAAGATTTCTTCAAACTGTCTTCTTGCAGGCAACCCGATTGTACCATAGAAACTCAAAAAACCTACAAACTACTAGACCCAATAAATGAATATAGCAAATGTAGGAGACAAGTTCAATCTATTAAAAATCAATTATATTCCCATGCACTGTCAGCAAATAATTGGAATGTGACATTTTTAAAACAATAATATTTATAATAGCATCAAAAACAACAAAATAACTAGAAATAAATGTAATAAATGTGTGCAAGACTTTTACA
>NW_012153907.1:103380-104282 GCF_000956105.1 Propithecus coquereli
TGGGTGCTTCTATTAATGGCAAGCTAACTTATTTGGATCAGACTTCCAGCTTTTTAACAACTCTCAGAGATGAATGTTTTTCCAATTACTTATAGTACTAAATGACATGAAATGACAGGAAAAAACTAGGAAGACACAATTCAGATGAGAACAGAAACATAGAGATGAAACGAACGTAAATTATATGTTCACTCTGCAGGCAGTTTTCAAATTAGGAAAATGTGAAGCTTGTCTTAATGTCCTCATGATGAGAGGGGGAAATAACAAAGCAACGGGGCGATACAAGGAGGGGCATTTGGAAGAAGACGCTTCTCACATAAGGGGAGCCCTCGAAGGCTGCATCCCTCAGGGGAGAGTAAACGGAAGTGAAGGAGCCTGTAAGTGAGATTTCACCTTCAGTTTAAACTGCCTTAGCGACCGTGGGCACCACAAGCCTTGAACGTCATTTAACACAATCGTCGACAGCAGGCTCCAAGGACTCTTCCCTGGAGAAGGCTGCCTTTTTGAATTCTACAAATACTATTTCAAACATGACAGCCAATGCTCAGGCAAAGATAACCAGGCGGACAAAATCACTGACCCCATGAGCGAAAACCCGCAAAAAGACAAGCAATATAATAGACACAGAAACCGCAATGATCAGACACCCTGTAAAACAACCAGGCTTGTCGTGTTTAATAAACAGAGTAATTTACTAACCACAGCAAAGATCCCTAAAGTGAGAAAAGACTGGGTTTATTAGGAGATCAGAACCGAGGTCAGGGTAGTGGAAGTATAGTGCCTCTATGGGTTTGTTTCTATGACTTGGAGTCTAAAGCCTGCCACGTATGTCTCTTGTAAGTCCTGGTCCCTGTCCTGCTCAAACACCTCCCATGGCTCCCTATCACCCACAGAAAAAAAGT
>NW_012153907.1:104332-104882 GCF_000956105.1 Propithecus coquereli
CCAACCGGGCCCCATCGCGCCTGGAACCCGGCCCGGGACCCCCACCCGACCTGGCTCAATTTGAGAACAAGACAAGGGGGTAAGCTTCTGTGGGACCCCCACGGGGCCTTGCATGTCCCAGGATCCTGGCCCAGTCTCCAGCCCCCAACTGAGACCAGCAGGCAGGGGACTGGACTCTGAGCACACCCTTGTTCCCCGGGTCTTATTTAAACCCCTGAACCCCTGAAACACACCCCCCACAGTCGAGTCTCTGACCAGGTTGCCACCGGGTTTACCACTCTCACCCGCTCCCGCCTCTGACCCCCGCTGGCCTCACCTGGGTCCCGCGGAGAAGGGAATAAACGCCAGAGGTGAGCTGTTCTGAGGGTTTTCTGGGTCGAAGCGGAAGGGCTCATAGACCTGGGTACCCAGCAGGACAGGGCTGCTGGATCGGGTGTCTCAGGACACCCAGCCAACCCCAGAAAAGACAGATGTGGGCACAGTAGAGGGAGTGTCTGATTTCCCCAGCCAGGACCCCTCCCCCTCACCAGGTCCCAGGATGGAGAAGGGG
>NW_012153907.1:107237-123626 GCF_000956105.1 Propithecus coquereli
AAAAAAAAAAAACTGTGATACTTCTGCAAGAAGAGAAACACAGACCGATGGAACACAGTAGAGAGCTTGGAGTCAGGTACATGAACAGGTGAAAACTTGGCATCAGGTGAAGGAGAGTCCACACCCTTGTGGAAACGGATAGTTTGGTGGAAGGTGTTCAGACAATTGGAGATTTGCAAACAGAAAGAACCAGATCCTTGACTACTCCATATGCAGGGTGGAGTCTCTTACTCAATGAGGAAGGTAAAACTCTAAAGTTAAAAGAAGATAACTGAATTGACATTTTTGTCACTTAAGGGTAAGAATCCTGGCTGGGCGCGGTGGGTCATGCCTGTAATCCTAGCACTGTGGGAGGCCAAGGCGGGTGGATCGTTTGAGCTCAGGAATTCCAGAACAGCCTGAGAAAGAGTGAGACCCCATCTCTACTAAAAATAGAATAATTAGCTGGGCCTGGTGGTGCATCCCTGTAGTCCCAGCTACTCGGGAAGTTGAGGCAGGAGGATTGCTTGAGCCCAGGAGTTTGAAGTTGCTGTGAGCTAGACTGACACCACGGCACTCTAGCCCGGGCAACAGAGTGAGACTTTGTCTCAAAAAAAAAAAAAAAAGTAAGAATCCTTAAAACTCCAAAGGCACAAACTGGAAGATTTTTAAGAAAGGATAAATATGTGTGAAAGTTAAGGATTTTTGTGTAATAAAAGACAGCATGGACTAAATTAATGTTCAGATAAGAGATTCAGAGATGTCTACAATAACTACATAGATCTAGAACAATACCTTGAATATGTAAGGAATGTTTACAAATCAACAGAGAAAGACAGGTGACCCAAGAGAAAATTCAACAAAGAATATGATCTAAGAATTCGTGGAAGCTCAAATACAAGAGATTTCAGAAGAGATGCTCAAAGTCAGTAGCTATCAGAGAAATGGAATTTAACTAACAATGAGATGTCACTTCACATCTATTCGAGACAAGAATTAGGCCATGCACAGTGACTCACACCTGTAACCCTAGCACTGTGGGAGGCCAAGGTGGGAGAATCACTTGAGGCCAGGAGTTCAAAACCAGCCTGAGTAAGAGCAAGACCCCGTCTCTACTGAAAAAAGAAAAATTAACTGGTCACGGTGGCCCATACACCTGAGAGGCTGAGGCAGGAGGATCGCTTGAGCCCACGAGTTGGAGGCTGCAGTGAGCTATGATGATGCCACTGCACTCTAGCCTGGGCAACAGAGAGAGACCTTGGCTCAGAAAAAAAAAAAAAAAAAAGAGGAATTAACAAGATGAGTAACGCTACGTATTGGCTGAGGTTTGGGGCAGAAGGGCCTCATGCATGTATAATGGCATGGACAGGGGCTGCCATTCTGGGTGGCAACTGCCAGTACGTGGTCAAGGAAAGACAATGCGTGTTTTATGACCAAGCAAGCTGGCTCCCAAGCACAGATCTCAGAGAGATTCTCAGACAGGTAGGTAATGACACGTGCACAAAGATAGTCATTGCTCTGGAGAGAAAGAAGCAGCCTGGGATCCCACTAAGGGATGAGAGAGGAAAGGACTATATGGCGGCAAAAAGCAATAAACAAAATGAGCTCGGACCCGTGCATGCTGAGAAAACCACAGCACTCTCTCTCTGAAAAAGGTAAGAACCAGCAGAAGATCTGTGATATGGTGACATATCTGGAATTTTAAAATACATCCACCCCAACAACAAATCTTAAAAATAAAAGGATTCATCCCTCTGGAATCATATTGGAAGTGGAGAATTGGCATGAATGGGAAGAAATAAGTATTGCATGAACAAAATGATGAGAATTTGTCATGAATTGAGGAACATGATTAACTCAACCGTTGGCACCTGAATCCAAAAGTTTAATTAATTAGAATGTTCAAGAGTATTTTTCAAACTAGCCAACCTGATCATAGAGATCAAATGGAAAAATAAGAACTCAAAACAATTGCAAAGCAAAGCAATGAGACAGAATCAACTTTACCAGTATGAAAGTTTTTAAAAGTTTTTTAAGAAGTTTTTAAAAGTAAGATAATGAAGACTTCTTCATGCTTATGTGTGATTATGTAAATTAATGTAAAAGAATATAGATGATAAATAAACCCAAATATATAAATACATTTAGCTTATTTTAAATCTGCTACTTAAATCTGCTATTATTTAAAGTCATGAGACAAGTACAAAATGTTCATTAAATTCTGTGGGATAATTAGACATTGGAGAAAAATAGATTTCCACATAGATTTCATAGGAAAAAAGTGCTATATACAAAACTATTAATAAAATATTACCTAAATAAAATATTTTTGAAACAAATAAACCCATTAGAGAAAAACAAACAAGAGTTTTATGTTTTCATCTTAGAGTGGTAAGGGCTTTTCCAAGAATGATTTTTAAACACAAAAACAGAAACAGAAGCTGTAAAAGAAAGTATTAGTAACTTTGAATACAAATAAATAAATTACATGAAAATTAGTGAACAAAACCAAAAATAAAATCAAAGATAACATAATAAATAATTATGCATAATAAAAAAAGAACTAATTTTCATATGCAAACAGTTCTTATAAATCAATTAAAAACTAGAAAAACGCAAAGTAGAAAGAACAAATTATGCAAAAACTGACACATCACAGAAAATGAAATGTGCATGTATGATCAACAAGTGAAAATGATGCTCAACTTCGCCCATGTTTAAAGTGATGTTCATTAAAATAGCAAAGTATTATGTTGCACCTGTTAGATTGGCAAATGCACAGTATTGGGGAGGACGTGAGGAAATGGGCATTCTCAAAATCCACGTGCAGGAGTGGATTTTGCAAGAGCTATTAAACTGTAAAACTCAAGCGGTCTTTGATTCAGAAACGGCACTTCTAGGAATTTGTCCTGCAAAGATGTTCACGCAGATGTTCACTACATCATGTTTGTTATAGAAAAAGGATGGGAAATATATAAATGTCAACCGATGGGAGAATGTTTTGATAAATTATGACACACATTCGTGTAATGCAATACTATACAGCCATCCACAAGGGGGACATAAGCATCACTAATCCTGACAATCACTGGAGGATACATCATTACAGAGATGCTAAAAGGCCACCCAGCAATATCTATTATAATTGAAAATGTTTACATCAATGTCCCAACAGAGGGATGAGCCCAGTGAACGATGGAATGCTACATAGCACTCGGAAAGGAGGAGCTCCAAGACACACTCTTGTGGCAAAAGAACACGTAACAATATGTATGTGGAATATATTGCCTATAGAAAGGTGTGGAAGGGCATGTGACAAATCGATGGCTCTAGAGACCTCTCCAAAGAAAAAGGGAGGATTAGGTTTGGGGGAGAGGGTAGCAAAAGTCAACTTAATCTGCCCCATAATGTTTCATTTCATGGAAGAGAAAAAAATATTGTTCCCATGATTGATTTTTGCAATGCAAAATTAACGTTTCAAAACTTGATGTCGAAAACAATGGAAAGATCTTGAAGCTGTACTGTCAAAGCCCCTGCCTGAGTGCTCTGTGCATACTCCCAATTGTACAGAGAAAGAGAGAATGAAATAATGCAAAGGAGAGAAGGGTCGTGAACAGACGAATGTGGTTATAGACTGAAGGACACAGGAAGGACACGGGAAGCCATCAAAGGCAAGAATGAGTTCACAATGCCAGCACAAAGTAGCAGCATGTATTCATTGTAACCCTTTTAAATGTTTACCAAGCGCCTAATTTTTTGAAGTTGAGAGAAGCACAGAAACATCTCTCTACCTCACAGGACTGCTATGCTGAGCAAAGCCTTGAAGTGGAGAGCACTAGCCCCAAATATTTGTCCACTGCAACATCCCTTCTCTGTCCCTCGGAACAAGGCCCAGAATCTGTCCCCTGGACCTCCAGTCCTGAGCTCATCTCCTCCATTTTGCCCCTTTAGACACAGAGAGAGATTTCAAATACTCAAATCTGACTTTGACTTCCCCTGCTCAAACATCTCCCATGGCTCCCCATTGCCTTCCTATGTTAGTCATAGCCCTCACTTCAAGAAAGAACTTGCTGCCCAACTGCAAGAAGTGCACTGAGCTGCCAGCCCCCAGCTACAGGGTCTTCAAGTTCTGCTGCACCATTCAACCAAGGCCACACTGTCCTGGACATCCCCACGCCAATGACTGAGCATGGACATTCACTAGTGCCTGACCATTTCTGCCCAGTGTCTGACTTCCCTAACAGCAGCCTCTCTGCCCACATTTAGCTTTGATCTCATATCAACTTCCCAAAGGACTAGAACTGACACACCTCAGGTTAAAGTCCAATCTCTTTACATGGTTTCCAAAGCATCCGAAGAGGGGCTTCCATTACCAGCTCCAGCCTCATGGGGAGCCCCTCCGTGTTGCTCATACTGTGCATTTCACAAGGATTCAGCTGCCTTTACTTCTCCTCATCCCCCAGAACACGCCAGGCTTTTCCATGAATGCCACCATCCTGAATTTTGCACATCTGTCCCCTTGGGAGGAAGCGCTGTCCTGTCCCCACAGCCAACGTGGTGAATTCGTATTCGCTGCTTCCCTCCCCAGCCTCTCCTTTTCCTCCTTCCCCAGCTTTGACCTTGTAGGATGGACCCTGTGTTAGGAAAGGACAGGCAGTGTGGAAGCGTTTACTGAACGAAGAGAGGGACGATGTTCACTCACTACGATCTCTGTGAATCCGTGGAGTAGACAATGCAGTGAGGATTACATGGGAGAGCAAAAACGGAAGGAAATAAGTCTTGGGGAACATAATGCCACCTTATCCAGATCAGCAAGGGGATGGAGGAACAGTTTTGTCGCAGAATCCATGCTGGGAGGCATCTGCTCTACACACATTGTCACTAATTCTCCAAGCAGCCCTGTGGGGTACAAATTCCTCCCAATTTACAGAGAACAAAGTGATTCAGAAAAGGTAATTGATTTTACTAACTTTGCTTGGCAAGTTAGTGGCGCAATAACTATGGGTGCCCCAATGGTTCTGCCCCAAAAGCCTACAGCCTTCTCCTTGCACTCAGGCTGGGTACAGGCCCTGCTTCTGGGCTCTGCTCCTATTTCCACTAGGCAATAGTCGCAGAGTAAAAAGGAAAAAAACACCTTCCCCCTTCCCCACCTGGGCAGTAGAGCCAAGGAGAGGGGCTCAGGAACGGCCATGAGGACTTGCACTCACCATTCAATCTCTTTAGGCTCGCGGTCCCTCAGCAGCTTTCGCACCTCCTGCCGGCAGCGCTCCTGGTATTCTGGGTGTCTTGCGAGGTTGTACAGGACCCAGGAGATACCACTGGCCGTGGTGTCGTGGCCTGAGGGGCAGCCAGGCAGGCTTGAGTCTCTGGGCTGCTTCAGCACCAGGGTGTGGACAGCGCCCTATATTGAGGCTCTTGGGGAGGATGAAGGGTGGGGGAGGATGGGCAGAATGGAGTGATCCAGGGTCCACCCACCACATCCCTGGGATGGAGAGACCCCTGTCCCCACTGTAGTCCCACACTGGGACCCTCACCGCCAAACATGAAGGTATCAGCCTCTGCTCGTATGTCCTTGTCCGACAACTCCTTCCCATTTTCATCCTGGAGACAGAAGGCAAAACCCCTGAATCACATCAGCTCTGAGGGCACCTGAGTCTAACCTGAAACATTCCTGAAGACCCATCGTCCAAGCAGGATGCCGCCCTTGTCATCTCCAGACCTGCTCCACAGGTTTCCTCCCTGTTCTCCCACCTCCTGTTTTCCTCCCCCTAGGCAGACTTCTACAGAGTCACCTCAAAAATTTATCTGATTTGTCCCTCCCTTCCTCAAGCACCGTCCAAAGCTCTCTAGTGCCTTCTGAATTAAGTCCAAGTTCCTGGATCTGACGTGTGAAATCGAGGTCATTCCACCTCTTGAATTCAGATCCCAGAGGGGCCCACCTTGGCCAGTAGGAGCACATCAATGAAGTCCAAAGTCTTGGACTTGGCCTTGGCTTTGAGGAAGTCGTCAACACCCTGGCTCTCGAGGGCGCGGCGCCGTTCCTGGATGACGGCGTCTGTGAAGTTGTGCACCAGGTCGCAGGCCCTGCGGAAGCGCCGCCCGTCGGGAGTGAGGTAGTACAGGAAGTCCGCGTGCAGGAAGAGTTGCCGATTTCTTTTCACGATGAGAGCACTGAGCTCGGAGATGGCAGCAATATACTCACTGGGACTCCTGCCGGGCCAGGGAAAAGAGAAGCGGCAGCTCCTTAACACACACCAATCCCTGGGAGCACCTCCCAGCCAGAATCCCAGGACCACGTTCCGTCCAGAAGAGGGAGCCTCCATGCCCACTTCTCTCTCCGCCTCCCACTCTGCGCGCTGCCTCGTGTCCAGGTCCCCAGGGCAGAGCTTGGGCGTCATGCTCAGTTTCTCTTTCTTACGCAACATCTGCTCCATCTATTGTTCCTCAGTTTCTCTGAAAGTTGCTTCACTTTCTCCAACAAGCTCAGACCTCCTCCTTTCCAGGTCGCTCTATATCCTGTGTCTACACGACAGTCAATCCTCTACAGAGCCAAATGTTCAAACTCAGCTCTGACCAAAACTCTTGGCTGCTCAAACACCTTCCATGCCTCCCTGGGAACCTTGGATAAAGTTCATACCCCTCTGCCTGGCTTTTCAATGTCCTTGAGATCTAGCCCATGCCGACCCCTCCACCCTCACTGCCAAGGTGTCTCTTTAAAGCCTGGTGCACATGCTCAGCTTGTCCTAGCCTCCTTGGCTTGACTCACAGTCCCACCTACCGGGAAGAACTGCTCTTTATCTCTCCCTCTCCCTGTCCTTCAATGCCCAGCTATGATCTACCTACTCCAGAAAGGCTTTCTAATTGCACTGGTCAGGACTTCCTCCTCCACCTGCCCCCTTGGGTCCATGCCCAAGTTCCCAGGCCCTGGGCAAGGACTCACTCCTGACAGTTGCTGTCGAAGCCGAAGACGCATTTCTGCAGACTGTCCAAGGTCATGAGGCTGATGTGCTCAAACATGTCCAGACAGACACTGCCCTCTGAGGCCAGGCGCTGCCACTTGGCCTGGCCAGAGAAGGGGACAGAGCTGGGGTTAAGCCCTGGATTCCCTGAGCCTCTCCCCAACCCCAACCACCAGGATAGACTCCCCAGAACCAGCCTCCTGGTCCTCTGCTCCAGGCACCCACCCTGAGAGAGAACCAGAGTCAGGTGCGAGAGGAAGCTGCTACTATTCGGAGATGAAGACCCGGAGGCTGGAAGTCAGGACCTGAGTTCAATTTCCAGCTCTGCCTCCTACCCTCTGAGTGCCCTTGGTCAACTCCTTGCCCCCACCGAGGTCCCACCTGTCAAATCTTTAGAAACAGTTAACTTGATCTGCTTTGTTGCCAGATAAACCAACCCCTGCTCCACCACTCCTAGCTCACTTACTATCTGGGTGAACTTGGGCAAGCTCCCTGACCTCTCTGACCCTCAGTTTCCTCATCTGTAATGTGGCCATCAGTCATCTCTACCTCATAGGATTGTGATAATTCAATCAGAGACAACATATATCATGGAATCGGCACACAGCTTTGTTTCTGGCATGTGGTGAGTGCTCAGTGAATGTTGGCTTTCCTCATTTCTATTGATTACAAAAATATCCCTATGTTGGGAGAGGTACTTCCTCCGTGGGCCCTGGGCATCCTTGCCGGGCATGCCAAGAATGCAAAGCCCCAGTGCTCTCAACCTGGGCCATTTCTCAGACTTGTGTTTGCAGAGAACAACCTTGAGGGGTAAGGTAATGACTCCCTCTAAATCCATATCAGGTTTGTTTCCACTTGCTGTAAAAGCAGGTTCCCTGAGGCTAATACTCCTCCTCTACAATGTAATGTACTACATGAGCAGGCATCTGTATAGCCCGCCTGTTAACCCGATGGGATTTGTGTGGTTTAGGAACAAATGCAAACGAACACGAAGCACATGCCAATTGCTATAGCATGATAATAAACAGCCCTTTGTCTCTGACCCTGGAGTATGGTGTCATGTAGGAGAATCCGTGTAACAATAACAAACTAACTTCTCCACTTACCAGTAAAAAAAAAAAAATCTTAGGCATGTTGCAAAAGCCTAAACCCCAGTTCTTCACTTCTCCCTGTGCCCTTTGCAACATGATTTTTCAACAATTCCGTTAAGACATGGAGCCTATTTTACCCCACTTTGATTCTGCGATGGACTATAGGCTTTTGTCGGCCAGGACACTGGGCTAAAAATGATGAGATACTAATTAATAAACCTAAGCCCCAACAGGCATTGCAGCCTCCTCTCACTCCCTGGGAGCCCATCCCTGCCATGGGGACAGCCTGGGATCCCTTCTAGAGGGAGAGAATCGCGTGGAGGAAAGTCCATCTGTCCCTGCTGAGGCTATCCTAGATCAGCCTGATGCTGGCCGAGCCCCACACAGGTGAGAGACTGATCCAGGATCAGCAAAGCTGCCACCTGGCCCGCAGCTGATCACACACCCCGAGTGACCCCTTCCACATCCAAAAGAACCAGCCCACTGTTCTGCAGACTTATTAGCAATCATGAACCCTTGTTGCTTTAAACTAATGAGTTTGGAAGTGGTTTGTGTGTAGCAATAGCTACTATGCAGTCTTTGTCATTGCTCTCTTGAGCTCACAAGTCTTATGTGATGGAAACATAGAAACTGACACTGTCTGAGGACCTACTATGTGCCAGAGACAGGACTCCATGACATCATCTTGACCTCCTTTTAAGTAAGGATTATTATCCCATTTTACAGATGAGGAAACCATGACTTGGAGAGAAAGAGCAATGGCCCCAAAGCCACCCAGCAAAGCCAAAATTCCAGATCAGATCTGTCTGAGGCCCCTCCACCCTTCCAGGGGCTTCCGCTGGGACCCTGGGGTCAAGGAACTCACGTGCATGATGTTCACACTCTTGTTGAAAATCTTCACATAGGGCTTCAGGATGTTGAAGTGGAAGGCGGGAGTCAGCATGCGACGGTGGCGGCTCCACTTGTCACCGGCACTCAGCAGGATCCCGTCCCCTAGTCGAGCAGCCAAGGGCAGTGGGCAAGGGAAGTGCCTTCTCCTGTCCCCGCAAGGTTGTCCCCAACTCTGTTGACCTGCAGTTACTCACCCAGCCAGGGCTTCAGGAAGCTGTAGAAGATCACGTCCTTGGGTGCAACGGCAGCTGACATGAATGAGGACCATCAGGGGACAGGAAGAGGGTGAGGGGAGGGCTTGAGGGGCTGGAGGTTCCCAGCCAGGGGTTTGCACTGCCCCCTCCAAGCCCAGCATAGCAGGAAGGGGGCGAAGGGCAAAGGAAGCAGGGAGGATGGGGAGGGGAGGGGACACAGACCAGGCCACAGAAGCGCAGTCGAGTGATAACGCAACCTAACGTGGCACAGCATGCTCCATCATGCCTTGACATGGCTCCTACATGGTCCACCATGTTTTGCAATACATGAGCATAGCTCAAAGCTCTACAAAATGCCTTTAGAGGGACCTAGGACACCCTGTCTGCCCCAGAGCCCTGTGACTTCTGACATGGACCTGGGATATGTGACACGGCCCTGACATGTGCTAACATGTCCTGACATGGCTACTAAATACGTGACTACCCCTAGCATGACACCAGATGCTCTAACATGGACCTGAGATGGTCTGACATGACCTCACTGTGCTCCACAGACAGGCCCCAGAAAGGGTTTAAATATGGTCCCTTTAATGTTCCAGACATGGGCCAGGTGTGACTCAGACTGTTCCTCAGTCATGACAAGAACACACCCTCCACCAGCCACGAATCCCCCTCATTGCTCTGGGCCTGGAGACCGAGAAGGTTGATGCCAGCCCTGGCAGGAGGCCGTGGATACTAACAAAGCCCACGGCATCACGCTGTCTCCTGCTTTAAACAATTCCTACTCTTCATGTCAGACCCAGTTCTGGCAACTCCTCCTCCAGGAAGCCTTCCAGCCTGCCCCAGCAGAGACTTTGTTTCTCCATTGAGCTGTCACTGACATCTCCCTCTGGCCCATTCCTGACCACTCAAAGTTGGGGATGCCTCTGTCCAGATCCATCTCCTCTAGCTTGGGGGTTCCTCCAAGGCAGGGCCCCTGAGTTTAGGCCTCTTGGGGCCCCAGTGGTGCCCAAAACACCAGAGGGGTGGCAGGTGGCAGAGCAGGGAGGAGACACTGAGGTGGGGGCTGGTGAGTACATGCAGGGAAGAGGAAGGTGGATGAGGGAGCAGAAGGATGGTGGGACCCAAGTACTGCAGGGGCCACATAGCAGCTTGGGGCAGGAGGGGCTGGAAGCCCTCAGATGCGCCAGGGCACCCACCACCACTAGCTCTGCATGGTACCTGAGGCATTGAGGACAGACCGGACGAAGTCAGGGTGGCACAAAGTGATGACAGGGAGGGTGGGGCCCAGCCACTTCATAAAGCCCTGGGGGTAGGTGGCCACCAGCTGAGTCACTTCCCTCAAACCCTCCTCTGTCGGGGGGACCTGCAAGCAAGACAGGGCTGTCACCTCCTGTGATGGTTAATTCCAGGTGCCACCGTGACTGGGCTAAGGGTTGCCCAGATAGCTGGTAAATATAATTTCTGGGTGCATCTGTCAGGGGATTTCCAGAAGAGATGAGGAGTTGAACAGGTAAACTGAGGAAGGAAGATCCGCCCTCCCCAGAGCGGGCAGGCACCATCCAACCCACGGAGGGCCCAGAGAGAACAAAAAGGCGGAGGAGGGGACTTGGCTCTGTCTCCCGGAGCTGGGACTTCCACATTCTCTGCCCTTGGACATCCGAGCTCCAGCTGCTCAGGCCTTCGGACTCGGACTGAGCGACAGCTCCAGCGCCCTGGGTCTCCAGCTTGCAGACAGGACGCCACAGAACTTCTAGGCCCCCATAAATGCACGAGCCAGTTCTCATTATGAATTTCCTCTTCTCTAATAGCCAGGTAGATAGATGACAGATTGATGGATGGATAGATAGATAGATCCTATTGATTCTATTTCTGTGGAGAACACTGACTAGTATATTTCCCAGGAGGAGCCACGGCATGTGCCCCCTGCAACCTCCAGAGACGGGGTGGCTTCTGCAGGGACCGGCGTGTCTGGCTTCTGCACAGGTGGAGGAAATCTCAGCTTCCTCCCGCTCCTCCTCTCGGAGCGATCTCAAAGTCCCCAGGGTGCATTTCAGGGCAGAGGGAGAAGACACGTCATCTGCTCACAGAGAGGCCCACTGTGGCTCAAGGGAAGCATTTTCTTGTCCTGGGAGGGGTTTGACCCCTGGGGCAGCCATATGGGGAGTTTGTAGGCAGCAGTGTGGCCTCAGAACATGTCCCTAGGGCTGGTTTCCACATCCTTTCACGTCCTGGCTGGTCCGCACAGGTGTCAGTTCCTTTCGAGGAGAAGGGTCTGCATACCAGGGACATTCCAGCCCCAGCAGACACCAGAAGAGCAGAGGGGAGCTCTAACTGTCCGTCAGGACAGCAGCTCCCACCTGTGAGCACCCTGGGCAGGACAGGCTCTGAGCATAGTGGGTCCCGTGCACCCTCCCTAAGGACACGCCCATCGCCCCTGTCATTACAAGTGAACAGGCTGAGGCCACGTCACCCACAGGGGAGAGCAGGTCCAAGTCAGAGGGCAAGGTGTGGGGAGAGGGGGGTTGGGAAAGGCTCTGAGAGAGGGAGCAAGCGGCCAACTCTCAGACAGGTTGCACAGCAGGGCCCACTGGGACATCTTAGTGGGGAAGAGCAGGGTAAGAGGAGAGTGCCCAGGAAGGGCAGGGGTGGGACATTGTCCCCACCTGTCTTGTGTCCCAGCTGTGCCCCTGTGTGTTTGGGTGTGTGGGGGAGTCACAGTCCAGAGAGGGGCAGACACAGGACACGGGCCAGGCAGGGAGGTCCAGGTAGGGCCACCGTGGACACTGCCCCTCAGGTGTCCTCAAGTCCCGCGGTGGAGAATTGGGAACACCAGGGGTCCCTGCTCTGTGCAGCCCTCCCCGGGAGCCCTCACAGTGCACCAATGTGGGAAGACAGGCAGGAAAAGGGTGCTGAGCAGGCTGGGGTGGGAGGACAAGGAGGGGACAGCACAGCAGAGCAGTGAGGCAGTGAGCAGAGGAGCGAGTGAGCCGTCCCAGACCCCAGCCCACCTCCAGCCCTGGCTCCCTGAGCCCCTTCCTGTTCTGGGGAAGTCCACCCACCCTGACACCCCAGACCCGTCCTGCTGCCACACTCACCATGCCCAGGTGACCCCAAAACCAGTTGCCTTTCGGGGGCTGCGGGAAACAGCGGAGGCGGCGGCAAGTGTTATAGAAGGCGTAGGTCCAGGCCAGGACTCGGGCCAGGAGCCAGGAGGCCCCGACCAGCAGCAGCAGCAGCCACGGGGAGGCTGCCAGGGGCCCCAGGCCCAGCCAGGACAGGCTCAGCTGCGGCATCCTGCAGGGCAGATGGGTGCAGGAGGAGATCCTGAGGCCCAGGAGAGGGAAGGGGGCTCCAGGGCCAAGGCAGAGGGACAGGGGTGGGGAGGGGAGGGCTCACAGATGGGGACGCAGGGGCTGAGAGCAGGAAGGGAGACCCAGGGACCCCAGGGGAAGAGGCAGAGTGAGAGGGAGAAGAAAAGGAAGAGGACAGGGAGGAGGAGGGGGAGGAGAAGGAGGAGGAGGAGGAAGAGGAGGGGAGGAGGAGGAGAGAGAAAGCTGATTACAGTTTAGAAAGGCCCAGCTGAATCACCGGGAGGCTGCCAGGGGCTCAGTTACCAGGAACGACCAGTCCCCTGGGCTGGCAGCCTGGAGCCGCCCCAGCTTGGGCAGCCCCTCCCCACCCCGGGCCAGAGCCCTCCAGCCCCGCCTCCCGGCCGGGCACCTTCTCCCAGGAGCAGCGTGTCCACACAACCTGCTCTGCCCCCACATTGGGAATCGTTGCCCCTGGCTCCCGATCTAGGAAACGCTGCGGGAGGCCGGAGTGGGCTGAACCTGGCTGCCTCCTCCATGCCGGGCAGGCGGCCAAAACATGGGGTGCAGGGAAAGCTGGGTGCAGAGGAACCGGCTCAGGGGACCCAGCTCAGGCACTGGATCCCCAGACTCAGCACCTCCCACACGGGGTGGAAACAAGTTGGGCAGGCAAAAGTGACTCTGAACCCCAAAGTTTACAGAAACCCTGCCCTTCCCAAGGTGTAGCAGGTAAAAGCATGAACGTGAGAGGTCAGGTGCCAGGCGAGCAGGGCCAGGCCAGGCCTTGTCCCCGATCATCTCCCGAGCTCCTGTCCCAGTGTGGGCCGGGGGAGCCTCGTGCACCATTTCTCGGTGCAGAATGAGGAGGTTCAGAAACCAAAGTCCCTGATCACTGCGGCACCGCATGGTGGGAGTTTAAGTCCTGCCGCTAGGCAGCCCTGGATCTGGTTGCAGACTTAACTGCCAGGAGCAGGAACAAAGAATCCAGCCTCCCGGGGGTTACCCGGGTGAGATTCCACCAATGACGAGCCCACCTGGAAGGACAAACTCAGAGGCCAGGCTCAGTGTAGGAGGACAGAGGGAGGCACTGAGGGGTGAGGCTGAGAGGGCCCGTGAGCACACGGGGTCCAGGCAGGGAGGGCAGAGCCAGGGGACCCTGAGTGGAGTCCTGTGCTGCCCTGTCCTTGTCTGAGTGTGGGCAGTGCCGGCTAGCTTGGGCTCAGTCTTCCCATCTGGGAAATGGGATATCAGATGAGGTCCTTAGTAGGGGACAGAGGAGGGCTCCAGAGAGGAGGGAGCCCCAAAAAGAGGGGGTGAAGGGAAGGGCCTAGCAACTAGCACTTGAGCTTCTATGGGCCGGTGCTCTTTTCTGTGCAAGACTATCACTGTGTACTTCCACTGTGCGCCAATACTATCCATAAAGTGGGCCTACTGTGTGCGAGCCTCACTATATAAAGTGCACCTACTGTGTGCCAAGTGCTGTCCATTAAGTGTGCCTACTGTGTGCCAGGTACTCTATATAAATGCTGTATACAGAGTGCCTGGTATTCTACATAAAGCATGCCTACTCTGTGTACTGGGCACATAAAGCATGCCTACTGTGTGCCCAGTGCCCTATGTCAAGCATACCTACTGGGCGCTGGGTGCTCTACATAAAATGTTCCTTCTGTGTGTCCTGTGCTCCACATAAAATAAACCTACTCTGTGCAAAGTACTTGACATGAAACATGCCTACTGTGTGGAGGTATGCTAAATCAAATACATCTACTTTGTGCCAGGTATGCTATATAATATGCACCCACTGTGTGCCAAATACTCTACCTAAAGTGTGCTACTGTGTACCAAGCACTCAACATTAAGTGTGCCTACTGTGTGCCAGGTGCTCTGTGTAAAGTTCACCTGCTTTGTGTCAGATGCGCACCTGCATCACGCTGCCAAGTCTTCCTACCACCCTCCCCTCAGCTCTCCGGGCCAGGGCCCTGCAGATCAGGTGGAGAGACCCAAGTGGCAGCATCCAGAGGAGGGAAGATGCTCATTTAACAGAACAGCAGACTGAGGCTTAGAGAGGGCGAGCCTCGAGCCCAGGTTGCAGAGCTCAGAGGAACTCAGGTCTATCAGACCTTTCCCTCAGCCATGCTGTTGCATCGCCATTCGTTGCAGCCAAATCCATACTGATCCAGAGACATCTATAATGGTGGAATCTCAGGCGATGTGGTGGCCCCAGAGGGGAAATATCCTGAGGCCTTTGTATCACCACCTGCCTCCTCCTCCCAAACCCAGGATGCTCCACCCAGGAATCTAGTGCTCCCCTCCAGGGCCTCCCCAGATCCTGTCCAGAATTGCCCTGTGGGGTGGTCTCAGGTGAGGGGGAGGCAGTTCTCCTAACACGGGTACAACGAGGAGACCCAGACCTTCCTCTCCCCCACCACCTTTGCCATATCCAGCTAGACTGGCCAGAGGATTCAGGAAGCTGGCCCCAGAGCACTCAATGGGAGGGTGCACCCCCATAATCTCCTCCCCATCACAGAGATAGAGCCTGCCTGCTGGAAGTTCCACCCATGCCAAGGTCAGGGGGGGAATCCAGAGTTTGACAAACCAGGCAGGGTGCTAGAGACACAGAAGAAAGAGCGCCCAGTGGCCAGAGGCGCTCAGCTCACTGCAGACCTACTGTGTGCCTAAGGTGGGCAGGCAGCCTAGAGCAGCAATGGCGGCCACCACCCTTGGCCAACATAAGTCACTGAACCTAGGTCCTTTAAGTATATAAACCATTCTTTTTTATTTTACAAATGAGGAATCAATTCTGAAAAACATTCAAGTGACTGCGCACAGTCACACGGCTGGGGGAGCCAAGCCGTGACCCCCACCGCCTCGCGCCGTGTGCCACTCACCACCTGCCGGGCTCCTTCACGTCTGCAAATGGGCGTCTCAGTAGCACCCACCTCACGAGACTGTGTAACAGCGACGAGAGACAGTGCGTGTGACGTGCACAAGGCAGAGAGAGGGCTCAGTCAGTGCTACTCACCGCTGTCGCTGAGACCGCTGTTGCTGACTGACCCTCCAACAGCCCTGCGGGATCGCCCTCCTTTGCCCATTTTTACAGAAGAGGAATCAGAGGTTCAGAGTGGGGAAGCAACCTGCTCCAGTCCCGCAGCCAGTTAGGTAAGCGCGACAGCACAGGCGACAGCAAAGCCTGGCGCGTCGTCGGTGCTTATCGAAGATCCAGAGAGGAAAGAGGTTTGCAGCCATGAGCTCTAAGGCTCAGCCACTCAAAATGTGGTCTACAGACCTGCACCACCAGTGTCGCCTAAAAGGTTGAGGAAATTCAAAATCTCATGTCCCTGCACAAAAATACTGGCTCAGAATTGTGTCTTAACAGATCCACAGGGGATTGGTGTATACTCCTTCAAGTTTAGGACTTGCTTTAAGATTCCCAGCTTGAAGCTTTGTGAGGGTGCTGGCAGGGGACCCTCTGAATCTGTCTGACGCTTGAGGCTTTTTTTAGTTATAAAATAAGGAGGAAAATCTATACCTCTCATGGCCATTCATGCAACTGTACGTTTATTGAGCATCTCCTATATTGTCAGGCACTGTTTTAGGCACTGGGGATGCAAATGTGGGCACTCTGGTGTCAAATGGATCACATCTCAGGGAGAGACAGGTGATGATGAAAAAAATCATACTGTGCAATAAACCAGACAATCAGGGACAGCTTCCAGGAGGAGGTGACCTTTTAGCAGAGACATGAGTGGAGGGAGAATCTCCAAGGGCCACTGTGGGATGGGGTCCCCAGGCTGTGCAAAAAGGCAAATGAGGCCAGGCGTGGTGGCTCATGCCTGTAATCCTAGCACTCTGGGAGGCTGAGGCAGGCAGATTGTTTGAGCTCAGGAGTTCGAGACCAGCCTGAGCAAGAGCAAGACCCCCGTCTCTACTAAAAATAGAAAGAAATTAATCGGACAACTAAAAA
>NW_012153907.1:123766-136580 GCF_000956105.1 Propithecus coquereli
GGATTGCTTGAGCCCAGGAGTTTGAGGTTGCTGTGAGCTAGGCTGACGCCACGGCACTCTAGCCCAGGCAACAGAGCGAGACTCTGTCTCAAAAAAAAAAAAAAAAAAAAAAGGCAAATAAGATCTTGTTGCTTTGAAATCCATGCTAAGATCACCAATATGTGGGACCACACAATTTGTCCTTGGGAAGGCCACGGTGAGAAACAAAATGTGGACCAATATTGAACTTTCATTAGCCATGGGGAAGAATTCAGACCCCCACAGGACTCTGCAGACATGGGTAAGGCAGGACTTATCATTGGGACTCCTGAATCTTGGATCTGGTGGGAGGAAGACATCCCTAAGGGAAAGCTCCCTGTTCTAGGAATTTTTTGCCTGGGGAGGCTCCAGCCTCCCCAAAGGTTTCTTATCAATCCTAAATGTCTCAGGGGTCGAATCATATAAGGCTGGCTTATGGAATGTCCCCCAGCAAGTGTGGGAGGGAGAGGAGTCACCCATAGGGAGATGGAGGCTGGTGGTTCTCTCTGGGTGCCCTTCCACCCTCAGTGGGCAAGTGCCTGGGACCACAGAATGACCAGCCTTTGGTGCTTTCCATCAACCTCTAAGCCTCCGTCTTCACATCTGAAAAATGGGTCTTATAAAGCTTCACAGAGGGTTGCAAGCATTCTACCAGACATAGGCAGAGAGAGCGGGGAAGAGTAAGTTTCAGATGACATGTGAGTCATGGTCCCATCTACATGTAAAACTTACAAATGTATGTGTGTGTGTCTGTGTGTGTGTGTACACATTTGCATACACATTGAAAAAATGCAGAAGAATCCACACATGACACTGTGTGAAAAAGCTCAACTGTGTTTTCCTCTACTCCCACACCACAAACACACGCAAGACTTCTGTGCCCCAGTGTGTGTGGGTGTCTCCCCACCAATAAGCAAGAGATCAGTTCTGCCACGGACACCAGCTGGGTGTCCTCCGATTCTGACAGTATCTCTCTGGAGACAGTGGCAGATCCCACAGAGAGAGGGCTCAGTCCCCAAGATTGCCACCCCCTTGCAGACACCAGACACCAGTCTAGGCTTCCAGAGCTTCTGACCCACCAGTGTTCAAGTTGGGGTTTTTATAACCCCTCCTTTGGGTTTGATTAGTTTGCTAGAGTAGCTCACAGAACTCAGGAAAATGCTTGCTATGTCTACCAGTTTATTATGCAGGATATTTGAACGGATCAAAATAAATAGCCAAATGAAAAGATATACAAGGTAAGGTCTGGAAGGGTCTGGGGTGCAGGATTCCGTCTCTGCAGAGCTGGGTGTGCCACCCTCCCAGCACATGGATGAGTTCTTTGCCTCCACGTGTTCAGCTACCCGGAAACTCCCCGAAACCTGTTTTTTGCACCTGTAATGGAGACTTCGTTGGCAAGGCATGACTGAAGCATGCGCGATTGTGTTGAAATGTGATTGGATGGAAAGGACAGGATCTGAACGCTGTAAGTCCTGTCTGTTCAGATTCCTCTTGGCCTCTCTGGGCAGCATTCCTTCCTCCAGGGTGTGGGGCAGGGCCCTCTCTGGAATGGGTTTTATTACCCACATTCAGAAAGGCAGGAGAAGATTAGACAGAGAGAGAGATTCTGTTACCTGAGGCCTGCTTCTGCGGTTTAAAATGCCCCCAAATTATAACAAAAAACTATAACAAGGACTATTGGAGCTATAAGCCAGGAACCGTGGATGAAAACTGGTATGGTATTTATCTCATAATATCACACAGTGGAATTGGGGGAAATAGATTTGGAGCAATGACCCTTTTAGCTTTCTATGCATCTCTGTTGCTTTGTTTTTCACACCAAGCTGCTATAAATTTAATCATTAAAACAAAACATTAGGGCCAGGCACTGTGGTTCACATTTGTAATCCCAGCACTTCGGGAGGCCGAGGTAGGAGGAACACATGAAGCCAGGAGTTTGAGACCAGCCTGAGCAACATAGCAAGACCCTGTTTCTACAAAAAAATTAAATTTAACTGGGCATGGTGACATGCACCTGTGGTCCCAGCTACTTGGGAGGCTGAGACAGGAGGATCCATTGAGCTCAGGAGTTTGAGGTTACAGTGAGCTATGATTGCACCACTGCACTCCAACCTAGGCAATAAAAGGAGACCCTGTCTCTAAAAAAAAAAAAAAAAAACTTTCAAAAGAAATAAGGGGTTGGGATGGGGGCACACACTGCTGGTACACAACACAGGTGAGCAGTTGTTATTTTGAGTCACCATGAAGACACACCTCCCAGGACCCACCTGAGTTCTTTCTAGACAAGTGTGCAAACTGCCCGCCGGCCAGAGTTTCACTATTCTTTCGTCAAATGTTGGGAAGGAACAAGTTCTGGATTTAGCAGAACTTAGTTGAATCCAGGTTCTATGACCTGGAATAAGTTGCTTGCCCTCTCTGAGCCTCGTATCATCCTTGGCAAAAATGGAAAGGTGGAGTTATACCTCCCAAATAGTTGATTCCTCAACGACAAACTTTACCTGAGCACCTACCTGTACCAGACACAGTGCTAGGGCCAGGAACACAAAATGACAAAACAGACGGGGTCCCTGGCATTGTGGTGCCCATGCCTGATGGAGGAAGCCCTCGGGTAATAAGACCGAGTCCGATGGTGGCAGTCACGAAAGAAATGAGCAGAGTGAGATGAGTTAGTAATGACCGAGGAGGTTGTTCTGGACACTGTGACCAGGACACTGTGACCCCAAGAGGTGACCTTTGAGCAGAAACCTGAGTGACATGAAGGAGTGGGTCAGGTACAAGGACCACCCCCAAAGCCACACCCGGAGCATAAAGACCCAGCACCTGGGGGTGGGGAATCGAATGACGTTAAAAGCATGTTCAGCTTTAAGAAACAATGGTGATACAGCACCTCTTGTATACTCCTGGATAGAGCTGGAACGCATTCTACTAAGCGAGGTATCCCAAGAATGGAAAGACAAGCACCACATGTACTCACCATCAAACTGGTATTAGTTGATCAACATCTAAGTGCACATATAAGAATAACATGTATTAGATGTTGGGCAGGGGAGGGGGAGGAGGGAGGAGGGGACGGGCATATGCACAAACAATGAGTACGATGCGCACCCCCAGGGGAATGGACACACTTGAAGCTTGGACTTGGGGGGGAGGGAGGGTAAGGGCATCATACGTAACCTAATCATCTGTACCCCCATAACATGCTGAAATAAATAAAAAAATAAATAAATAAAAATAGATTATATTAAATATAAAAAAAAAAAAAAGCATGTTCATTCTTCCTACCTTCCTAGTCATGAGATGAACGGAGACTTGGGGCCATTTCACTCAGGGGTCATGGCGGGGAAGCAGGAGCCAGCCACACTGAGGACCCACAGATGGGGAAATCTGGCCCAGTATTCAAGCCAGAAGCAGTTGCTGCATTCGGTTCACTACAATAAAGGTCACGAAATGTAACCAGCTCTCGAAGGCACATTTAGGACCAGATCAGCTGTCCGGGTGTGCCAACATCTTGGCAGAGGTCCCAGGAAATCAGAGAAGCTCATTTGTGAGGGAAAGGGCCTAAGGAAAGCTCCAGAAAGGTCTAGAGTACCCACAATAGCTGATATGAACCTCCTGTGGGTGGGATCTATTGGGTGGTGCCAGCTCTGAGCAGTTGGTCCCACCAGCCCCACCAGCCCCAGCTCCAGAAGGGACAGACTCAGGGTGGGGTCCACAGAGACCACCCCTGGGGAAGGGGAAAGGGTGCTTCTCATCCAAAACCAGGAAGGAGACCCAAGAGCATCACTGAAAAGGAGCAGAGGCCAGGCGTAGTGGCACACTCCTACAATCCCAGCAACTCAGGAGGCTGAGGGGGGAGGATCACTTGAGTCCAGGAATTTAAGTCCAGCCGGGGCAATACAGGAAGATCCTGTCTCAGTTTTTTAAAAAAGGAACAGAGGAGCCTGTGGGGTAGGAGGCAGGGGGAAGGGGGGACAGAATTTTGCTCCTCATTTAGGTGTCTGCACGACCAGCAGGCAAGGGGACGACCCGGGGCAGAGGCACCGAGCGAATCCCCCCTGCAGGGGCATGCGGAGCCGGCGCTGACCCGCTGTAGGGGTGAGCTACTACAGGGGTCTGTGGCCACCTGCTGCTGCCTCTCCAGTCAAATCGGGAGGTGGCGCTTTGGTCAGTGGGCACATCCACAGGAGATGAGAGGGGACAGAGAACTGATATCTGTCCTCTGCCTTCTCCATACAGCTACAGACACTCTCTTTGTGTTCCAGGAACATCTACTCCCTGGACCCCCACCTGGGCGTGGTGACAGTTCTCAGATGATGCTACCCCCAGGGTGCTGCTCCCTCCCTCATGGTTCCCCTGGACCCTGCCTACACCCTTGGACGTGGCCCCTTCTTAAGACCCCCCGCGCTTTAGCCGATTTGAGGTCTCTGCCAGGACCCAAATGCTGCGTTCCCCCAGGGGATGGGACTTCCCCACAAATTGGTTATGTGGGTGTTGATGTTTGTATAGGAACGTAGGAAAAAGCACTTCTAATGGTTGGAATGGAAGGAGGAGTGGAAAGTAGAATTTTTTTCATAAATGTCTACATTTACCAATTGTTTCCTTTTCTTATGTGAAAGCTGTTTGGTATTTTTAATTATAACTACTAATCTGTATAATTACAAATTACAGTTTTAAAAGAAAGTGCTTAGTGCCACGCCTGACTCCACCTGTGTGACTTGTGAACGACGGAGAGCATCGTAGGTTAAGACCCGGAACACGGGGTGCAGGTTGCTTGGTTCAAACCCCATCTGTGGGCCCCTGAATGAGAGGCACCCAGTCCTTGGCCTCTGCGATCCGCGGGAGCCCCCTACAGCCACACAGTGGGGAAGCCCTGTGGGTCGCTGTCCTTGGTGCTGAAAGGAACAGCCACATCCCCTCCCCTCTGTCTTCCTCTCACTGTTGAAAACCCGCGTGACCTCCACTTCCTGGAACATCTATATGAAAATAAAGTCCAGATCTTGCCTCTATGGCAAAAAAGTAAAAAATTATTTTTAGTTCTAAGCTTTGAACTAGCTCCGCACCATAGACCCTTGCAATTTCTCAGATCTAACTATGGATATTTTGGTTTTGTTTTCGTTTTTGTTTTCTGTAAATTTTTTGTAGATGCAGGGTCTCACTATGTTGCCCAGGCTAGTCTCAAGCTCCTGGCCTCAAGCAATCCTCCCACCCTCAGCCTCCCAAAGTGCTGGGATTACAGGTGTGCACCACCACCACACCCTAACTATGGATACTTTGAATTTACTGAATATTCTAATGAATGTTTTTCAACAGCAGGTTACCACATTTCCCAAAACTTAAAGTTACCTTTTGTGACATAAAAACATTTCAAAATTAAAATTGCAATGCAAAAAGTACAGAGAGGGAGGAAATTAGCCCTCGTGACCTTAATTCTTAACATATTTGGCTCCTATGTTATATATACTGGCTTGTTCAATCATCAGAACAGCCCAATAAGGTGGATACTATCAGATAGTAAAAGAACTGAAGCTTAGAGAGATAAGAAGTTTTCCTCAAGCCAAGCAGCTAGTAAATACAGACTGGGATTCTGACCTTGGCAGTACAACTCCATGGTGATGTGGATTGTCTTAGTCCATTCAGGCTGCTAATTGTAAACTGGGTAATATATAAACAATAGAAACAATAGAAATGCTCACAGTTCAGGAGTCTGGGAAGTCCAATATAAAGGTTCTAGCAAATTCAGTGTCTAGTGAGAGCACATTCCTTGTAGATGGCATCTTCTTTGTGTCCAGCCATGGTGGAAGGGGCAAACAAACTCTCTTATGTCTCTTTTTTAAAGACATTAATCCCATTTATGAAGGCAAAGCTCTCATGACCTAGTCACCTCCCAAAGGCCCCTCATCTCAATACTACCACCTTGGAGGTCAGATTAAAAGGCATGAATTTGGGAGGGACACAAACATTCAGATCACAGTATGGATTCAGGATCATCTCACACTGACTGCATCTACCTAGCTGCCCCATCTTCCCTAAAGAGCGGTCCTTGTCCTCATGGTCCAAAGGGACCATGGACAAGTGGTTTGAGGCGAAGGAAAGGGAGGTTTATTACTTTCCCAGAAAATGAGGAAAATGGTAGACTCCCATCTTAAAGCACCAATTTTCCTAACCACAAGCAGAAATACAGAGCTTTTAAAGGAAAGGTTTGCAGGTTTGGGCTATTGCTGTTTAACTATAGTTGACGGTTCTGATCCAACCCATCTCAGGTGAAGACAATCTCGTGATCTCCACCCAGACCTCCACCAGAACAGTTCCACTGGGCCATCTCCTGTGGTACAAAGAACAAAGGACATTCCCCTGTCCCTCCTGACCACCAGCCTGATGCAGGCATGCAGGTTTTAAATCCCAAAAAGAATGAGGGAAGTTTTAAAGAGACAGCTCATAAAACATTTTTGCCCTTTTTAAGGCCGTTCCCTCTGTTACACTGTCCCATGTGGAAAAGTCAAAGATTAGGTAATGATTCTGGTAACCTTCCTTAAGAGAAAACTGGGACACTCTCACTCTCAAGTCTTCCCCTTCCTGCTTCCTGCTGCTTGCAAGATAAGATGGGTGTGGTATCTGCAGCTCAGCAGCTCAAGGCTGCAGTGGGCTATGATTCTGTCACTGAACTCCATGGGGGAAAAAGCTGGATGCTTTTCCAATTCCTTATAGGAATAAATGACATGAAAAGAAAATTAAAAATGACAAAGACACAATTCAAATGAAAAACAAAAACCTAAAATATATATAAATTATATTTTCACACTAGGGGCATTTCTCAATTAAGAAAATGGAAACTCTCTTTTAATGGCCTCATGATGAGAGGGGAAACGTCAAAGCCCAGGGGTGATGCAAAGAGGGGAATTTGAAATAAGACCCTAGTTGCTTAGGTGGAACCCTCAAAGGGCTCCATCTCTCAGGGTGAAAGAGCCTGAATGTGTGATTTCAGCTTAAATTTAAACTGCCTTAGTGACCTTGCACCCCACAAGCCTTGAACTTCATTTAACATAATTCAAATTCTACAAATATTATTTCAAATATGACAGCCAATACCCAGCCAAAGATAACCAGGCAGACAAAAAACACTGACCCCATGAATGAAAACCAGCAAAAAAACGACAGGCAATATAATAGACACAGATGCCACAATGATCAGATACACGCTATAAAGCAACCAGGCTTATTATGTTTAATAAACATAGTATTTTAGTAACCATAGAAACACAATGAAGAAACCTTAGGAGAGAAAAGACTGGGTGTTTCAGATCAGACATGAGGTCAAGGTAGGGGAAGTGTAGTGCCTCTGTGGGTTTGCTTCTGTGACTCAGAGCCTCAAACTTGCTTCTTATGTCCCTCCTTAATCCTGGTCCTTCTCCTGCTCAAATACCTCCCAGGGCTGCCTATCGCCCACAGAAAAAAAGTCCATCCTTGGGCTCTGGAAGAACCAGCCATCAGCGTGGGAGCCCTGTGTTCAGCCAGAGAGTGAGTCAGGCTCTTGGGCTCAGGGACACCCCGCCCCCACCAGTCAGTCCCACCTGCAGGTGCCTGCGGTCCCCGCGCGCCCCCTGCTGGCTCTGGGTGAGGCTCAGGCACAGGTGACAGCGGTTTTATTCCTGGGCGTCTGCAAAGGCAAGTGGGAGGCTCGGAGTGCGTCTTAAGCCTACAGCGGTGGGTCATTGGCGGCCGGCGCTCAGCGGCTCCACCCGCAGCCAGAGGCCGCCCTCGGCTCGCAGGACGATTTCTGGCTTCCTGCGCGGCTCCCTGTCGTCGGGCAGGACGCGGAAGCGCAGCAGCGTGAGCGCCAGGACCACCTTCATCTCCGTCATGGCGAACGTCTGCCCGATGCAGTTCCTGGGGGTGGAGGTGGGGACAGTGACGGCACCCAGGACTCCCAACCGGGCCCCATCGCGCCTGGAACCCGGCCCGGGACCCCCACCCTCACCCTGATCAGCGTGGAGGGCAGAGGCGGGAGGTAATGCTGCCTGGGACCCCCGTGGGCTTGTATATCCCCCCAAGCTGGCTCAGACTCCAGCCCCCAACTCAACCGGCAGACAGGGGAGAAGGTCTGAGCACGCCACAGTTGCAGACATGGGCGGGCTCTGATGAGGCCACTACCTGGACCACCCTCCTCCCGCCCATGCCTCAGACCCCCGCGGGCCTCACCTGGGCCCTGCTGAGAAGGGAATAAACGCCAGAGGTGACCTCTTCTGGGGGTTTTCTGGGTCGAAGCGGAAGGGGTTATAGACCTGGGACGGGGCAAGATAGAGCTGCTGAGTGGGGTCTCTCAGGAATCACAGCCACCCCCAGAAAAGACAGATGTGGGCACAGTAGAGGGAGTGTCTGATTTCCCCAGCCAGGACCCCTCCCCCTCACCAGGTCCCAGGATGGAGAAGGGGGAGGGGCAGCACCTCAGGGTCCGCCCAGACCGACGGGTTGTGATGAATCCCAAAGATGCTGATGACACAGCCGCTCCCTGTCGGGAGGAGGGGACAGTCAGGACAAGGTCCAAGCTGCCTGATGGGACCACCACCCCGCCCAGGAGCCTCCTCCCCCTTTCACTGTGGGCACCTTTGGGGATGACCCGGCCATCTGGGAGCACAACGTCCTTGGTACAGCTGCGGGAGATGGCAGTGACTGGGGGATGCAGCCGCAGACTCTCTTTGATGCACATGGTGAGGAAGGGCAGCTGGGCCAGGTCCTCCCTAAGGAGCACCCCCAACAGTTATCCAGGGAGCAAACACAGCCCTACTGCTGCCCGTGAGGCCCTCTCACCTCCTCCCTCTGACCCTGAGTCATACAACAAAATTAACTCCAGAGGAATAAAGGACGTAAGCATCAGAAAATCAAACTCACAAGAGTACTAGAAGAAAACTTGGCCTGGTAATTTTAGCAAAATAGAAGTAAAAGCAAAACACAAGTAAAGGGTATCCTTAAAAGTACTAACGCATCTGCATGAAAACATTTTAAAAGTTATAAAATAAACTAACAAAAGCAGGGGTGAGGGGAAATCTCCAAGAGGGCTTATAAGTTTATTTGAATAAGTAAAGTTCACTTCACACCCTAGGGTGGGATGGCCTAATATTATAAAAGTATCAATTCTTTCTAAAATAATCAATATATTCAACACAGTCCAACAAATATCAAGCTGCATTTTTCTTTAGAATTTGACATCCTTGTTCTGATTGCAAGAAACAGGCCTTGGCTAGAGTTAGGTCTATTTAAAAATAAAAGATCAAAGAAAGGAAGCACAATCCACCAGATGTTAACACCTATCACAAAGGCATTGCATTATAATAAAAACGACATAAAGCAATCTTTTTAAGTCTGTGGTACTGTTACAAGAACAGAAGAACAGGTCCGTGGAACAGAGTAGAGAGCTTTCCGTCAGGCACGTGATAGGTGAAAACTTAGCATCTCATAAAGGGGGGTCCACACGCCCCTGGGCAATGGAGACTTTGGTGGAAGGTGTTCAGACAGTTGGCAATGTGGAAACCAAAAGACCAGATGCTTGTCTACTCTGTATACAGGGTGGAGTCCCTTCCTAGATGAGAAAGGTAAAACTACAAAGTTAAAAGAAGATAACATAAGAGATATTTTTGTGACCTAGGAGTAGGAATTCTTTTTTTTTTATTTTTTTATTTCAGCATATTATGGGGGTACAGATGTTTAGGTTACGTATGTTGCCCTTCCCCCCTCTCCCCCTCTAAGTCCGAGTTTCAAATATGTCCATCAGGAGTAGGAATTCTTAACACTCCAAAAGCACCAGCAGAAAGATTGAAAAAAAAAGGGACAGTATACATGCAAATTTAGAATTTCTGTGCAATAAAAGAAACCATGGACCAAATTACATTCTGGTGAGAGATTCAGAGGAGATATTTACCATAAGTATATAGATCTAGAACAATGTCTTGAATAGGTAAGATATTCCTGCAAATCAACAAGAGAAAGGACAGGTAAACCAACAGGAAAGAATATGACCCAAGAATTCATGGAAGCCCAAATATGAGATATATTAGGAGGTGCTCAAAGTCGCGTGTTATCAGGGAAACGAAAATAGTCTAACGATGACACGTCACGTCACAACTGTTCGAGGCAAGAGTTAGCAAGGAAGGTAATCCTAAGGGTTAGCTGAGGATGGGGTAGAGGAATCTCAGACACTGAAAATGGTGTAGACAGGAGCTGCCATTGACCATGTGTGTTTTATGGTCCAGCAAGCCGGCTTCCACGTATAGATCCCAGAGAGATCCTCAGACACAGAGATAAAGAGACATGTACAAAGATGTTCATTGCACCGGAGAGACGGAAGCATCCAAGGGACCCAGCACTAAGGGTGGGAGAGGAAAGATTTATAGGATGGTTTAAAGCAATAAACTAATCGTGCTCAGAACCACGAATGGCTGATAAAGTCACACTGCTCCATTTCTGAAAATTTTAAGAACCAGCACAAGATCTGTGATGTAGCAACATATCTGGAATTTTAAATGCATCCACCCCAACAGCAAATTTTACAAATAAAAGGCTCTGTCTCTCTAGGATCATACTGTTGCAGGGCTGGAAGTGGGGTATTGGGATTAAATCGGAAGAAATAAGAATTGCATGGAAAAATGAGAATGGACCATGAACAGAGGAGTATGGTAAACTCTCCTCTTGACAGCTGAGGTCAAAAAATTAATTAATTAAAAGTTTCGAGAGTATTTTTCAAACCGGTAAACCTGATTATAGAGTTCAAATGGAAAAGTAAGAACTCAGAGAATATTGTAAAAGCAAACTAATGATGCAGGACCACCTTGATCAAATAAGAAAATGTTTTTTAAAATGTGATAACGAAGACTTCTTGGTGCTTATGTATGACTAATAAATAAAAGGCATGAAGTGGAATCCAGGAGCAAACTCAAATTTAGCTTATTGTGAATCTGCTACTATTTAAAATCATAAAACAAGTACAAAATAGTCATTACATTCTTTTGAGATAATGCATTAGCCATTTTGAGAAAAAAATAGATTCCTACCTCAGTACTTATTCCAACATAGATTTCATAGGGGAAAGATATTCAATATAATCAATTAATAAAATGTTAAATAAAATATTTTTAAAATACCATTACAGGAAAACACACAAGAATTTTACATTTTATTATTAGAGTGTGAAAGCTTTTCCGAGCATGATTTTTTTAGGAAAAAAAAAACCCAGAAGCTATAAATGAAAGAAAGAATTGATAAATTTGACTAAAAATAAGTGAATCAAACCAAAATAAATAAGGCAAAACCAAATATACAGTCAAAGACAATCCAAGGAAGAATTTTGTATAATGGAGAAAAGAAATAATTTTCTTAATATGTAAAGAGATCTTATAAATTGCTAAGAAAAAAAAACTAGAAAACCCCAAAGAAGGGAAAATTAAGCAAACTGACACTTCACAGAAAAAGAAAACTACACGGTGAACACAATACTCAACTTTACTCATATTTAAAGTGATATTCATTAAAATAGCAAAGTCTTATTTTGCACTCATTGGATTGGCAGGTGGTTTAAAGTTTCGTAGAGCAAACTGGTGGGAAGGATACGAGGAAACAGGTATTCTCAGAATCTGTGTGTAGGAGCAGATTTTCCAAGAGCTACTGAACTATAAAACTCAAGTGATCTTTGATTCAGCAACTGTACTTCCGGGATTTTGTTCTTCGAAGGTGCTCACACGTGTAAGCCATGGTCAGTGTACATGGATGGTCACTGCATCGTATCTCTTACAGCAAAAGGCTTGGAACTATACAAATGTCCATCAAATGGAGAAATGTTTTGAGAAATGATGGTACATCCATATAATGGAATCTTATACAACTAGCAGAAAGGAGGAAGCAGAGATCACTAGTCCTGTCACAAACTGGAGGCTAAATCAGTACAGAGATACTAACAGGCGCTTTGGCAATATCTATTATAATTGAAAATGTTTACATAAACATCCTCGACAGGGGCGTGAGCTGGGTAAACTGAGGACTGGTACATAGCACTCAGAAAGGAGGAGCTCCAGGACACACGTTGAGTGAGAACAAGTGACAATATATACATATATATACGTAGACTATATTGCCAAGAGAAAGGTCTAGAAGGGCTTATGACAAACGAAACAGGTGATTAGGCTTGAAGGAGAGGATAACAATGGTGAATTTAATCTTCCCTGTAATGTTTCATTGTGTAAAAACGAAAAATAAAATCATTCCTGTGACTGTCTTTTCAAATCAAAACTAATTTTTCAAAACTTCATATTGGAAAAAACTAAAAATATCTTAAAGCTTTATTGTCATGTGCATACCTGAGCACTCTGTGTATACTCCTAGTTGTGCAGAAACAGAGAGGGTGCAAGAATGCACCAGAGGAGAGAGACCCAGCACACGAACGTGGGTAGAGACGGAACACTGTCTGGGAGGACACAGGAAGCCATGAGGGCAGGAATGGGGTTGGGATGCTGGCACAAGATAGAAGCTTATATTCGTCGTAACCCTTTTGTACTGTCTGAATATTTACCAAGTGCATAATTTTTTGAAGTTGAGGCCAGCACAAAACCAGGACAGCTGTGCTGAGCAAAGCCTCGAAGTCCATGGCAATACCTCCAAAACGTTTGTCCAGTCCAACATCTCCTCTCCATCCCTCAGGCCCTGGACCAGAATCTATCCCCTGGACTCACAGCTCCCAACTCATCCCCTCCAGTTTTCCCCCTTGTAGCCACAGAAGGATATTTCTGATACCGCGATCTGACCTGGACCTCCC
>NW_012153907.1:141285-142144 GCF_000956105.1 Propithecus coquereli
ACCTGCTCTGACATGACACGACATGCTCTGACATGGACCCTAAATGTTCTGACATGACCTCAGCGTGCCCCACAAATGAGCCCCAGACAGGATTTAAATATGGTCCTCCTAGTGTCCCAGACATGACCCAGACTTCCTCAGTATCCTGCTCCACTCCACACTAAGTACTAAGTGCTTACGGTCAAGGGCTCCTCTGTCCTCAAAGAGACCAGAGGATGCCACCCCCTCAGATGCTGAGCTCTGCCCACCACGATGAGCTGCCACAGCTCCCTCCAGCCTATAGAGCAGCCCCCTGGGCTGACCTGACTCTGTTTACCAATCTGGGGGTCTGGCAGATCTTCCTCTAGACATCCCCTCCCTCCCAAACCACCTTTCAGCTTAGGGTCTCTCCCATCCGAGGCAGCTGGGACAGTAGAGAGCACACGGCACTAAGATGGAGGCCTCGGTATGCTGTGCGACCCTGAGAGGTCATCGTGCCTCCCTAAGCCTCAGTTTCCTTACCCAGGAAATGCCCACCTCAAAATTGGGCCTGTGACCTGGGCCAGCAAATTTAAGGGAATCCTGTAAATACAGGGAATTTTCCATGGGGGTTGAGCTTCTGAGACCAATTTTTACCAGCCTGAGAGTGAAGCCATCACAGAGAGATGCAGAACTCAGAGATGAAGGCAGGTTCCCGGTGGCATTGTTTAAACACCTGGATCCAGCTATGCCTGACAGCCACCATTCCTGGACTTTACAGTCAATAGATTCTCTTTCTTTGCTTAGACCACATGGGGTTGAGTTTCCATTACTCACAACTGAAAGAGACCTCAGTAGCCAGAGAGAGCCGGGGACCTGCCCAGAGTCACCCAGCAGGTTG
>NW_012153907.1:145545-152513 GCF_000956105.1 Propithecus coquereli
GGGGAAGAGCTGGACACTCATCCCTTTGGCCTTGGTCGACCGAGGGAGGTGACGGCAAGTTCACTCAGACCTAGGACATGGCCTCCACCACGAGGTCATCAAACATTTATTAAGTGCCTACTGTATGTGAACCCCTGGGGCCAGGTACTGTAGAAAGAGTGTCTACCCTCCTCCCCCTGAAACACTACCATCTAAGGAGACAGAAGGATAACAAACAAAATTGCACAGTTCACTATTGAAGGATGAGCAGGGCCAAGTCAGACGCCAAGGTCTAGGGAGTCAAGGAAGGCTTCTAAGGGAAGCTAGACTTGAGCTGAAAATGGAAGACCGGGCGTCCACAGGAAGGAAAGAGCTTCCAGGCACAAGAACAGCATGAGCAAAGGTCCTGGGGTAGGAAGGGCTTGGCTCATTGAGGAGATAAAACAGAAACTCGGCATGCCCACAGGGCCTGGCCAGGCAACATTTATGCCTTAGCCCCAGAGTGATGGGTTTCCAGCCAAGAAGTGTCATGATCTAAACTAAATTTCGGAAGTCTCTCCAGGGCTGAGAACAGAGTGGACCAAGAGGAGCAGAAGAGGCAGGAGACAGATGGCAGTGTAGGGGACCAGGAGCGACAGGAGGACACAGAGAAGGGACCGATTGAGGGGAGATTGTCCAGGCAGCACCGCCAGACGAGCTAAGGGACAGGATGTGTGAGCGAGAGAAAGAGGGGGCGAGGGGACCCCAAAGCGTGGGGTCTGGGCAACTGATGGACTAGACCGAGGGTGGGGGCTGTGCGGGGAGGGGGCCGTGAGTCCAGATTCACACCTGTTGGGGTTGAGGTCTCTTTGAGACCCCCCACGAAGAGGGGACAATGGTCAGCGTAGCTGGAGCCCTGGGGGAGGAGGGGCCTGGGAGAGAGAGAAGAGGCAGCGGGGGCTGGGGCCCCAGAACCCCCACAGGGCAGGGGAGACAGCAGCAGAGACAGCCGGTCCACGGGGAGGTCCAGGGGACCAGGGGAGGGCGGGTCCTGGAACCGGGAGAAGACGGGGTGCGGGGAAGGACGGGGCAGTCAACAAGTCAGAGAGCTGCGGGGAGACGGACGAGGTGGGCCAGGAGGTGTCCATGGGATTCGGGGGCCTGGAGGTCGCGGTCATCTCAAGGGAGCATGAAGGGGGCGAGGAGCGAGCGGGGAAATAGAGGCAGCGAGTGAACACAGCTCCTTGTCCACGAGGGGACGGCAGCACGAGCCGGCTGCAGTTTGGGTGCAGAATGAGGTGCCCTGCACGGGCGGAGGGTGGGAATTTACACGTCACCCGTCTGTCCTGTTTCATGACTCTCTCTAGTGTCACTGTGGAAAAGAGGTCGGAGAATGTCGGCCACTGAACTGATCCGAAGCAAAGGTTTTCCAGATGGCCGTGAAGGGAAGCCCGGCTGGCAAGCGCCTTCAGCCCACGAGCTAGTAACGGAAATCTCAGCACGATGCAGCCCAGCAAGGAGGGTTGAAAGGACACTCTTGGGAGGTCGAGGGACCGGATGTCCTGAGGGGACGGAGGATGAAAGGAGGTAAAGAAGGAAGCTGGAAGGAGAGGGGGTCGTGGTCAGAGAATGCAACACTCCGGTCGGTGGCATGGGGGTGGCGCCCTGAAGGGTGACGGCAAACCCAAAGCACGACACTGGCAACGGGGAGCCAACGCGGCACGGAGGATGGGCCTCTGGGGGTGAGGCTGGGACGGGGGCAAGGAGCCTCCTCCCAGGGAGTTCGGCTGTGAGGGCAAAGGCCAAAGGGATCCCTTCTAAAAGGAAAAGTCGCAGACTTTACCCACGCTGGGCAGGGCGTCCGTTGAGACATCTTGGCTGCGGAGGGCAGGATAAGAAAAAGAAAGTGCCCTAGGAAAGGGGGGGACAGAAAGCACGGCCACTCCTCTCCGTGACCTGTGGGTCGGGGGGGAAGAGGGTCCTAGCAAATCCCTTCAGGGAGGTGCAGATACTGGCCGAGGCCAACAGAGATGGGTCTGGCAGGGAGCAGACCCCCAAGGAGGGCTCAAGTCCATTGATGAAGACTGCACCAGCCGGGGGCAGAGGGGGTCCCTGCTCTGTGCAGCCCTCCCCGGGAGCCCTCACGGTGCACCAATGTGGGAAGACAGGCAGGAAAAGGGTGCTGAGTGGGCTGGGGTGGGAGGACAAGGAGGGGACAGAGGCCTGGGACGGCACAGCAGAGCAGTGAGGCAGTGAGCAGAGGAGTGAGTGAGCCACCTCCCTCGCTTCTCTGCCATCCCAGACCCCAGTCCACCTCCACCCCCAGCTCCCTGAGCCCCTTCCTGTCCTGGGGAAGTCCACCCACTCTAACACCCCAGACTTGTCCTGCTGCCACACTCACCATGCCCAGGTGACCCCAAAACCAGCTCCGTTTCGGGGGCTGCGGGAAACAGCGGAGGCGGCTGCAGTTGTCATAGAAGGCGTAGGTCCAGGCCAGGACGCGGGCCAGGAGCCAGGAGGCCCCGACCAGCAGCAGCAGCAGCCACGGGGAGGCAGCCACCGGCCCCAGGCCCAGCCAGGACAGGCTCAGCTGTGGCATCCTGCAGGGCAGACGGGTGCAGGGGGAGATCCTGAGGCCCAGGAGAGGAAAGAGGGCTCCAGGGACAGTGCAGAGGAGCAGGGGCAGGAAGGGGAGGCCTCAGAGATGGGGACGCAGGGACTGAGAGCAGGCAGGAGACCCAGGGACCCCAGAGGCAGAGGAAGAGGGAGAGGAGGAAGAGGAGGAGAGAGAAAGCTGATTACAGTTTAGAAAGGCCCAGCTGAATCACTGGGAGGCTGCCAGGGGCTCAGTTACCAAGAAACCACCAGTCCCCTGGGCTGGCAGCCTGGAGCCGCCCCAGCCTTGGGCAGCCCCTTCTCACCCGGGGCCGGAACCCTCCAGCCCCGCCACCCCAGCCCGGCACCTTCTCTCAGGAGCAGCTTGTCCACACAACTTCTTCTCCTCTCCTCCTGGGACTTCTTTGTCCCGGAGCCCTGACCTACAGGAAGCCGGGCTGGGCTGGGCCGGCCAATCCCTGAGGGCCCTGCTACCTCCTCCCCGCCCGGGCAGTCGGCCAAGGCATGAGGGCACGAGGGCAGGACCATCTGCGTACAAAGAGGAAGCAGCTCAGGGTAACACGCAGTGTGGAAATCAGATCTGCGCAGCTCAGCACCTCCTGTTCAAACCAAGGGTGAAGGTGACTCTGGGCCCCCACATTTACAGCCGTCCCCACCCTTCCAAGGCCAGGTAAAAGCATGAACTTGAGAGTCCAGGTGCCGCCTAAGCAGGACCAGGACAAGCTTTGTATCAAACCATCTCCCGAGCCCCTCTCCAAGCGTGGGATAGGAGGACGTCGTGCGCCATTGCTCAGAGCAGAATCAGGAAGATTATAGATTAAAGCCTCTGGCCCCGGCCACATAGTGTCGCAGGAGTTCAAGTCCTACCTCCTAGCAGCCCAGGCCCTGGGCTGAGGCATGACTGCTAGGGACAGGAACAAAGAATCCAGCCTCGCTGGGGGTTACCTGGGTCAGATTCTGGCTATGAAGAGCCCACCTGGAAGGGCAAACTCGGTGGCTGGGCTCAGCGTCCAAGGACAGAAGGGAGGAACTGGGGGTGGGACTGAGAGGGGCCGTGAGCACACGGGGTCCAGACAGGGCAGGACAGAGCCAGGGGACCCTGAGTGGAGTCGGCCTGCTGCCCCATCCTTGCTCTGAGTGTGGGCAGGGCCGGCCAGCCTGGGCTCAGTCTTCCCATCTGGGAAATGGGATGTTGGCCTTAAAGGAGGCACATCTTGTCCAGACATGGTCTCAAGTTCCCCTGTGGGGCCATCTTAGCCCCTCTGAGGTCAGGCTCCAAGACAAGGGTGAGTTTGAAGGATGGAGCTGCCGAGTGAGAGAATTAGGATAGACATTTCTCCTGCAATTAATTGAATGTTGGGGAGATGCCCCAACTTTCCTTCCCCTTCCATCCACATGCCTTGAAACCCTATCTGATCCAGCTTCACATCCTAGGGTCTTGGAGGGTCCTGAGCCCACCCCCCAAAAAATTGCGGTGCACAGATTCTCCTCTTTCTCTGCTGGGACTCAACCAGCTGCTGGCAGGTTTATCCATCCAGAGAAAAGCTGGGGTGTGGCTGGGGTTCCCCAAACCAGTGCAGTAAGTGAGAGGTAGCAGGGCTGCCTCAGTATGTCTGGGTAGCAGCAGGAGGGAAGAAGAGGAAACAGAGTACCACAGTAACTTGCACCAGCCACACAGCGAAGTAATTAAACATTAGCACAGGTGAAACTGAATCTTGGAACGTAGTAGGTGCTCATTAAATATTTAAGGAAGAAAGGGACTTTTGCAGCCATGAGCTCAAAGAACTGGATACTCAAAATGTGGTCCTCAGACCAGAACAGCATCTTAGAAATGCAGAATCTTGGACTCTAACCCAAATCCTCAAAGGTGATGGCTTCCAAGTCTTTCTCATTATCCTCAACAAGAGGAGGGGTTGATTTCCCTCTGCCTTGAATCTGGACTGGTCTGGGACTGTTTAACCCGTCATGCATGGCGGAGGTGGTGACATGTCACCTCTGTTATGGGAAATTAACAGAGTGAGACACGCTAGAAGGTAGCTGAGGGTGGCTGTCCTGGACTCGGTGGTCAGTGAGGGGCTCCTCATGAGGTGGTCGCTGAGCAGAGACCCGAATGACACGGAGTGTGCCGAGTGTAAGGACCACCTCCTGAAGCTGCACCAAGAGCATAAAGACCCAGCATCAGGCGGGACACACGCACCCATTCTTGCTTCCACCCTCCACTGTTCTGAGTTAATCAGGACCAGAGGGCACCTTGATCAAGAAGTGCAGGAGAAGCAGGAACTAGCCACACTGGAGACCCACGCATAAAACCTAACCCAACACTCACACCAGAAGCAGGTGTTGAGGTTTCATTCGAGGTGATCAAGAACATGAAACCGGGGAGGAGCCAAGATGGCAGACGAGAAAAGCCGCAGTCAGAGTGTCTCTGCAAAAAAGACAAATTTTAGAAGAAAGAGAAAAAAATAAACTAGCAGAGAAACATAGATCAGGTGAGGGTCGTAAGGAAGGGTGCCTGAAACTACAGGAGACTCCACGGGAAGACGTTGCGAAGGAGAACTGGAAGGAGAAAGGTCCCGAGAGGCTTGGAGACCAGCGACAAGGGTAGGTGGAGCGGTTAACTTCCCCCTCCCTTGCATCTCGGACTATGGGTGGCTCCAGAGCGGCTGGAGAGACCTGCTGACACCAGCCCAGAGACGGCTGCCGCTGTGAGCAGTGGCCTCTTACGGACACGTCACCAGGCTCCTAGCCCCCTCGGGGCACCTCCCCGGGTGCAGACCCGAGCCTATTGGCAGATGCCATAGTGCTCCATTCTCTCCTTCCCCCTCCCTACCCATGGGTGCCCAGAGAGACAATTTAGCCATCACACGGAGGCATCTCCAAGGAACGGGACCTTTCCTTTTGGGGCCCTACAGCAGACTGAGGGGTACTCAGACTGCAAGCCCCCTACCCGCCAGCCCTCCCAGGTGCTACTTGCCTGGGGACTCCAGGACAGTGGGGGACAAATCCCGAGGTGGAGTGACATCAATCCAGCTTGGGCACCCTGTAGGTGATTCAAGACCAGCACCCCTCCCCCTGACAGGGTCAGGGATTGATCTCCAGGGTCCAGGGGTCAGGCCTGCAGACCAGACCCCGTACACCCAGGTCAGATTGCACTGCCCCGGGGCACAGAAGGAAGATCTGTGAAAGAGCCTACTGAGGAGTGTGCACCTTCACGGGCAGATCAGTGTGCCGGAGTGGCAACCCTCCTCCCAAAAGAGGGCTGTGCACCCAGCTCAGGCTGCGATCCTGGGTAGGGAACCTTCCAGCGCACGTCACAGCGAAGGGAGAGCCATTGGCCTGAGGTCCTACTTGCCAACAGAGGCCTGGGAGAGGACACAAGAGTGGGGAAGGGTGGAGGGGAGCGAGACCTGCTCCAGAGTGTGGGTCTCAGACAGCCCCACCCCCCAAGCCCAGACTTTCAGCTGAGTGCAGCCATTTCAGCCCCTCCCAGCAGCTTTGCACAGAAACAAAGAACAGACCTTTGACCCCTGCTAACATCAGTTGTGGAGCCTGAGGGCAGGCTCACCAAACCCAGCCCCACCAAGACTCACTCCTGGAACTGCCCCAACTGAGGCGGAGAATAAAGACACACTTGGAAATCCCAGGGCCCTAGGCACCACCCGAGGCACAAGAGGGCCTCTCTAGAGGAACAAGAGCTGGCTACAGGACCCAAAAACAGCACCGCAGCTCCCTCCTCCCAGCAAGTGCCACCTACTGACAGGGAGGTCATCCTGCACACCATTTTACTGCATCTACTGATTCATCATAAAGGGTGTGGTCGAATCTCACCCACAAACACTACCTACTGGTTCAGAGACTAAACAACGTGTGTCATTATCCAAACAAAAATCTAAAGGCAAGAAGGAACAACTGATCCAGATGGGAAGGAACCAGCCAAAGAACTCTGGAAGTATGAAGTATGAAGACTCAAACAGAAGCACACCCCCAAAGAGGAACAACAGCTCCCTAGCAATTGACATTAACCAAACTCAGAACACTAAAATGACAGAAGAAGAATTTCAAACATGGATTGTAAGAAAACTCAATGATATGCAAGAAAAAATGGATGACCAACACAAAGAAATGACAAAAACAATCCAGGACTTGGAAGAAAAATTCACTAAAGAAATGCAAATATTAAAGAAAAATCAAACCGAGCTCCTGGAAATGAAGGACTTATTCAGGGAACTACAAAACACAGTGGAAAGCCTCAAGAACAGGGTAGATCAAACAGAAGAAAGAACCTGAGAGACTGAAGACAACTCTTTCCAATTTAACAACTCAGTCACAGAAATCAAGCAGAAAATTAAGAGAAAAGAAATAAGCCTACAAGAAATGTGGGATTATGTGAAAAA
>NW_012153907.1:164438-166043 GCF_000956105.1 Propithecus coquereli
AGATAAATATATAAAGATAGATTTATTGATTTTATTGGTTCTGTTTCTCTGAAGAACTCTGATACAGAGATCAAGTCTAATCCCCCTCTCCTTGAATCTGGGCTGTTTCAGTGACTTCTGGGCATTCAGAGTCTAGGTTATAAGAAGCCATATAGCTTCCTTCCAGGTTTGTTGGAATATTGGAGTATATGCTCTTTTTTCTTTTCTTTTCTCCTTCTTATTTTTTTTAGAGGCAGAGTCTCACTTTGTCATCCAGGTTGAAGTGCAGCAGTGCAATCATAGCTCGCTGCAGCCTCAAATTCCTGGGCTCAAACAATCCTCCCACCTCAGCCTCCTGAGTATTTGGGACTAGAGGTGCACGCCACCACGCCTGGCTAATTTTTTAAAAATTTTATAGAGATGGGGTCTCACTATGTTTCCCAGGCTGATTCGAACTCTTGGCCTCAAATGATCCCCCTGCTTCAGCCCCCCAGAGTGCTGGGATTACTGGTGTGGATTCACCATGCCTGGCCAGAATGCATGCTCTTGGACACAGCTCCCATGTTTAGAGGAAGCCCAAGCATCCCCATGGAGAGGCCCTATGTGAAAGGAACTGAGAACCTCAGCCGATAGCCAGCCACGAGCGTGAGCCATCTTGGAAGTGACTCTTCCAGCCTCACATGAGCTGCCCAGGCTGACGCTGTGTAAGGTGGAGAAAACCATCCCTGCTCAGCCCTGTCCAAATTATAAATGTGTGAGCAAATTAAAAGAAGTGTATCGTTTTAACCCCCTACATTTCCTGGTGGTTCATTATACAGTAACAGATAACTGGAACAAATACATTTCCCCACAAGTTTGGAGTCCTCAAAAAACCGGTTACATGTATATAAATGTATATATATTGAAAAAGTTTGTATATACAGTTTTCAAAAACTGAAAGAAATCACACCAAACTGCTGGGGTGGGGATGGGGAGCACAAGCAGAACATGGATTTCCCTTTTAAATTTCCACACTTACAACTTGTTCCCGGTTCATCCCGTGACCCTCACCAGGGAGGAGGCTCTCAGAAGAGGAGTGAACACATGCCCTGGGGTCAGATAGCCCATGGTCAAAGCTGGACTCTCCCACTGTTCCGCTGTGTGGCTTTGGGCAGGTGGCTTGCCCTCTCTGAGCCTCGTGTTCCTCCTAAGTAAAAAGGGCACAATGATATGCCCATGGGGGTTGGCAGAGAGAGACGATGTGTGCCTTGGCTTGGGTTCCCTGTAAGTAGACCCTGATGCAAGGATTCAAGTGCAAATTCTTTATTTATTTATGTATATGGAAGTGCAAATACCAATTTGGAGGTGACCCTAAGACAACAATTAGACTGCCAGTTGTTTCTTTGGGAGGTGACCCCAGGAAACATCAGCAGGGCAGTGGGGAAGTGAGACGGGAGGGGAAACATAGCAGTTAGGGAGAACTTATTAGAGGAATTTCCACCGTGGGCAGCCGGGGCGCGGCCCTGCCTAGTGCCTCTGGGAGACAGCACAGGACACACACCTCGGAGTCATCCCAGAGCTAGGGAACAGGGGTATCGATCCACCGATACCCACCCGCCACTACTCAGGGCTGCTTCCAAGGGCGTT
>NW_012153907.1:166093-167947 GCF_000956105.1 Propithecus coquereli
CTGCAACCTCAAACTCCTGGGTTCAAGTGATCCTCCTGCTTCAGCCTCCCATGTAGCTGGGACTACAGGCATGTGCCACCATGCCCCGCTAATTTTTCTATTTTTAGTAGAGACAGGGGTCTCACTCTTGTTCAGGCTGGTCTCAAACTCCTGACCTCAAGCAATCCTTCCGCCTCAGCCTCCCAGAGTGCTAGGATTACAGGCGTGAGCCACCGCGCCCGGCCCTAGCATGCATATTCTTAAATAAAATTGTTAAGTATATTTCAGGTTTACAGCATGATGTTATGGGATACATATAGTAAAATGGTTACAATCGTGAGGTCAATTAACATGCAGTCGTCTATAACTGTGATCACAGTTACTTTTTGTGACAAAAGCAGCTCAAATCTACTTATTTAACAAAAAATCTCTATTCTGATACAATTTTGGTAACCTTAGTCTTCCAGTTGTACATTAAATCTCTATGCTTGTTGTACAGGTCTATTATTTCATATCCTTTGACCTTCATTTCCCCATTTCTTCTCCCCTACCCCAACCTGCAGGCCTTAAAGGAGGCACATCTTGTCCAGGTACAACATAAACACACACACACACACACACACACACACACACATATATACAGTGTGTGTGTGTATATATATATATACCTCATATTCATATATATATCATATTCCACATATTAGCAAGATTATGCAATATTTTTCTTTCTCTGTCTGTCTGGCTATTTCACTGAGCATAATGTCCTTTGGGTCTATCCATGGTGTGGCAAATGGCAAAATCACCTTCTTTGTAATATTTCATTGTCTAAATAGACCACACTTTCTTTATCCACTCATCCCTTGATAGGCATCTAGACTTTTCCCACATCTCAGCTACTGTGCACAAGGCTGCAATGAACACGGCAGTGCAGGTATCTTCACAAGGCAGTGATTTCATCTCCTTTGGGTACATACCCAGAAGTCTCTCCTCTTCTCCTCTTTCTTCTCCTTCTTCTTCATCATTCCTCCTCCTCCTCTTCCTCTTCCTCTTCCTCCTCCTCTTCCTCCTCTTCCTCCTCCTCCTTCTTTCTTGTCCTCTGTTCGTTGGGTGATGATTGTTTACAAAACCCACCCTGACCACCATCAACCACCCCAAGCTGAGAAGGGAAACTTGGGGAGTGGACCCTTGGGAAGAGTAGAATCATGAAAATAGGTCATTTTTCCCCCTGCCCTCTCATGTGGTACATTAAAGATGGTGGCAAACTCTTTGCTGCCTCTCTCGTTGAGAGGTTGTCATCATTAGTTTTTTGTGTCAATGTGGCTAGGCTATCGTACCCCATAATTTAGTTGAACACTAATCCAGGTGTTGCTGCGAAGGTGTTTTGTAGATCTATAATAGTCAACGTCTACGATCAGTTGACCGTAAGTAGAAGAGATTACCCCCAGTGGTGTGAATGCGTCTCATCCTACTATCAGTTGAGAGGCTGTAAGAGCAAAACCTGAGTTTCTCAGAGAAGAAGAAATTCTGTCTTGAGACTGCGTGTTAACTCTGGCCTGAGTTTCCAGTCTGGAGGCCTGTTGCCCCCTACAGTTTACAGACTTCACAGCCCCATTATTGTATGAGCCAGTTCCTTCAAATAAATCTCTGAAGATATAAATCTTAAGATAAATCTATAATACGGCCTGGAAAGGTGGTTCTGCCTGTAGTCCCAGCACTTTGGGAGGCTGAGACAGGAGGATTGCTTAAGGCCAGGAGTTGAGACCAGCGTGGACAACATAGCAAGACCCTGTCTCTACAAAAAATTAGCCAGGAGTGGTGGCACACACCTGTAGTCCCAGCTATCTGGGGAGGCTGAAGTGGGAGAATTGCTTCAGC
>NW_012153907.1:169827-194687 GCF_000956105.1 Propithecus coquereli
ACACACACACACACACACACACACACACACACATACACACATTCACGTGCACACACATGCATGCAAGCAAGTCACACCCACATACATTACATAACACATGCATGCACGCACTCCAACACGTGCACACACAGGCACCCAAATGCACACGCGGTCACACACGCACACGTGGCCACACACACTGAACTAATCAAAAATGGCCTCCTCAGAGCCCGTTGTCGCCAATCTGTCCAGCAGAGGGAGCCTTCTTCACACTCAGGAGAGCGAGGAGGTCCCGCAGCTGCCGGGCGACAGGCCTGAGCCTGGGTGTGTTTTGACATTTACACTTGCCAGTGCAGCAGAGTCCGGGGGACCCAGAGACCACACACTTCCTCTCCTCGCTCTCATTCATCACTCTCATGGCCCTTCGTGGATACTCGATGTGCATTACAAGCATGGTGATCGTGGAAAATCCACACCACAGGGGAAAAGTCAGGTGCAGAGAAAGGCAGTCGTGTGCCCAGGCCGCCGGTAGGAAGGGACAGAGCCGACGCTGAACCCATATATGTGGGGTTTTTTGCTGGCAGATGGCAGGGTTGCACTGGGAGGGAGCAGCAGGTGTTTGGCAAATGATGGGCTCTTGGAGACCCTCGGTCAGGACAGGTGTGGCAGAGACAGCATCCGCAACAGCCACTTGGCTCCCGTACGTTTCCCATTCAGCCCAGGAGTACCTGGGACAGGGACGATTCCAGCAGGTGCCACCTGGGGACACTCCAGGACACGGTCCACTGCCACCTCCAGCATTGATGGTCCACCCCATCCCAGGCCCTCTTCACACCCCCTTCTATGCAAAGAGATGCTAAGGACCCAGACCAGGACCAGGAGCCCCAGGGATGGGACAGAAAAGTTCTAAGGACTCCCGCTGAGGCCCCACCATAAGGATATCCTTGCAGGACCTTGGGTGAGCCATTTCACTCTGGGGTCTCAGTTTCCACCTCTGTAAAGTAAAATAATAGGCTGTGTGCAGTGGCTCACACCTGCAAACCCAGCACTTTGGGAGGCTGAAGCCAGAGGATCGCTTGAGGCCAGGAATTTGAGACCAGCCTGGGCAACATAGCAAGACCCCATCTCTACAAAAAATTAGGCAAGCATGGTGGCGCGTTCCTGTAGTCCCAGCTACTCGGGAGACTGAGGCAGGAGGATCACTTGAGCCCAGGAGTTCGAGGTTACAGTGAGCTGTGATTGCGCCACTGCACTCCAGTCTGGGCAACACAGCCAGACCCTATCTCTAAAAAAAATAATACTAAGATAATAAAACATGATCTCATAAGTTAGTGTGAGGTTAAATGAGAACATAATATATGGGAATAGCACACAGGAAGTACTCCATCAATTTTAAATCTCATTATTGTTATATTAACTTTGGAGACCCCTAGGGCTTGGTCCTCAACCCCTTCCTCCATACACACACACATGTGCATATGCACAGATACACACACAAACATGCACACATGTGTGCACGCACACACAGGGGCATTATACACCATCTAAATACTAAGGCTTCCCAAATGTACATCCCCAATCTGGAACTCTCTGCTGAATTCGAGAACCATCTTATTCGACTTCCCGCTTGACATCTCCAATTCCTCCTGGCTGAAACTGACACCCTGACCTCACCCCCCTCCCCACCAAAAAATAACTTACTCCACTCGGCGCATTGTTGTGTCCATTGTTGGCGGTTCCACCTTTCCAAGCTCTGAAGCCCAAATGATGGGCTCTGAAGTCCTCCCTTCTGCTGAAACCCACATTCGATCCATCAGCGAAATGGACCCACCAGCATTGCCTCGGTCTCCGTTCAACCTGGCTGCCAAAGTCCACATGACAAATCTTATCCCTCCTCTGCTCAGAACCCTCCAGGGCTCCCCATTTCTCTCACAACAAAAGTCAAAATCCAAGGCCCTTTGTGAATTAACTTATTTCTTTACTTATTTGTCATTTATCATCTGTCTTCTCCTGAAGAGTTCAACTATGCAAGGGCTTGAACCGTGCCTGGCTCTGTCACCCAGGCCAGAGGGCAGCGGGGCGGTCACAGCTCACTATAACCTCAAGCTCCATGCCCCCCCTTTTATACCCCCCTATTAGGGACTACTCCACCACCAAGTTCCCTCAACCAAAGACCTGGGTGTCACACTTACTGCCTTCCTCCCCTCAGCCTCCACAGCTAGATAGTCACCTCAATCCAGGCACTTCCTGTCTTGGCTAGACCTCAGCTTCCCTCTTCCCCAGGGTCCCAACCTCCAGTCCGCCCCTCAAAAATTCTCCTCCATGCCAGCCCTAAATCTGACCATGTCCTGCCCTGACCCTGCTCACACGCCCCCCATGGCTCCCTGTTGCCCTCAGTAAAAAGTCTGTGAATTTGGCCCATGTCCACCACCCTTCCTCCCTTCTGCCCAAACTCGCCAGATCCAACCACACCAGCCCATTACAAATTCCTTGAGCACACTGTGCTCTCCCTCAACTCAGAGCATTTGCAGATGCTGTTCCTTCTGCCTGGAATGCGCTTCCCTCCCCTCGTCACCCACTCAACTTCTCCTGCTTCAGCACCAAAAGAGCTCTCCCTGACCCACCTCCAATCCCCGTTATGTCACCCGGCACCAGGCGCCTCTCCTCTGGAGCACTAGTCATGGGTTGCAAATAAACATTCACATGCGGAATTATTTGTCCAACATCCGTCTCCAACCCTCTGCAAAGGCAGGAATTGGGCCTGTCTGTGCTCCTGGCCCAGTGCCAGCAGACAATTAATAAACACGTGATCTGTTGACAAAATAACCAAACGCACAAACTGTCCCAAAAAAATATGAGTTTATGTCCTAGGACAGAGGCTTCCCAGCCTCCTAGCCCACGGCTTCCCTCAGTTGCTTCACAGCTGCCTAGAGCCCCTCATTTCTGGAGTGCAGGGCTACAGGTACAAGGGGCTGGCTGGGCTAGGGGCGGAGGGGTGGGTGGGGTATGTGCATCCCTTGCCTTTATTCTACAAAAATCAGAACACTCAGCAAAGGGCCTTTGCACAAGGGAGGAAGGAAGGGGTCTGGGCTGACAAAACAACAACAGAAGCAGACAGCCCCAGTTTGCTCAGGGATGCCGCCTGAGCAGTTCGCCCTCTGAGCTGAGGGCCTCGAGAGGGTGATGTCACGGGTTCGGGGCTCTCACCCTCCAGCCTCCAAGTCCTCAATTGAGAAGCTAGCCTGGGAGTCCAGCCAGGAGGGGGTGCGTCTCAGGTCCTCAGAAGGTTTGGTGGGCATGGCCTGGGGACCTGGCTCCGCAGGGGTGAGGCCAGAGGACAAGCCGCAGGATCCTGGGGGCGGGGCCTGAGCCCTAGGGGGCGTGGCCAAGTCTGGTCCCTCAAGCAGAACAATAGGTGCAGACACTCAGGGGGCGGGACCTAAACCTCGAGGGGCGGGATCAGACCCTCAGGGGGCGGGGCCTCACCTTGAGGGGCGTGGCCAGCACCATCGGGCCGCTCAACAGCGGCTCCCGGTCCTACAGGAGTAGAACCTGGACTTGGAGGGCAGCGGTCTCTGCCCTCGGGATGTTGGGGGCGGGGCTTGGGCCTTCAGGGGCGGGGCCTGGGACTCTCTGAGTGGGGCCTGGACCACCGGGATCCGCAGGTGCGCCCCTCGCTCAGGCCCGCGGAGGCAGCGGCTCCACGTTGAGCCAGATGCCATTCTCCGTGCGCAGGATGAGCTCCGGCTTCCGCCGCACCTTGCGTGTTCGGTCCACGCTCAGGCGGAAGCGCAGCAGCGTGAGCGCCACCGCCACGCGCATCTCGGCCATGGCGAAGCTCTGTCCGATGCAGTTCCTGCAGGAGGGGACGAGGCTCAGGCCCAGCCGCAGAGGGCACGGGGCCGGGGGGGAGGGGAAAGAGAGGGAGGTCACTGGGCCTCACCTGCCTCCTCGTGTCTAAAACGAGGCAAGCATCCTAGGCTGGATGAAGGTTAAAGTGAGATCCCAAGAATCATTAAATGAATGTGACACTGGGGACGAGTGTGTTTGAATCCTGGCGCAGCCCTTTACTAGCTGTGTGTCCTGAGTTATGACCTCCCCTCCTGAGCCTCAGTTCCCTCATCTGTAAAAACAGGGACAAGGGCATTGTAGAGACGTTGGGAGCATGCAAGCCTAGAACTCAAGGCCTGGCACACAGTAGGTGCCCAATATCCAGGGATGCTATTGCAGAGTCTGCTTTTGGGGGGGGTTCCTGGTGTATTGGTGGGGGTGCAAAGAGGGTGTTGGGCTGGGGGGTGGGACATGGTCTCTGCGCCTGACTGGCACATCACTGACCTTCCACTGGCTCTGTTCCTCCCACACCTGGTTTGGACTGGGGAAAATCGAGGGGCTACCTGGGTCCTGCAGAGAAGGGCACATAGGCCAGTGGGGAGCGCTGCTGCGGGTTGTCCGGGTCAAAGCGGTAGGGGTTGTACACCTGGGCAGGAACAGTCTGGGTGTGAGTGTGGGAGCTGGCCCAGCCATCCCAGCCTGTCTTCCTCCCTCTGCCTCTGGTCTTCCATTCCACCCCACACTCACTCAGGAAAATGCGGCCGCAACTGCCTCCTTCTGTTGGTCAGGCACACCCAGCTCATTCCCACCCCAGGACCTTTGCACTTGCTGTTTCCTCTGCCTGGAACATGCTTCTCCCTGCTCTTTCCACCCTTCGGGTCTCAGCTGAAACATCTCTTCCTCTGCAAAGCCCTTCCCAACCACCTGCACTAGTGCCCACCCACATTGGTTTTTCTTTCTTTTTTGCATTTATCAATACCCAAAATGATCATATTTATTTGCTATTGGCTTCCCCTGAACTTCGCTGTGAGCTCTGTGAGGGCTCCCAGTCCTCACTGCCCAGCACAGGGGCTGGCACAGAGTAGGTGCTCAGTAAATATCTGTTGATCTAGTGAATTCGTGAGTGGGTGGATACACGGGGTGGGGGGGGGATGCTCACTCTCTGCAACCAGCCCTGCTGTCTGGCTCCCTGGGCTGGGGGGCAAGGACAGCCCTGCTGCTCCAGGGCTGCCCCTTCTGGGGAGGGAGGAAGGAGCTGAGGGGGCAGGGAGGGTTGCTGGGCAGCAGCTCACCTTGGAGTCAGGCCACACTGTGGGGTTGTGGTGGGTTCCGTAGATGCTGACCAAACAGATGATTCCTGTGAGGACAGTCAGGGTCAGTGGGGCTAAGGGAAGCCAGAGCTTCCTCCAGAAACTTCCCTTTCCCTGGGTCTCCCCGGAGCTGTGGCATTCCCATGAGCCATCTGCCACCACTGCCTGTCCATCCTTCCCTGAAAAATTCTGCTCCCCGATCCACTGCCCCTACATTTCCCTAAGAGGACACCATCGTGTTCTTTCTGGCTGCCAGGCTGGCCACGCAGAGATCTTTCTCACCCACAGATCTGACATTACTCCTCCTCAACTCAAACACCTCCCTTGGCTCCCTAGTGCCCTCGGGATCAAGTTCAGGTGCTACCACCTGGCAGTCAGGGCCTTTCACAATCTGCACGCTGAGGCTCTGTTCCATAAACATGCTCTTTCACTTCCAGCCTCCAAGGCTCACCGCCCACATTCCCTCCTCCAGGTGGCCCCCCCTGCTTTCCTCCCCAGATAGAGCCATCCCTCCATATTTGGGCTGCTTCAGTCCTTGTCTCTCCCTGTAGCTCATTCCTGGGAATGTCTGCAACCTGCCGCTGTATCTCCCCCAGACCTCTCCATCTCCAGCATCACCCAGGACAGCGCTTGGTCTCCAGGGGATACCTAGCCAGTGAATGAAACCGACCCTCTGCTACCTGCACGCACACTGGCCAACCTGCCGTACTGCCTTCCTGCCTGTCCACCAGGACTCCCCACCTCGATCTCCCCTCCCCCACACACGGCTGGGTTTCCCGTAACACCCCCCAGACGACAGGCACTTAGAGAGCTGCCCCATCCTCAGGGATAGTGCACCTGGGGCGGGCATGGCCAGGCCCCCGTGGACACTGGAGCAGCCACATCATCAGGGACAGTGGTGCACCAGCAGCAGGGGCACACGGCGGGCACCTTTGGGGATGACACGCCCATCTGGGAGCTTGATGTCCTCCGTGCAGCGGCGGGAGACAAGGGTCACAGGTGGGAACTGGCGCAGGCTCTCCTTGATGCACATCGTTGTGAAGGGCAGCTGAGTCAGGTCGTCCCTGGGGAGAACGAAACTGTGACTTGAGACCAGGCCACGGTGACATGACACCCCCAACCCCGCAAACACACATACACTCGAGGGCAGCTGGGCAGGAAACCCGCGCAGTTTTTCAGACTTGCCTCAGTTTCCAGCATTTGCAGTCTCTCGTGCCCTTACCACTGACACTTAGGCTGCAAAATATCTGAGCACCGACCAATCAGAACTGCACTGGCACTGGGCCCCCGCTGGGCCAGCATCCACCCTTTCATTCAAGAGTTATGTGGAGGTCAGGGGGCATCTGGCAGAGGAGCCAGGGCAGCCAGGGGGGTTCAGGGCAGCAGCAACTTTCCAGCTTGTATGGATCCATTTCAGTATTTAAAAACCAGAGCATCCTCTCCTTATGCTATTATTACCATTATTTACTTAATATTTTTTCCTTTGGATTTTAGGGCCCAAAATTGGGTTAATGATAACTCTTGGGGTTCATGTTCTAGATCTTTTTCTTTAAACCAACATGTTCTCTCTCTCTCTTTTTTTTTTTTTTTTTTTTTTTTTTTTTTTTGAGACAGGGTCTTGCTCTGTTGCCCAGGCTAGAGTGCAGTGGTGTCATCATAGCTCACTGCAACCTCAAACTCCTGGGCTCAAGCAATCCTCCTGCCTCAGCCTCCTGAGTAGCTGGGACTACAGGCATGTGCCACCACACCCAGCTAATTTTTCTATTTTTTGTAAAGACAGGATCTCACTCTTGCTCAGCCTGGTCTCGAACTCTTGGGCTCAAGTGTTCCTCCTGCCTCACCCTCCCAGAGTGCTAGGATTACAGGTGTGAGCCAGTGTGCCTGGCCAGGTTCTCTTTTAAGGAAATTTTATGGCCAGGTGTGGTGGCTCACACCTGTAATCCTAGCACTCTGGGAAGCTGAGGCGGGAGGATCGCTGAGATCAAGAGTTTGAGACCAGCCTGAGCAAGAGTGAGACCCCGTCTCTGCCAAAAATATAAAAAAAAAAAATTAGCCAGGTAATCCTAGCACTCTGGGAAGCTGAGGCGGGAGGATCGCTGAGATCAGGAGTTTGAGACCAGCCTGAGCAAGAGTGAGACCCCGTCTCTGCCAAAAATATAAAAAAAAAAAATTAGCCAGGTATGGTGGTGCACACCTGTACTCCCAGTTACTCGGGAGGCTGAGGCAGGAGGATCACTTGAGCCCAGTAGTTTGAGGTTGCAGTGAGCTAGGATGACACCACTGCACTCTAGCCAGGTCAACAGAGTGAGACTCTCTCTCAAAAAATAAAATAAGGTAAGATAAATAAATAAATAAGAAACTTTATGTTGCTACCACAAAGGGCAGACATCATCCCTGGCATAAAGGTATCCATATGTACAAACACCACTGCAAAAACAGATGAATGTCATTTAATTATGGCTAGACAACCTCTCCTGCCCAACTCTTTGAACCCGAGGCATCTTCCCCCTTTGTTAAAAAGGCAAATTCACTGGGCGAGGTGGCTCCCATCTGTGATCCCAGCTACTCAGGAGGCTGAGGTAGGAGGATCACTTGAGGCCAGGAGATTGAGACTAGCCTGGGCAACATAGCGAGACCCTCATCTCTAAAGAAATTTTTTAAAAGAAATAGCCAGGTGTGGTAGCACGCCTGTAGTCCCAGCTACTTAGAGGATCAGGCAACACAGCAAGACTCCATCTCACAAAAGGAGAAAAAAAGGCAGATGAGCAAAGTGTTCAGGACGCAATAGCACCAAACTGAGATGCTTCTCTGAGGTCATAATGCAAAAGGTTGAGAGAGAACAGAGGGACTTTCTCACTGTGCAAGCTGATGCTAGTAAATGCTATGTTTTCTTTGCATCACCCAAAGTCAGCTCCACACGGCACACATCTAAGAGAGACTGGGTTATTGTTCGTGACTCTCCACTTCCTCCCTGTCTTACAATGGTGCACCTGTGTTCTTGGCTGTTTGATGCGACAGCACCTTTTACTCACGTGAATGGTGTATACATCCTGCCCCATTCATCCTGGGCTTGGCCATGTGACTTGCTTTAGCCAATGTGATGTTATGATTAAAAGCAAGCAGAGCTTTTAAACTGCATGGCTTTTGGTGCTTCCGGAATCTCCGTTGAGAAGAACATGACCCATGGGTAGCTGTGGGTCCAAGAACAGACCTGAACCCAACTCTTAGTTTGGAAGCAACTCCGGTTCACTCAGCCAAGCCCAGCAGCGACAAAAGTCACGTGCATACAAAAGCAAGAAATAAATGCTTGCTGCAAACCACTGAGTTTGGGGGCTGTTTGTTATGCAGCATTGTTGCTGACTCGGACACTCTGAGAACTCCTGCATTATGAGACATGATTACCAGCACTGTTTTACAGCAGAAGACACTGGAATTCAGGAAGCGTCAATGACTTCTCTAAGGTCACACATTGAGTCAGTGGGAGAGCGAAGCTTCACGCCCAAGGCTCTGGCCTCAACCTGCCCCCATCCCTCCCCCAACCCCAAACTGACCACTCCAGCTCCTCCAGCTCCTGGCCTTTCATGACTTCCTGGATCTCTTCCCGGCACTTCTCCTGGTATTCCGGATACTTCGCCAGATTGAACAGCACCCAGGAGAGCCCACTGGATGTCGTGTCGTGACCTGCAGGCAGATGAGGTCACCTGAATGGAGGCTGCCTGAAGACAGCGGAGATGCCATCTACGAACAGCGGTACCCTCCCTGCCCTCCCTCTTCGTCGCCCTACGTCCTCACCCTCGAACATGAAGGTGTCCGCCTCAGCTCGGATGTCCTCGTCTGACAGTTCCTTTCCGTCTTCATCCTGAAATGGGCAGAGAGGATGCTGAGCCCACTTCATCCCACCCTCTGCATCCCGGGGGCCCCTCAAAACTCAGATCTCCCGTCTCTCTCTTAAGCCAAGCTGCGGGGGAAAGTACTGCAGGATGGAAGTATGCAGCTTGTCTAAGAAAGATGGCAAAAGAAAAGGAAAGTTAAAGGTTAGCTCCTACTTCCTGAGCAGCTTCTAACACCAAGAATCCTGCTGTTTGCATGGCAACAAGCTTGTGATCAAGTCTTACGATCACCATGTATAAATGGGGAAACTGAGGCTCAGGGAGAAGAGTAATATAACCAAGGTCAAACATCTACGAAGGGGGCCGGGTGTGGTGGCTCAGGCCCATAATCCCAGCACTTCGGGAGGCTGAGACAGGAGGATCGCTTGAACCCAGGAGTCTGAGGTTGCTGTGAGCTAGGATCACACCACTGCATTCCAGCCTGGGTGACAGAGCAAGACCCTGTCGCAAAAAGATTTTTAAAAAAATAAAAAAGAATCCACTAAGTGGCAGAGGCAGGACTGGAATCTAGGACTCCAAATCAAGGACCCATATGCTGCTCAAAAATTCCACAGAAATGCCACCAATGAGGGACCAAACACCTATGCAAGAGTCACGTCTCTTCAAGGTCACGTATTTCATCTTTGTAGTGTTACGGGCTGAAGGGTGCCCCATCCCCTAGAATTCACAAGCCCTAACCTCCGGCGCCCCAGCATGTGACCATGTTTGGAGACAGGGTCTTTGCAGAGGCAATCAGATTAAAAATAAGCTCACGAAGGTGGGCCCTAATCCAATATGACTGGTGTCCTTATAAGAAGAGATTAGGACAAAGACAAAGATTATGCACAAAGGAGAGAGGAAGTACAGACGCAGGGAGAAGACGGCCATCTATAAGCCAAGGAGAAAGGCCTAGAACAGATTATTTCTCCATGGCCCTAAAAAGAATCCAACCCTGCAGATGCCTTGATCTTGGACTTCCAGCCCCCAGAACTATGAGAGAATAAATGTCTCTTGTTTAAGGCCACCCAGTCTGTGGTACGTTGTATGGCAGCTTGAGCGAACTCACGCAGTGAGTCTTTTTATTTATCTATTTTTTTGAGACAGGGTCTGACTCTGTTGCCCAGGCTGGAATGCAATGGCACGTTCACAGCTCACAGCAACCTCAAACTCCTGGCTTCAAGCGATCCTCCTGCCTCAGCCTCCTGAGTAGCTGGGACTACAGGCGCGCGCAACCATGGCAGGTCATTTTTTTATTCTTTTGTAGAGATGGGGTCTCATTATGCTGCCCAGGCTGGCAACAAGCAATCCTGCCTCAGCTGCTCAAAATGCTGGGATTATAGGCATGAGCCACCAAGCCAGGCCCTATGTGAGTTTTAACATGTGTGATTTCAGGAAGTTGGTGCCATTCCCGGAGAGGCCGTCCTGGGCAGGGCTCCGCCCTCCAAGGGCCCAGCCTCACCTTGGCCAGGAGCAGCACATCGATGAAGTCCAGGGTCTTGCCCTGCTTGGCCTTGAGCCAGGCCTCGGCCCCCTGCTGACGCAGCGCCCGCCGCCGCTCCTGGATGACTTCATTGGTGAAGCGGTGCACGGTGTCACAGGCCTGCCTGAAACGCCGCCCGTCCGCCGTGCGGTAGTAGATGAAGTCCAGGTACTGGTGCAGGCGGTACTGGCGCTTGACGGCCAGTGCACTCAGCTCGATGATGGCGGAGATATAGTCGCTCATGTTCCTGCCGCGGAGAAGAAAGGCCATGAGCGTGGCCTGTCCCCTAGCCCGGCCCAGACACACCCACGGCTTGGCTAAGATAAGCCTCCTCTCCCCATTGCGCAAATAACAAACAGAAGCCCTGTATTAACTCTATTTTGGGGGGATGGGGGCTTGTGGGGTTGGTTTGTTTGTTTATTTTTCTGAGACAGGGTCTTGCTCTGTCACCCGGGTAGAGTGCAGTGGTGTCATCATAGCTCACAGCAACCTCAACCTCCTGGGGACTCAATCTATCCTCCTGCTTCAGCCTTCTGAGTAGCTGGGACTACAGGTGAAAGCCACCATGCTCACTTTTTTTTTTTTTTTTTGTATTCTTGATGCTCTGGCATCTAGGGCCTTGCTAACTGGCGAGAGATGCCCCTTGAAAGACTAGAAAATTCTTAAAGAAAGTAAAGAACTCATCCGAGAGCATGCCTTTCATACACAAACCAACTCATGCAGACCAAATACTCAAACATTGATCAGGACAAGACACTATCCCCCTTTCTTACTCCCCCCAGGGCTGGGTACCAGGCAGCTAAAGGCAGCTCCTACACAGCCCAGAGCCCAATGGAATTATTCAAATTAGCCAACCCTAAGCCTGTTTACCCTGCCTCACCTGTTCTTTCCCGCAGAAACTGCAAAAAAGGCTTTTGCCCACATTTTTTCCTGACGGGTCCTAGTACTTCCCTGTGTGGCCCTGCGTGGTGGAATGTGCCCCCTGCTCTTGGAAGCTGTAAAAAAACAAACTCCCTTTTCAACGTCAGTCATTGCCTGATCTGCTGGCCTCACCAGACATGAATGAAACCAAAATCCCAGGCCCAAAGAGTGACGGGGACTTCCAAGACAGACGTAGCCATTGTAGCATCACTGCAACTAAATGGCCGCAATCCTCGGAGGGGGAGAAAATATTTGCAAATCATTTATCTGATAAGGTGCCGGCACCCAAAATAGATGAAGAATTCTCAGAACTCAATAATAAAAAGACAACCCAATTTAAAAATGGGCAAAGGGTCCAAGAGACATTTCTCCAAAGCAGATAGACAAACGACAAATGTGAAAAGATGCCTGACACCGTTAGCCATCAGGGAAATGCAAATCGAAACTACAATGAGGTGCCGCTTTACCCAACGAGGATGACTAGAGTCAAAAAGAAAAATAAAGACAAGTGTTGGTGATGATATGGAGAAATTGGAACCCTCTGCCAAAAACTTAGGATTATGAAGAACAAGAAGAAGAAAATAAGCAATGGAACCCTCATACACTACTGGTTGGAAAAACAAAATGGCGCAACCACTCTGGGGGGAAAAAAAAGTCTAGCAGTTCCTCGAAAGGTTAAACATGGGATCGCCATATGGCCCAGCAATTCCACTCCTGGGAATCTATCGAAGAGAATTAAAAATATACGTTCACACAAAACCTTGTACATAAATGTTTATAGCAGCATCATTCCTAATAGTCACAGAGTGGAAACAATGCCCATCAATTGGTGAATGGGAAAACAAAGTGTGGTATTATGTGATAAATGGAATATTACTCCGCAATGAAAAGAACTAAATCACAGATGCATGCTACGACCTGGATTAACCTCAAAAACGTTGGGCTGAGTGAATCAAAGCAGACACAAAATTCACATGATTCCACCTATACAAAATGTCCATGCTAGGCAGAAGGTAGATTAGTGATTGCCCAGACCTTGAAGAAGAAAGAGGTGGGGAAGGACTACTAAAGTGTATGGGGGCCGGGCGCGGTGGCTCACGCCTATAATCCTAGCACTCTGGGAGGCTGAGGCGGGCGGATTGTTTGAGCTCAGGATTTCGAAACCAGCCTGAGCAAGAGCGAGACCCTGTCTCTACTAAAAATAGAAAGAAATTAATCGGACAACTAAAAATATATAGAAAAAATTAGCCGGGCATGGTGGTGCATGCCTGTAGTCCCAGCTACTCGGGAGGCTGAGGCAGAAGGATCGCTTGAGCCCAGCAGTGTGAGGTTGCTGTGAGCTAGGCTGACGCCACGGAACTCACTCTAGCCTGGGCAACAAAGCGAGACTCTGTTTCAGAAAAAAAAAAATAAAGTGTGTGGGGTTTCTTTGGGGGATGATGATCATATTCTGAAATTGATTGTGGTGATGGTTGTACAACTCTGAATATACTAAAAATAATTCAATTGTGTACTTTAAGTGAGTGAATAGCATAGTACGTGAATTGTATCTCAATAAATCTATTATTTATTTTTTTTAGACTAGTCAAATGCAGTAGTGATAAGGGGGTAAATCTATTATTTAAAAAAACAAAACAAAACAAAACAAAAATGCTAACCAGCCTGAACAACATAGAGAGAGAGAGAGAGAGACCCTGTCTCTCCAAGAAGTTAAAAACCTTAGCCAGATGTGGTGGTGCGTGCCTGTTCTCCAGCCTAGGCAACTGAGCGAGACCTGGTCTCTAAAAAACTACATAATATTAAAAACTAAATAAATAAACTCAATTAAAATAAGATGAAGCCGGGTTGCAAGGAGCTGTCCTTAGTCGTGAAGTGGGCTTGTTTTCATGCACTTATTATAGTCTGTTGTTTTCCCATCTATTTATTTGTTCATTGTTAACTGCCTGTCTTCCCACCAAAATGGAAGTTCCGGAAGAGCAAAGGCTTTTCTGTCTTGTTGGCTACTGTGTTCCCAGTACCTAGTTCAGGATGGGCACATAGTAGGCATTCCGTAAATAACTCCTGGATTAATTAATTAATTAATTAATTACTGAGGTCATCTCTGCCTTATCCAACCGAAACGTGCCCCTACATTGCCCAAAGAAACAAAGTCATCAGCTTGTTGCTGAGGACCTACTGTGTGTTACAAACTTCACGTTCATCGTCTACCTGATTCCTTATCTCCCCACACAGACAACAGGCTCCATGGAACTGTGACTGTGTGTGGCTCACAACCACATCCTCAGCAGTTAGCCCGGTGCCAGGCACACAGTAGGTACACAATGAATATTTCATGAATGAATGAATGAACCAGGGCAATGCTTTTATTTTATTTAATCACTCAACAAACATTCTCTGAGCATCTACTATGTGCCAGGTCAGTGCCACACCTACTAACCCTTAAAGCATCTCTCGAGGAGTCACGAGTTATCACCTTTGTTTGACAAACAAGGAAACTGAGGCTCAGAAAGCGGGGGTGGGGGAGACACTGTCCAAAGACCACACATTCTTCATGAAAGAATGAAAAAAAACCTAACATGTCCTGAGCCCCTACTATGCGTCAAGCCACTGACTCACGTGATCTCCTTTCATTCTCCCATGATGACTATGGGAAAGGGTCTATTACGATGCCTATGTTTTGAATAAGGAAACTGAGTCTCAGAGAGGCGATGTCGGTCTCCTAGAACCACATAGCCTGTCGGGGGCAGAGCTGCTGCAGCCCAGGTTGCCTGGCACCTGACACCTTTCTCCTGCCACCACTGGCCCGTCTTCCCGAGGAAGGTCACACTCACTCTTGGCAGTTGCTGTTGTAGCTGAAGACACATTTCTGGAGACTGTCCAGGGTCATGAGGCTGACATGCTCGAACATGTCCAGGGAGACCACCGAGCCCTCTGCCAGACGCCGCCATTTAGCCTGGAAGAAAGACACAGAGCGAGTGGGTGGGGGCCCACAGACAGGGGGGCGAGCCCAGTAAGGATCTGGCTGCGTCCTCGCTACACACCCACTTTATAGATAGAAAAGAAACGAGGCCTCCTGACATCACGCGACCTGCCCGTGAGCTGGAGCCTGCCCGTCTCACTCCGGGACTCACGTGCATGACGTCGGTGCACTGGTTGAAGATCTTCATGTACGGCTTCAGGATGTCGAAGTGGAAGGCGGGCGTCAGCAGGCGGCGGTGCCGGCTCCACTTGTCACCTTTGCTGAGCAGTAGCCCATCCCCTGGGCCCGGAAGACGCAGGTTAGGGGACCTCACCTGTTATTCTGAAACCCTCCAGGGAGGCCCCACGCCCAGATCTCTCTTCCCTGAAGCCCCAGTCTGCCCACTTGGCACTCACCTAGCCAAGGTTTCAGGAAGCCATAGAAAAGCTCGTCCTTGGGGGCAATGGCAGCTGTGGAGAGGGAGGTGGCAACTGTGACTCAACACAGAGCTCTGAGCATTGACCTTTGCTTGTGACTTCCTGGGCCCTCCTTTCTGAGGGCTCTGACCTCCCACCTCACCCCTCCAGTCCATCCTCCACACCTGCCCCGGAAAGATCCTTATAACATGCTGATCTGAACATGAGCCTCCCCTGCTCAAACGCCTCCCATGGCTCCCCACTGCCCTTGTAAAAAAGTTCAAGTTCAGCCTAGCATTGAAGGCCCTGCCCCACCTGGCCCTCGTATGCCTTGCCTATTGCATCCTTCAACAAACACCAGATACCCCCATTCCCATGGCATGCCGTCACTCCCCACCAAACCTCTGGCCAGGCTGGATGCTCTACCGACAACGGCCTTCTTCACTTGAATCTCTCCCGCCCCCCTCTCTTCTGCTAGCTCGGGCCATCCGAATCACACCTCCTGTGCTCCCAGCCTCCAGCCTCACCCCGTCCACTCTGCCTCTCATGCTGCCCCACAGGGATCTCATCCGACTCCCAGATCTGCAATGCCCCTTCCTGCTCACACGCCCGTCACCCGCACGCCCAGCCGCTCGGCCCACTTCCAGAGCCCTGAACGCCCTGCCCCTGTCCGGACCCCTCAGAACACCTCTGTCCTCCGCCCCCCGCCGGTCCACATCACAGAACTTTTCTCAGCTGCTCCAGAAGGCCTTGTGCCTTCTCTGCTCGCGGCCTGGCCACCGGCTGCCCTCCTGCACCCAAACACTGCATGCTCCGGGCCCACCTTGGATGCCCCTCTCTCCAACAGTCACTCTGGGTGCGGTTGTGTCCACCCAGTGACAAGCACCCCCTCGAGGGGAGTGACCGTGTTGATTGCCGATACATATTGGTGCTAAAGAAATTTTTTGTGAATGAGTGAATGAATGAATCAATCCATCAAAGAATGAATGAATGAAAGAATAAACAGCTGGATGGATGCATGGATGGATGGATGGATGGATCCTTCTTCTATAAACTCCACAAATTTAGGGCTGAATAGGCAGGTGCCCAGGAAGAAAGTACCTGAAACTCGAGTGATGTCACTTTTCCCTTAATATGACTCAGACACCTACCCGCACACGCTGCCCAAGATTGACCAGCTGCTAGCCCAGTCATCTCTCTACTCGTTCTTCCACTTGACACACCTCTCCTGCTGCCTTCTGTGCCCAACCTGTGCTGGGTGAAGCTGAGGACCCAGAGATGGCTCAGCTCCACGCCCTGCCTGCAGGAGGGGCGCCCGGGGTAGGGTGGGAAAGGGAAGCAGGGGCACACCATGCAATTATCAGGAAGGTAGGACGTGTGCCAGGTGCTGAGGAAGGCGTGGAGAAAGGGCTGTTGGCAGTCAGGGCAGCCTTCACGGAGAGGAAGGTGGGCCCCGCAGGGGTCCTTCTGACACTCAGATCACGTCACTGGCTGCCCTGCTCGAACATCTCCCGTGGTTCCCTGTCACCCCCAGGATAAAGTGCAAGCCCGCTCACTTTGCAATCCAGTGGGGTCCCATTGCTACTTCCCTGACACGTCACCTCTACTCCAGTCACCCCCGGTCACCTGAATTCCCCCGGAACTTTCACACACCTGCCCCCTTTGCACTCTCCACCTGGGACTCCTCGCCCGGCAAACTCCTATGCATCCTTCAAAGCCCCGCTTCACAGAAACCTCCTCCAGGAAGCCTTCTCCAAGCCCCCTTCCCTGCTGAATCCTTCCTCTCCCATCCTCACATCCCTCCTCTACTCCAACCCTGACCATGTGATGCCAGAACAGTCTGTGTCCAGGTTGGCTCTCTCATCCGTTTCCCCCTCGAGTAAAAAGGGGACAGTAATGCTGACCTTGGAGAGATTGTCTAAGAAAAGCCCCACATGGCTGGTTCCCACTGTGGAACAGCGCTTGGCCAGGAAGGTGTGCATCTCTGTGGTTGACGGCTTAGATTCTGGTCAGCTCAGTCTAGGTTCAAATCCAGCCCTGCCCCCAGCTAGACATGTAAGTCTGGACACGTTGCTACTGTCAGAGGAGGAAATCAATCAATCCTCCCGCATAGTGTCCCTGCACGACTCAACAAGCTGATGTGTTCCTGGCACACGAGGTGCTCATTGAATGTGTGGACGCAAATGAATAACTGAGCGACCGTTGGCCACTTTTATTACCATAATCACAATGATCTCTTATTGCCTCAAGAACTTGTGAGAGGAATGTTCTGGTGACCTGTTAGTAAAAAATGAACGCACGGCCGCTGTGGAAAACAGCAAAGCGATTCCTTAGAAAGTTAAACATAGAGGCTGGGAGCAGTGGCTCACTCCTGTAATCCCAGCACTCTGGGAGGCCGAGGCAGGAGGATCGCTTGAGGTCAGGAGTTCAAGCAAGAGCAAGACCCCGTCTCTACTGAAAATAGAAAAATTAGCCGGGCGTGGTGGCGCATGCCTGTAGTCCCAGCTCCTCGGGAGGCTGAGGCAGGAGGATCGCTGGAGCCCGGGAGTTGGAGGCTGCAGTGAGCTGTGACGATGCCACTGCACTCCAGCCTGGGTGACAGAGCAAGACCCTGTCTCAAAAGTAAATAAATAAGTAAATAAATAATGAAACACTGACACCTGCTACGACGTGGACGAACCTCAAAACCACGATGCTTATTGAAAGAAGCCGGACACAAAACGGCACATTTTATATGGCTCCTTTTATATGCTATACCCAGAATAGGCAAATCACAGAGAGAGAGAGAGAAAGCACGCACGAATTAGAGGTTACCAGAAGGTAGGAGGGAGGGAGAAATGAGAAGTGATTACTTAATGGGTACAAGGTTTTTTATGGGGTGATTAAAAATGTTGAAACTGGAAAGAGCTGGTGCTTGCACAACGTTGGAAATACACCAAATACCACCGACTGTTCACCTTAAACGGTTAATTGTACGTTATGGAAATTTCACTTCAATTTCAAAAAGACTACATAAAAGCAGGCTATAATTATATGCCTATATGTCACCGTCCATCCTCTATAAAGCACGTTTTCCTACTTCCTCTCATTAATGCTCCCCATTCCAGAGGCCCATGCGATGACGAGGAAACAGAGGCTCCAACAGCGGCTGTGCGGGTCCAAGCCCAGAGCGGCAAGTCCCCCCAGGTGTGGCCCCAGCGGGGGACGGAGTCTGTGACTGGGGGCTGAGTCTGTCAGTGCAAGGCGGAGCGGGAGCCCCCAAGGGCCAGGAGGCCTGACTCCAGGCTGACTCACAGGCCCACCCTCTGCAGCTCTCTACCCAGCTTCTCCAGCCGGGAGGCAGAGGATGTCCTGCCTGTCCCACAGGAGGGAAGGGCAGGGGAGGAGGGACCCAGGCATCTACGGAGTGCCGGCCCACGCTGGAGGCTCTACTCCTCGGTCGACCTGGAGACTCACAATTAAACAGGACGGTGTTCAGGAAAGTGACGCTCTGAGAAGGAGAAGAAAGAAGGGGGAAGGAGGGGGGAAGAAGAGGAAGAAGAAAAAGAAGAAAAAGAGAAGGGAGGAGATGGGGAAGGAAGGAGAGAGAAACAGAGAGAGAAAGAAAGAAGTATATAGCCGGGTGCAGTGGCTCACACCTGTAATCCCAGCACTTTGGGAGGCCTAAACAGGAGGATCACTTGAGGCCAGGAGTTCGAGACCAGCTTGGCCAACATAGCAAGACCCCATCTCTAAAAATATATATAAATTAAAAATCAGCCAGGCATGGTGGTGCACACCTGTAGTCCTAGTTACTCGGGAGGCTGAGGCGGGCGGATCACTTGAGCTCAGGAGTTTGAGGCCAGTCTGGGCAACATAGCAAGACCCCATCTCTGAAAATATTTTTAAAATGAGCTGGGCATAGTGACACACACCTGTAATCCCATCTACTCAGGAGGGTGAGGTGGGAAGATCACCTTGAGGCCAGGAGTTGGAGGCTGCAGTGACCCATGATCGCACCCCACTGCACTCCAGCCTGGGTGATAAAGCAAGGCCCTGTCTCTAAAAAAAAAAAAAAGGAAAAAGGAAAAAAAGAAAAGGAAAAAAGTATATAAAAAAGACAGAAGAGGGAAAACTCTTATTATTACTTACCCACATTATATTATTGAATTCTCACAACTGCTCCCATTTTACAGTTCAAAAACTGAGGCCCTGAGACGCTAGATGAATTGGTGGGGTCACATAGCAAGTATGTGCTGGAGCCAGAATTCAAACCCAGCCCGCCTGGGTCCTGGCCCAAAGCTCTTTTCACAAGCCGGTGCCCATCCCTTGGAACAGTCACTTCTCCCAGGGTCTGGGTTCTCCCCGTAGTTTGGTGGGGAACGTCATCTTTTCACAAACGCAATAATCGGGGACAAAGGGGCATGGAGAAGGGAAGGATGACAGTCCCTTCCTCTGTCACGGCTCCCGGGCGGCAGCCTCGGAAGTGGTCTCCAGATGTGTGTTTGTAGAGGCCCAAGATGGGGCCAAAGATCCTAAAATTCCTGGAGCTCTTTCTTTCCCATCCTTTCTTTCTCAAACGCCCTGCAACAGAGCCTCACTTATGAGGACGGTGTCGCCGGACACAGACATACCCAGCCCTGAAGGGTCAGGACTGAGAACGGGAACAGCCAGAGGAGGGAGCTGCGTTCTGTCTGGGGGGTCAGGGAGGGACTCCCGGAGGAGGAGGCCACGGGAGCGAGTGTCGAGGGCTGAGCAGGAGCTTGCCAAGCACACTTGGGAGGCCCACACTTAGGGATGGGTGTGGGCTGCACAAAGGAAAAGTAATCCTTCCAACTTCTCCCTCCCTGACAGTTGGGACCAGCCCAGATGATGACAGCAGGCTGCGGGCTGGGCCACCAGGAGCCCTGGCCATCCTGGGAGTGTCAGAACCCAAACGATGGGAGTGCCATGGCCCAGGATGAAGCAACACCGACTTAGCAAAACCCTAGGTGAGCAACCGCCTATCTGAACATGCTCGGATCTGACTTCCAGATAGGTGGACATCCCCTCAGAGTTCCTGGGACTCTTAGTCATTGTCACATCTTTGTCCATGCTGTTCCCACAATCCGGACTGCCATTCCCGTGAACTCCTATTCATCCTTCAAAGCCTTATTCAAATGACCCTTCTTTTAGATAGCCCACCTGCCTAGAGTCCCAGGTGGGCTCTGGGAGTTGAGGACTCACCCACTGTTCAGAGGCCCAGCCCACCTACCTGAGGCGCCTACCAGGGGCTTAATGTAATCGGGGTGTACCAGAACCACCAGTGGCAAGATAGGTCCCATCCACACCAAAACCACGTGGTGCATGTTGTCCAGCACCTTCTTCTCATCTTGAAGGCCCGTCTCATTTGGAAGATACTGCAAGAGGTAAGGGAGAGACAGTGAGGAGGTGCCCAGCCCCAGCTTCCCCATCATCTCTCCCTCTGAGGACAATTGAGAGTATTCACGAATTTATAGAGCAAGAGCCCCAGCATGGACCTGACACATGGCTGGTGTATATGAGATAAAAATAGGGGCCGTGTGTGGTGGCTCACAGCTATAATCCCAGCACTTTGGGAGGCCTAAGCAGGAGGATCACTTGAGGCCAAGAGTTTGAGATCAGCCTGGGCAACATAGCAAGACCCCATCTTTACCAAAAAATAAAAATAAAATAAACTTAGCCAGGCATGGCAATGCATGCCTGTAGTCCCAGCCACTCAAGAGGCTGGAGTGGGAGAATCACTTGAGCCCAGGAGTTCAAGGGTGCAGTGAGCTGTGATCACACCACTGCACTCCAGCCAGGGTGACAGACCAAGACTCCATCTCTTAAAAAAAAAAGAAAAAGAAAGAAAGAAAAGAAGGAAGGAAGGAAAGAAAAATAGTAATGGCAAACACAATAATGATAATAGTTGGTATTTTTTTGGTTTTTTTGTTGTTGTTGTTGTTTTGTTTGTTTGTTTGTTTGTTTTTGAGACAAAGTCTCACTCTTTTGCCCAGGCTAGAGTACCGTGGCATCAGCCTAGCTCACAGCAACCTCAAACTCCTGGGCTCAAGCGATCCTTCTGCCTCAGCCTCCCGAGTAGCTGGGACTACAGGCATGAGCCACCATGCCCGGCTAATTTTTTCTGTATATTTTTAGTTTTCCAATTAATTTCTTTCTATTTTTAGTAGAGACGGGGTCTCGCTCTTGCTCAGGCTGGTCTCGAACTCCTGAGCTCAAACAATCCGCCCGCCTCGGCCTCCCAAAGTGCTAGGATTACAGGCGTGAGCCACCGCGCCCGGCCAATAGTTGGTATTTATCAAGTGCTTGCTATGTAAGTAATAAAATATTACTACTATTGTTATCTTCAACACATACATGCGCCTGCACTACGTCGGGCGCTGTCGTGGGAACTTTTCATCTATTGGTACATTCAATCCGCACAAGAACCCTACGAAGGCATTGCTACTATTTTCCCCGTTTTACTTTGCTCAGAAAGGTCAAATGGCTTGTCTGATGTTACAAGCGAGTAAGTGACTGCCCTGGTTTGGGCTCTTCCAGAAGCAGATCCTGAAACAAGGGTTCTAGCGTAAGTAGTTTCTTTGGGAAGTAATCCAAAAAAAAACCACAGCAGGGTCGTGGGAGAGTGAGATGGGAGGGAAGACAGCCCATAAAGGGTGGATTGTCAAGGACGTTACCACCATGGGCAAGTGGGGCTCAGTCCTTCGCCAGCAACGGGGGAGTCCTTAATTCAAAGAGCCCACCTGGGATTCTAAGCAGGTGGGCTATCCAGAGGAAGGGTCATTTGAGTAAGGCTTTGAAGGATGAACAGGAGTTCACAGGCATGGCAATCCAGATTATGTGAATAGTATGCACAAAGATGTGACAATGACTAAGAGTCCCAGGAACTTTGAGGGAATGTCCATCCACCTGGAAGTCAGAGTCAAGCATGTTCAGATAGGACGTTGTTCATCTAGGGTTTGGGGGTTTCGGAGGACAGTGTAGGACATCATACCTCAGAGTCATCCCACCTGAGGGCAAGGGAGCTGGGGTGTTTATCCACCGATACCCATTAATAACTGAGGGCTGCACCTGAAGCGGATTAATTCCGCAGCTCACAGTGCATGTAGACAGAGTGGACTCCAGCCACTGGAGTGAGCCTTAGGATGCAGATACCGGCAGCGGGAAGTGGGGCCGTTGCATCCAGAAATGGGTTGAGAGAATACAGGTAGGCGCTGACATCACTGACCACAGTGGCAAAGCCAGGATCCGACCCCAGGCCACCCGCCTATGAAATTGCTCTTCATCAACCTGCCGTATGAGGCAGAAACTCTTCAGACTCAATGTCAGATGGAGCTGAGTTCAAACGCACCTTCAGCCACTGTGTGACCTTGGGCAAGTCACTTAACCTCTCTGAGCTCGAATCCATACCAGAGCGAATCCAAGAAATAGGACGGATCCATCCCAATTTCACAGGTCGTGAGAATTAGGGGAGAGCTCAGATAGGAAGGAGCCTAACCCAGTGTTCGGCCAGCAGTAGGGCCCAGCAATTGTCAAAGGAATGAACGAGCAACTGACTCCTCGCTGGGTCCTGTGTCTCCCTCTGTGTCAGGCTCAGCCTTGAGCCCGTCCGCATCCAGGGGAAACTGTGGCCTCACCCAGGCCCCCAGCGGCCCAGAAGGTGGGCTGGACTACACGGTCAAGGCCGGGCTTCAGAGCTGGGCCTGGCCAGCTGCCTCTGGGACAGCTGTTGAGTGCAGAGGGAGCTCCCTGGAGTACGGGCATTGGAGACGGGGCGTGGAAAATGAGTAGAAGCTCATCTAGCAGAGAATGCCACGCCGGACAGAAGGCGCAGTTTCGGCAAAAGCCATGCAGGTGGATAGTCAGAGCCGTGTTATGGGAGCAGGAAGTCGTTCCTTGGGACTAGAGGGGGATGACAGAACAGGTGAGAAGTGCGGGGGTCAGAATCTAAAGGGCCTTGAACACCAGCCTTTGCCTGAATGGCAATGGGGAGCCATGGAGGGTGCGTGAGCAGGGGAGGGACATGGTTGGATTCAGGAATCCCTCTGGGGCCAGTAATGGGGGGTAGACTGGAGGGGTGAGGCAGAAGCCCAGGGGGGCAGCTGACCCACAGTCCAGCAGGGAAGAATAAGGCCTGAGCAGGGATTGGGGAAGAAAGAGAGGAGATTCAGGCACAAGCAGGTGAAACTTGGTGAATGATGTCCCCAGGAGCAGGAAGGGCTGGGAAGCTTCCTTCCTTCTACGCCCTTCATGCTGAGATAATTCCAAAAACGAAATAAAATGTTCTTTGAGATATTAAGTGGAAATGTGTCTCCTAGTTTCTTCTTCTGAGACACTGGGTTCAAGCAGTACCTAAAATATTTCTAGAATCACTTGATACTTCCAGTCTCCGCGGGACCCAGCAGTCGAGCACACGCATCTGCCACACGGTGCCTGCCGTGTCCCAGTCCAAGTACATCGCAGACATAACTCCAAGGAATCCAAAAAATAATCCCATTGAGTTATTAAGAATTATTACAATATTTTTACAGGAGCGACCCTCCTCACCCCCACCCCTGCCCCAGGGTTCCAAACTTCACAGGTGAAGGTACCTGTTGCTATAGTGATAGCCACAAAATTGTAGAGAGAACCCATCTTTAAAATCAGTTCTGCCTCACTCCGGCTGTGTGACGTTGGGTGAACTGCTTGCCCTCCCTGAGCCCCATAAAATAAATCTGCTCACAGCCCCAACAAGGCTCTTGGGAGGACGTGGGAAGCCCAGCAGTCCCACCGTCCTTACTGAATGCCTGGCACCTGCCCCAGCCCAGCCCTGCCCGTGCCCGGCCACACTCACCATGCCCAGGTGACCCAGCAGCCAGTTGCGCCGGGGCGGCTGGGGGAAGCAGCGCAGCCGGCGGCAGGTGACGTAGAAGCTCCAGCAGAGCCGCAGGAAGTGCAGCAGCAGGCGGAACACAAAGAAGAGCAGGAGGAGGAGGAGGGCGGACACCGCGTACAGGCGGAAGGTCGTCTTCTCCAGCTGCAGGAGGTGCAGCAGGTGGTCTGTGACGGGTAGCATCCTGGGGCTCACGCAGGGTGGGGTCAGTGCTCTGGTGGGGACCGCTCTGCAGACACACGTGTGGCACATGCACAGTGACCCCTAGGGTCAAGCACAGTGCAGCCCAGACACCAGGAATACCTCTTCCTCCCCTGGCCATGACCTCCAGCCAGCCGGCCAGACGGATGACCAGGGGCCCCACCCATGCACCCTCGGCCTTGACTTTTGCAGGGCACCCCTCCTGACTTCTGTACCGCTGGCTGCCCATGCACAGCTGGTCGCCGTCCTGGGAAACTAAGACCCCCCATAAAGGAGCAGCTCTCAACCAATGACTGGTGTGCACTGGTGGAAAAATGCCCCTCCCCTCCCCCCTCGGGCCGGGTGACCCTACTGTACGGGTCCACACTCCTCCAGGTTTCCGCGGCGGGGTTAAACTCCAGCTGCCCACAGTAGAAACTTTCTCTATTGGCTGTGTCCCTTCCCTCTGCTGCTTTTTTTTTTTTAGAGGGGGGCAGGAGGACAATTTCACTCGGTCACCTGGGCTAGAGAGCAGTGGCGTCATCATAGCTCACAGCAACCTCCAACTCCTGGGCTCAAGCGATCTTCCTGCCTCAGCCTCCTGAGTAGCTGGGACTACAGGCATGCGCCACCATGCCTGGCTAATTTTTGCATTTTTTTTTTTTTTTGGTAGAGATAGGGTCTCGCTATGTTGCCCAGGCTGGTCTCAAACTCCTGGCCCCAAGCAATCTTCCCACCTCAGCCTCCCAAAGTGCTGGGATTAAAGACACACGCCACTGCACCTGGCCTAAGCATGATGTTTTCGGGGTTCACCCACGTCGTATCACGTATCAATGCTTCATTCCTTCTACTGCTGAGTAATAGTTCATTGCAGGCATTTATCACTCTCCGTTTACCCATTCTTCTCCCGATTTGGGCTGTTTCCATCTTTTGGTTGTTATGAAATATGCTAATCTGAGCATGCGTTACCTTTAGTTGTTTGGGTACCTGTTTTCAATTCTTTGGGGTTCACTTTCGTCTTCCTTGCTGGTATTTCCTGCGAT
>NW_012153907.1:196117-243048 GCF_000956105.1 Propithecus coquereli
AAAAGAAAAGAACAAGTGTTGGCGAGGATGTGGAGAAATGGGAAGCTTTCTGCACTGTTGGTGGGGATATAAAATGGTGCAGCCCCTGTGGAAAACAGTACGGCGGTTCCTTTAAAAGTTACACATAGAATTACCATGATCCAGCAATTCCACTTCTGGGTATATGCCCAAAAGAAGTGAGAGACATTTGTTCACCCATGTTTATAGCAGCGTCACTCATAGTAGCCAATAAGTGGCAGCAACCGAGTGTCCCTCAGTGGATGACCAGATAAACAAAATGTGATATATACACACACAGTAGAATGTTATTCAGCCTCAAACAGCAATAAAATTCTGCCACGTTGCCACAACAGGAGTGAACCTTGAGGACATCGTAGGCCGAGTGAAATAAGCCAATCACAAAAGGACAAATACTGTCTGATTCCACTTAGATGCGGTCCCTGGAGTAGTCCAGTCCATACGAACATAAAGTAGATGGTGGGAGCCAGGGGCTGGGAGGGGAATTGGGAGTTAGTGTTTCATGGGGAGGGAGCGTCAGTTTGAGACGATGAGAAAGTTCTGGGGATGGACGGTGGCGATGGCTGCACCACACCGTGAATGCGCTTCACGCCACCGAACTGCACATTTAAATGGTTAGGATCGTAAATTTTATGTTATATGTATTTTACCACCATTAAAAAATTTTTCAAAAATGACAGAGCCAGGCACGGTGGCATGCACCTGTAGCCCCAGCTACTAAGGAGGCTGAGGCAGAAGGATAGCCTGAGCCCCAGAGTTGGAGGCTGCAGTGAGCTGTGATGACACCACGGCGCTCCAGCCTGGGCAACAGAGTGAGATCCTGTCTTTTAAATAAAACAAAACAGACTACCTGATGTGGGCGATATTCACTTTGGAAAGCGCAGGGTAGAGGAAAGGATGGGAAATATGCAACCTCCAGACGAAACCAAAGCACGAGGAGCTCCAAGCGCCAAGTCCCACGTAGATGCTCTGAACTGGGGACATTAATGTGCGCCCAGGCTGCTTCTCACACAGGCAGCTCCAGGCGACATCCTCCATAGTGAGCAGCCGTGGGTATTTATTTCCTTACCGATTTAGTGACGGGTACCGATTCTCCCTAGCAATGCCAGGCAAGCCCGCTAATGAGTAGTACTAATTGTCACCTTTCTCCAGGTGCTTCCCCACGCCAGGCCTGTCACTAAGCACTCCACAGGAATTTCTCTGGCATTCAGCTGGCGAATAACTTTGGAGTCCCAGCTATGTATCTGGTTCAGTTCTAGGCATTGGGGCCGCCTTGGTGAGCTGGACAAACACAGTCCCAGCTCCCAAGAAAGAAGACCTGATATAACACAATATAAAGTGCACGTGTCGTGAAAGAGGTAAAGCAGGAGGTGGTGGGCTGAAGAACAGCCCCTCAAAAGATACCACTTCTGGCTAGGCACAGTGTAATCCCAGCAGTTTGGGAGGCCGAGGCAGGAGGATCGCTAAAGACCAGAAGTTCGAGACCAGCCTGGCCAACATAGCAAGACCCCATCTCTACAAAGGAATTTTTTTAAAAAAATTAGCAGGGCACGGTGGTGCTCACCTGTAGTCCCAGCTACTCAGAGGCTGAGATGGGAGAATCGTTTAAGCCCAGGGAGTTTGGGGTTACAGTGAGCTATGATCATGTCACTGCACTCCAGCCTGGGTGACACAGCAAGAGCCTGTCTCTAAAAAAAATAAGAAGATTCTACTTCTACTTCCTGTTGTCCCTGGAACCAGTGAATGGGACTTTACATGCCAGTGTCTTTACAGATGCAATTAAGTCGAGGATCGTGAGATGGGGAGAGGAGCCTGGGTTATCTAGGTGGGACTTAAATGTAATCACAAGTGTCCTTACGAGAAAGAAGCAGAGGGAGATTGGACACGCAGGAGAGGAGAAGGCGTGTGATGACGGAGACAGAGATTACAGTGACGTGGCCACAAGCCAAGGAGCCCCGGAAGCTGGAAGAGGCCAGGAACGGGTCCTCCCCCAGAGCGCGCAGAGAGGTCTCGGCCCTGCCAGCACCTGGATTTCAGACTTCCGGCCTCCAGAACCGGGAGAGAATAAATTCGTGTTGTTTTTAAGCCACCGAGTCTGCGGTCACCTGTGACAGCAGCCACGGGAAGCTCACACGCAGGGGCAGAGAACGGAGAATAGCTCTTTTAGACAACGTGGTCGAGGAGGGGTATCTGGGCAGAGGTTTGCGTGAGGTGAGGAACTGCCATGAAAGGGGGATTTCTTATTAAAGGCACTCATGTACACGCATGTGCACACGTGCACACACACACCAACATCTGGGTTCTATCTCTGACCCCTTCACTGCCTGGTTAGGTGGTCTGGGCCTCAGTTTCCCCATCTTCACCTGGCAGGGGTGACTGTAAAAAGATGATCTCTAGGCCCACCCCCATGTGACCTTTGCTGTGTGTGGCTTGGTGGGGGCGAGGGGAGGCGCCGCCATGTTGGCAAGCCCAAGAAGCCTGAGAAGGAGTCAACGTTTTCAGCCAAAGGGGCCACACGCATCACCTCCACCTTAGGCCTTAGACCACCTGGCTGCAGTATGGCTCCCATCCCAACCTCCACAGTCACCTCTCTAAAGGCCTGCCACTCCCACGCTCTAACACCCTCTATGGCTCCCTACTCCCCTCAGCCTGGCATCCAAACCCTTTCAGGCTCAAGGATCCCCCTTTTTGGTCAGCTTTGGACCCTTCTTTCTCCACCCAGTTTGTAAATGTTGGGGTTCCTTAGACCTACATTTGTCCCCGCTTCCTTCTGTGCACACCTCCTGGGGGTCTCACCCCTCCCGTGGCTTCAGCGAACCCATCTCGGCGGCGAATCTAATGTCTTGGTGTCCAACAACGACAGGTCCAGCTACCTCCTGGACGTCCCCCAGGGCATCTCCCAGACCTCAGATTCACCTCACCTCCTTCCCCCCCTTTCTCCCCACATCCAAACTGTTGCCCGGTCCTGCCAGTTGTCTTGCCTAAACATCTTTAGCATCCACCCATTCTTCTCCATCTCCGTCATCCCTGTGTGGTAGCCTCTTCCCACCAGTCTCGAGTTCCTTCCTTGCCCCCCACCCAAGAAGTCCATTCTCCACACAGCAGCCAGAGGGATCCTCCTAAAATTAAATCAGACCATGAACTTCCCCTGCTCAAAATTCTCCCATAGCTCCCTACTACACTGTAAGTAAAATTTATAATTTTTGTCACAGACCACAGCGCCCTGCGTGGCCCAGTCCATGTGGATCCCTCTAGCCCTGTCTCCCCTCATCCTCATCCTCACTCACTCAACTCTGGCCAACCCAGCCCACTCTGGCCACAGACCAAGCTCATTCTTACACAGAGCCTTTGCACATGCTGTTCCCTCCACCTGCATGCCTTTCCTCCAGCTCTGCCCATGCTGGCTCCTCATCCTAAGTAGAGCCCACTCTACCTCGATGGTCCATTCCTTCTCACCACAGTGAGCCACCTGCCCTTCCTCGCTCCCCAAAGAATGGCTGAGCACCTGCCGCACGTGGCGATTTTCACCGCCGCTTGTTTCATCTTCTCAGCAGCCCTCGAAAGGAGCTGGAGGACTTCGGAGAGGAGTCACAGGAAGAGCCCCCACCCAGGAAAACCCTAGCTGAAATCCCAGAGACGGAGATGTCTTCCCGAAAGGCTGAAATGGGGAGGAATTGGGACAAGAGAATGCGCCAGCCCTGGAGAGGGGTCCCTGCGCTGGGTGGCCGGGTGCGTGCAGAGGTGCATGGGGAGGGTTACAGTGGGGAGTTCTGAAGCCCTGTGCCCACCTCATCTGCCCCCCAATCCAGGCATGCGCTGCAGTCCCTCCCGGGCTGGCTCTGCTCCCAGCAGAAGCAGCATATGCTGTGGGCGCCCAGATGGGACACTCCTTGGGAACCTCAGTTTTCTCCACTACAAAATGGGAATAATAGCAAGAAATCCACCCGACGCCCATGGAAAGAGCCCCACGAATGGTACATTGGGGAAGTCCTGTACTTTCCACGGCTGGGTTCCCGCTGCCTCCCCAGACAAGACCACTCCTGGCCGACACCCCCAAAAGAAGGTGTCACAAAAAGTTTTGAGGTGGCACGGTCACTCAAAAAGTGAAACATAGAATTATCACATGACCCAGCAATTCTGCTCCTGGGTGTCTACCCAAAAGAATAGAAAACAGGTGTCCAAATACTCGTACAAAAGCTCATAGCACCACTAATCACAACAGCCAAAAGGTGGAAGCAGCCCAAGTGCCCACCAATGAATAGATGGATAAATAAAACACGGCGTATCCATAAATAAAACAATGGAATAGCACTCGGCCACCACCAAAAGGAACGAAGCACTGGTACATATGACAATGTGGATGAACCCAGAAAACACCACGCTAAGTGAAAGCAGGCAGACACCAAACACAAGAGGCCACATGCGGTACGATCCCATGTATATGGCATGTCTAGAACAGGCAAATCCATAGACAAAGAAAGCAGATTTGCGGTTGCCAGGGGCCGGGGAAGGGGCAATGGGAAGTGGCTGCTAAGGGGGATGGGGTTTTGTTTGTGGGGGATGAAAATGTTCTGGAACTAGACAGAGGTGGCGGTTGCACAGACTATGAATGCACTAAATGCCGCTGAATTGAATGCTTTAAAATGGTTACTTTTATATTAGGTGAATTTGCCTAAATTTTTTAAATACCAAAAAAAAAAAGAGACAGAAAAAGCACTTTGAAAATGCGTGAGAAATTGATCATGGTGGCTGCCTCTGGAAGGGGCCTGAAAGAACTGCCGGCAAGATGGGCCGGGCGCCGTGGCTCACACCGGTGATCCCAGCACTCTGGGAGGCCGAGGCGGGAGGATCGCTTGAGGCCAGGAGCTCGAGACCAGCCTGAGCAAGAGGGAGACCCCATCTCCACTACAAATGGAAAAATCAGCCGGGCGTGATGGTGCACGCCTGTAGTCCCAGCTACTCAAGGCTGAGGCAGGAGGATCGCTTGAGCCCAGGAGTCTGAGGTTGCTGTGAGTTATGATGACGCCACTGCACTCTACCCGGTGCGACAGAGCGAGACTCTGTCTCAAAAAAAAAAAAAAAAGTTAGCGGGTGTTACTATTGCCATATTACTATCTTGTAGTAGCGAGAGCAGTTCAGAGGGGCGCCTTCAGAGTGCCGTGGCTGGCTGGCATGCCCACTCCCTGAACCAGCCCCCAATCTCATCCCAGATGCAGGGCAAGGCACCCTGGCAGAGGCGGCCCCGCCCTGCTGGGGCCGACGTTATCGGGCCATGAAAGCGCCAGTGACGGGCTCCCGGGCCGGCCCACGCCCAGGGAGCGCTGGTTTGTCAGGTTGGCCCGGCCAGCCGCCAGCTGGAGACTTGTTATACAAGGCGTGTGGGCTCCCGAGAAGGAATGCGGAACATGGACCCGGGCCCAGGTCAGGCAGCAGGTACATGCCTCTTCTTGAACGGCAGGGGCTGCGGCCAGCGGGGAGCCTGGCGGAGGAGCACCCCAATGCTGGTCCCATCGCCCCACACCCCAATCCTGGCCTCCACTCCCTCTCTCAGCCTGCAGTCGAGACCTCCTGCCTCCCATTCTGACTCAGGCCATCCCCTTCGCTCGCTCAACACCAAAGGGCTGGCTCACCCCAGAGAGTCACGTTCCCCAAAGTGCCAGACCCCAGAAGGTCTGGGGGGTTCTAGGTCTGAGGCATCCACTCTGAGCACCCCAAATTTGTGAGGTTCTGAAAAAGAGCTTCAGGGTCAGTAATGACTACGGAGGGCAAGGCCAAGTTGGCAGATGGGGTGGGAGATAACCCCACTGCGGCTTTGATCATATTTTAACCTTTCACCTGCAATTTCCCTGGCCCAGCGGGGTTAAAACCACTAGTCGTCTAGATCATTCCAGGGTTGTAATTGTGTCTGCCTACCGTCTGGTGTAGCCATGCCTGGACATGAACCTCAGAAAGGATTCTATTAAGCCCTACCTCTTAGATGTGTGACCTTGGACAAGTGTCTGCACCTCTCTGAGCCTCAATTTCTTCATCCATAAGACGGAAATCCTGTTTACCCACCCCACGGGGTTGTGATGACAGCGCAGCAGTTTTAAAGCGTTCAGCTCACTACCATGCACACAGTAAGCGCTTAATCAAAGGTACCTCTTAACCTCTCATTGCTGTTGGCGTTACCGTCATGTTCATTGTTTCCTGGCCATGTAAAATTTGGACAATTGGGTCCAGGGTTTGTCAAGGAGGAGAGATGGGGACCCATCCTCTGAATGTCTCCCAAGTCATCCAAGCCCCTCTGCAGATACCAGCCTGGGTCACTACACACACCAGCCCAGAGCTAATGTTACCGCCCAGAAACCCAAGCTGGGGTGATGCTGGGGCCATTGGAAAGATAGCCCAGGGTTTTGGGGTCAGATAGGGCTCGTTCGTTCAAATCCCAGCTCCCTCATAGGGTGTCCATGGGCACATGCTTCCCCTCTCTAGGCCTCAGTTTCCTCCCCTGTAAAATGAGGGTGGTTGGGAGGATCTGGGGGCGGGGGTTCCTCCACTTCAGGCCTGGCGAGCAGCTTGGAGGTGCTTGGAGAGGAGCTCGATGCCGCCAGCTCTGGCTGGGCTCAGCTCCAGGACCCAGCAATGGGGGGGCGAGGAGGAGCGCAGGGGCGGAGGACTTACAGGCGTCCAGCCAGCCCTGGCCGTCTCCTTTACCTCTGGGGTGAGCAGTGATGCAGGTGAATGGTGCACGAGGGGAGGATGGGCAGATGAGCCGGGAGAGGTACCCCGAGCATGGGCACCTCCCGCCAGCCCTCACGGAGGCCAGGCAGCCTGGTTTTACTCTTGGCCCCTTCCTCCCTGCCTCCAGCCTGAGACTCCCCAGGTGGTGAGCCTCAGCAGCCTTGCATGGCCAAGGCTGGCCAGCCACCCCCTGGCCCAAGACCCCGGGGGACCCCAAAAAGCATCGTCCTCCCAGCATCTGTGGGACAAACATCACCTGGGACCAACTGCAGGACCTCACATAACCCTTACGGCCAGCTCCAGAGGCTGGAAGAACATCGTCTTTTCCCAGAGGGGAACTCGGAAGCTCCGCGTCTGACGTGGATGGGCGGAGGGTCCCCGACGGCAGCTGGGGGTCGCAGCTGGACCACGAACATAAACCCCACGGGTTGAACGCGGGGTCTCCCCTTCCAGACAATGTGCGGGGGTGAAATCCCAGGGACCCCAGTCGCCTTCAAGGAGGTGTCACAGGGCAGGGTTTGGACCCACCTGGGGTCCCCATCACAGACTCCCAGACAGGAGGATACATCCAGGACTCCGAGGAGCACACAGGAAAAAAAAATGCGCAAAAGTGCAGCAATCGTCGGGGACACCCCCACATCGTCCCCGCACACCCACCCGCCAAGTGTCCCGGACGTGCGGCCCCGTTTGGGGTCCCGGGGTGCCCGGGGCCGGCTGCGCCCCGCCCGCTGCGGCGCCCTCGCGCCCACCCCGCCGGACCGAGCCCGGGGAGCCTCGGGTTACCGCCGCGCCGCGCGCACTCACCGCGGGTCTCGGCCTCCGGCGCGCAGTCGGGATCCGCCGGCGCCACGAGCCGGACTCTGCCGGCGCCGTCCCGCGGCCCGAACCTTTAACCCCGCCCGCCGAGCCCAGAGGTCCGCCCCGCCCGGACACGCCCCCCGCCACCCCGCCCTGGGCCCCGCCCGCCTCTGGCCCGGGACGCGAGCGCGCCCCCGGAGATGGGAAGAAGAGAAGGAGGCGTGGAAGGGTGGAGAGAGACAGAAAGGGACAGAGGCGGAGACTGAGAGGGAGAAGGTGACACTTGGAGAGGTGCAGTCAAACCTGGACTCCTAGAAGCCCCAAACCATTAGGCGTCCCGCCCCTGCCCCTGTCTGGCCTCGTTAGCGTCCAGTCCCCCCTCGGGAACCACATCAGCACCCCCCGCGGCCCCCACCTCAGAGCTTGCTCACGAGCTTGGACAGAGGGCCCTAAATCATCACCCTGGGGGTCCCCCCAGGAGCATCCTCTGGGGCCCCCAGAAATCTCAGACTCCATCAGCCACTGGGAAGCGGCCCTTCCATTCTCTCCGAATCCTAGGCCTGACCTGAGACTGTGCGGCCAGCAGCAGCCTCTCCCTCCAGGAAGCCCTCCAGCCTCAACATGCAACACCAGACTGGTTCTGCTCCCCACCCCACCCCTCCCCACCCACTGCTAGTCACCGTGATGACCCTCTGGCCAGGATGTTGTCCTTGGCGAGCCCATCTGCCCCAGATGTGTCCAGACAGAATCAGCAGAATCAGCCCCGCCTCTGGATGTGTCGTCCTGGGTGAGGAACTGCATTTGTCCCAGCGAGCTGTAAACTTAGAAGATTTCTTTATCTCGCTTTATTTTAATAACGCTTTCTCACTCACTGCTGGGCCCTTGCGGGGGTGGGTAGGAAGAGGGGGACACGTTTCTAGGTGGAGAAGACAACATACAAATAATTAAAGCTTTGCTGCTTGGAGTAGGCAGAAGGGAGGCCAGGGAAGAGGACGTGAAGGATGTGACATTCGAGCTGGGACTTCAGCGAGAGGTTGGATTTCAACAGGTGCAGGAGAGGGGGTGGGGCGCAGGCACAGAGAACCCGGAGGGTGTGGCTTGGCAGGTGACTTTCCCTGGCCTTGGGGTGTGAGAGGTGAGGAGGCTGGAGGGGGAAGGGGTCAACGGTGAAGGGCCTTGAAGTCTTGAGTGACTGGGGGTGGATCTGGTGGGCAATGGGGAGCCACAGATGGTGCTTGAGGAGGGGAGGCGCCCCCTGTTGGTTGATTTGTTTTAAAATTCATTAGAGCTTTCTTTTTATTAATTAGTTTTTTAACCTATGCTTGACACATCATTAGAGTCTGTTTTTTTAGGGATGTGGGTTTAGTTTTGCCAATGACACTGGCAAAAGGAGCTCGTTAGAGACACTTTGGAAAATATAAAAATTCACAAAGAGCAAAGAGCTTGAGAGGGACCCCTGCAGTGGCTGAAGGAGGGCAAGGGCAAAGGGTGGGTAGCTGAGACCCGAGAGGGGACTGGGGCTAAGGCCCAGCAGGTCATCCGTCACACTGGTCACTGGCTCGGTGTGGGGTTCTAGGGACCAGAGAAGGAGAAGAGGACAGGGCGCCCACATGGCTCCTCTGATCTCAGAGAGGTGGAGATCAGGAAGGAAGAAGAAGCCAAAAGCCCTGGGAAGGAGGACGCTTGGCCATGTGACCTTGAGTGAGTCGCATGACCGCTCTGCGCCTCCATCCCCCTCTCAACAAGACCATGGACGAGAGGGTATCTGCGGGCTGCTCAGCCTCACATCTGGCAGAGAGCACAGGCTGGACGCACATCAGCTCTTCGAGTTTGCGCTTGGATTTGGACCACCCCAGCAGTCCTCAGCCAGAGCAGATTTTCCCCTGAGGGGACACTCAGCAATGTCCCGGGATACTTTTGGTTGTCACACTGGTCGGGGAAGGGGGGTGGTGCTACTGGCATCTGGTGCCCGACATCCTCCAGGGCACAGGACAGCTCCCGCCACACAGAATGGCCCAGCCCCTGATGTCAACAGTGCTGAGACTGGTAAACCCTGGGTCACCTCCAGTCTGAAAGGCCCATGGGACACTCAGGGAGGCACCCGGGAGGCAGCTAGGCCCAGAGATCCAGCAAAGGGCTGCAAAAGCTCACGGCAGACTTCCAGAGGCACAGTTAAAAAGAAGAGGGATCTTGCGCGCTGCTCATGTGGCCATGTAAAATGGTTCAGCCGCTGTAGAAAACAGCTCGGCGGTTCCCCGAAAAGCTAAACATAGACTTACTCTATGACCCAGAAATCCCACTCCTGGGTATAGACCCAAAATAATCAAAAGCAGGTTCTCACGCATATACTTGCATGGGAATGCCCGTGACAGCACCACTCACAATCACCAAAGGGTAGAAACAACCCAGATGTCCATGAATGGATAAAGAAATTGTGGTCCATCCACACAATGCAATATGATTCAGTCATAAAAAGGAATCAGCTCCGATCCGTGGTGCAAAACGTGGATTAGCCTCACAAACGTTGTTCCTCGTGAAAGAAGCTAGACACGAAAGGTCACACATTGTATTATTCCATTTACGTGAAATATTCAGAATAGGCAACGCCTTAGAGACAGAAAATGAAGTGACGGTTGCCAGGGGCTGGGAGAGGGGAAATGGGGACAGAAACCAATACCCCAGGGGAACGGTTATCGGATATCTTTTTGGGGTGACAAAAATGTTTTGGAACTAGATAAAGGTGATGACTGCACAACATTGCGAATGCGATAAACACCACTGAATGGTTCACTCAATTTTTTTGAAAGAGGATTCTAGCAGGAAACAGATGGAATATTCCAATGGGATAATTTGAAGAGAGTTTAATAAAAGTGATATTTTCAAAGGGATAGCGCGGCACCCTGAGGGTTAATAACAACTAAGCGTGAGTCATTACCACCTCTAGGACCTGGGGCCAAGGGGCTGGAACCTGGACACCGTAGGGCTAGGTGCAGAGGACTGCCTGGCAGGAGCTGTGAACTGTGCAAGGCACACAGCCAGCCCGCATGGAAAAGAGATGAGGTAGAAATACCTTGACCTCACTTTCCTCCCTCTCTCCAGTGCCTGCTGTGGCTCCCTATTGGTTGGATCCAATTGGGAGCCACAAGGCAAAGGAGTCTATTGAGCGGTCCACGTAAGTTAGCCTCCTGGAATACAGAATGGGGGAGGGGATCAGAAAGGTGGAGACAGGACAGGACATATCTGAGATGTCAAGCAAAAAAGAGAGCAGTTCAAAGGTGAGGGGCAAATGGGCTGTCAAATGGCCCCTTCCAACTTGTGCCAGCCACTCTTGTCACCATGCACACACGTGTCGCTTGGGACCATTTTTACCAAACCCGTCGAGAATATCTCTCCCACCTGAAAGCCTTTGCATATGCTATTCCCTCTGCTTGGAATTCTCTTCCTGTCACCCAGCCAGCTAACTCCTACTTACCCTTCAGATCTCAGCTCGAAGGTCATTTTCTCTGGGGGCTTCCCCCACCGCTGGGTGCAGTTCAAGCCCATACTCTGCAGCCACAGCCCCTATGGGTCCCAGGAAAGTCACTCTTGGAATGATTTAGCGGCTGTCTCCCTAGATGGGGCTGTGAGCTCCATGCAGCTGGACAGAGTCTTCCTCATTCCCTGCCTTTTCCCCAGCCCCGGCTGGCACACTGCATATATTCATTCAACAAACACCAAGTTTCTACATAGCACCAGGCATTGTTCTGCAGTGAACAAACAGAAACACAGAATCTAAAAACCAGTATATTCTATATCATACGTGCTGTGGAGGAAAATCTAGCAAGGTAAGGAGATGGGAAAAATGTCTCTGAGGAGATGATATTTGAGCAGAGACCTTAAGGGAGGGAAGAAAGGCATCCCAGGCAGAGGACATAGCTCGTGCAAAGGCCCTGAGGCTGGGCTGTGTCTTAAGGAACAGCCAAGAGACCAGTGAGGCTGGAGCAGAGTGATTGAGGGGGGAAGTGGGAGAGAATGAGAACAGGGAAGTGACAAGACAGATTATGTAGGACCTGAGGGACCACTGGGAGGACTTAGGTTGTTACTCTGAGGAAGGTGGAAGCCACAGAGGGTTCTGAGCAAAGGAGGATGTGGCCTGACTTGGGTTTTTTCACAGGCTCCCTCTGGCTGCAATATCATGGACAGACTGAAGGGGGAGCAAGGGCTTCCTCAGCACCCAGCAATGGAGGGAGGCAGAGTTGCAAAAGGTGGTGGAGTTAGGCGTTTGTTTTCAACGTGGAGCTGATAGGATTGGTGACAGATTGGATGTGACTCCCAAGGGTTTGGACCTGGACAACAGTCAGGCTGGAGTTTTTAATGGAGTGAATAGAAGGGGGGCGGGAAGGGTAGAGACAAAGACAGGTACATAGGGAGATAGGGGTGGAGGGAGGTAGAAGGGAGAAGTTGAAGTGGAAATTCAGGTCTTTATTGCTTCATTGTCTAATCGCAATAAAGACCCAGGTGGGTGCAGGAAGATGTCTTGGGGCAGGTGGAAAGAGGTGAGGTCCTTGTCCTCAGAAACTAGAGCGATGGACAGCAAGGTCCCGTAGAAAGGGAGACAGTGAGGGTAAGGGGTGTGGTTGGGGAGGGGGAGGGGACAGGGAGGACCAAGGTGGGAAGGGAGGACTTTTCCCTCTGCCCTGGGAATTTGGGGTGGAGAAGAGTGACACCCCTCCCTTCTGGGCCAGAAATCCTAGTGATGAAATCAGGTCACTCTGGAGAAGGTCTGATGGGAGGTGGGGAACGATTCTCACCAGGTATGGCTGGGGAGGTGTCCCCTCTGGCCTTTGCCTGGAGTGACCCAGCCCCCTCCCCTCCTCCACACACACCTGCCTCTATGTCCCCACAGTCCACGGGGATTAATCACCACCTTCTTCTACCAGGGCCCAGGGACACAGGATTAGTGAAAGAGAGGGAAAATGATGCTGCTGACACCCCGAAAACATGTCATGCCAGTCAGACTCCGCCCTCTTACTCCTCAGCCAATTAAATGCTCTCCTATCCCTCAGCCAATCAAACTTCAATCTCCTGTTTCTCATCCTATTAGACTCCGCCTTCTGCCCACTCAATTACACTCTGCTCGCCTACCCTTCAGCCAATCAGACTCTGCCTTAGCCAATTAAAGTACACTTCTAACTCTCAGCCAATCATATGTTCATATCCTACTTCCCAGACCTGCTCACCTAACCAACTACTGCCACTTTCCAGTCCCTTAGCCAATCAAGGTTCTGCCTCCGCTCCCCAGCCTATCAGAAACAACCCTCTTGACCCTCAGCTAATAAGAATGCCCCTTTAGGAGAAGCCGGTAGGTGTCTAGGTTTCGCTCTGCCACTTGCCAGCTCTGTGACCTTGGGTACACCTCCTAACCTTTCTGTGCTGCTTTTTTCTCAACTCTAAAATCACTCTCTTTCCCTCTTAAGATGGTCCTAAGGCTCCAAGAGGCACATGAGTATGAAAAGTGGTCTATCCCCAAGAAAATGTTGTATAAACGTCCCTTATGACTTCTCCTCCAACTTCTCGTTCCCTCAAATCCCCTAAAGCTGTTCCCTCTGCTGGAATGCTCTTCCCTGTGGGACCAACTCCTATTCATCCTTCAAAACCCCTGCAGCAGCACCCTGATCCAGAAAACTTTCTGTGTGTTCTGGCTATTAAAAAAGATTTAAAAAAAAAAAAACAGAAACCTTTTTATACCCCCTTCCCAGGCTGTACCTTAGCTCCCCAACTGGGGACCACATGGGGCTGTATTTGCCCCGAAGCTGGGAACCTCACAGCCCAGAGCCGGGGACTTTTGGGGCCCCAGAATCTCCCAGCATGAAGCTGGGCACAGAGTGTAGGTGCCATTTGGATGGTTGCTGACCAACCGAGCCAATGAAAAAATCAATTTTAATACTGATCAGCTGGAGGGGAGTCCAAAATTGGCCTTTGGCGGGGGCAGGGGGGTCGTTAAATCCCTTAAAATCATGTACGAAATCATGAGTGTATTCTTCGGGGAAGACTAGGACCATAGTTTTCCCTAGATTTAGGGGAAAAAAAGGTTTTTTTTGAAAAAAAAAGAATTTTGTTTTTTAAGTTGGAGGCCCAGAGAGGGATAGTGACTTGTCCAAGGTCACACAGCATGGTGGGGACAGAGTCAGGACTTAAACTCCTATGGCCCATCTGAAGAGCGTCCCTAGACTCCAATGCTGAGCATGGAAAAGGCCTTCATCCTCATGAGCTTATTTCGGAGGAAAGAAAATTCATATTGATAAGAATAATCATCCCAGTAGTCAGTCAACAGATGTATCCTGAACACTAAGTGCCCGGGGATGCAGCACTCAGCTGGACATGTCCCTGCCCTCCTGGAGATTCCGTTCAACTGAAGGAGACGGCAATAAACAAGCACATGAATAACATAGTATCACATAAGGATCTGAGTACACAGGATGAGGTGGCAGGGAGGGACTGGGAACCTGGTTTAGATAAGGTGATCAGGGAAGGCTTCTAGGAGGAAGTGATGATTTTTTCGTTTGTTTAATTTTTATTTTTAATTATTGTGGGTACATAATAGTTGTATATCTTTATAGGGTCCATGTGATGTTTTGATACAGGAGTACAATGTGAATTAATCAAATCAGGGTAATTGGGGGATCCGTCACCTCAGGCATTTAACGTTTCTTTGTGTTAAGAACATTCCAATTCTACTCTTTTAGTTATTTTAAAGTACACCCTAACATTGTTGATTCTAATCACTTTGTCGTGCTATCAAATATTATTCATTCTATCTAACTACATTTTTACACCCATTAATGACCCCCACTTTATCCCTCCCTCCCTGCTAACCCCCTCCAACCTCTGGTAACCGACATTCTATGCTCTGTCTCCATGAGATTAACTGTCTTTAATATTTAACTCCCACATGTGAGTGAGAACATGCGAGATTTGTCTTTCTTTGCTTGGCTTACTTCGCTTAACATGATGCTCTCCAGTTCCATCCATGTCGTGGCAAATGGCAGGATTTCATTCTTTATTGTGGCTCTGTAACATTCCATGTGTATGTCCATTCATCCATTGACTGCATATCTTGGCTATTGTGAATAGTGCTGCCGTAAACATGGCAGTGCAGATATCTTTTCAATATACCGAATTCCCATCCTTTGCATATATACCCAGCAGTGGAATTGCTAGGTCACATGGTAGTTCTATTTTTAGGTTTTTGAGGAACCTCAATACTGCTCTCCATGGTGGTTGTACTAATTTACATTCTCCCACCAGTGTACGAGGTTCCCCATCTCCACATCCTCGCTAGCATTCGTGATTGCCTGTCTTTCTGATAAAAGCGATTTTGACTGGGGTGAGACGATATCTCATTATAGTTTTAGTTTTTTTGTTTTTTTGAGACAGAGTCTCACTCTGTTGCCTGGGCTAGAGTGCCGTGGCGTCAGCCTAGCTCACAGCAACCTCAAACTCCTGGGCTCAAGCAATCCTCCTGCCTCAGCCTCCCGAGTAGCCGGGACTACAGGCATGCGCCACCATGCCCGGCTAATTTTTTCTATATATTTTTAGTTGTCCAGCTAATTTCCTTCTATTTTTTTAGTAGAGATGGGGTCTCACTCTTGCTCAGGCTGGTCTCAAACTCCTGAGCTCAAACAATCTGCCTGCCTCAGCCTCCCAGAGTGCTAGGATTACAAGCGTGAGCCACCACACCCAGCCTCATTGTAGTTTTGATTTGCATTTCTCTGATGAGTAATGACGTTGAGCATTTTTTTATACACCTGTTGGCCATTTGTGTGTCTTCTTTCAAGAAATGTCTAGTCAGATCCTTTGTCCATTTTTTAACCAGATTATTTGATTTTTTCTTATTGAGTTGTTGGAGCTCCTCGTATATTCTAGTTATTAATCCTTTGTCACATGAGTAGTTTGCAAATATTTTCTCCCATTCTGTGGGTTGACTCTTCACTTTGTTGGTTGTTTTGTTGTTGTTGTTGTTGTTTGTTTTGTTTTGTTTTTGCTATGCAGAAGCTTTTTAGCTTGCTGTGGTCCCATTTGTCCAATTTTGCTTTGGTTGCCTGTGTTTTGGGGGTATTACTCAAGAAGTCCTTGCCCAGACCAATGTCCTGAAGAGTTTTCCCATTGTTTTCTTTTAGTAGTTTCATAGTTTTGGGTCTTAGATGTAAGTCTTTAATCCATTTTGATTTGATTTTTGTATATGGCAAGAGATAAGGCTCTAGTTTCACTCTTCTGCTTACGGATATCCAGTTTTCCCTGCACCATTTATTGAAGATGATGTCCTTTCCCCACTGTACGTTCTTGGCTCCATTGTCAAAGATAAGTTCACTACAGATGTGTGGATTTATTTCTGGGTAGTCTGTTCCATGATCTATGTGTCTGTTTTTATGCCAGTACCATGCTGTTTTGGGTTTCTACAGCTCCGTAGTGTAATCTGAAGTCAGGTAATGTGATTCCTAGAAGGAAGTGATGTTTGAGTGATCCCTGAGTGATGGGAAGATGTGAACATGAGCATTCCAACCAACAGTTGCAGCAAGTGCAAAGACCCTGGGGCTGGAATAAGGGTAGTATCCTCCAGGAGCCAGAGGTGAGTAGGCTGGGGGACCCAGTAGGAGAGATCAGAAGGGTTGGTAGAAGCTAGATTGTGAAAATTCTTATGGGGTTCCAGTGTGTGCCAGGCAGAAATGAGAGGGAAAGGGGAAGGGTACCCCACAACAAAGAAACCAGCGGAGCCAATGGCTGGAGGCAGGACAGTGCCTGGCATGCCCCCATTTGAGGCCTGGAAATCACCCTGCCTATGGCTGTGCTGATATAAACAGAAGAGCAGAGAGGGGGGGTGAGTGGGTTAGGTTAGGGCAAAGGTAGCTCAGCCACCTCCACCAGAGAACCAGTTGCTGTCATTCATGGCCACAGGCCACCGCAGGCTGATTTGGCAAGATTTTGCATTGTCGAAGGTCAGCTCCCCACAGAGCAAACCAAGACAGCAGCAAACGCCCTCCCTGGAGAACCTGTCTTTGGAATCTCTCCTCACTGGCTTCTGGAAGGGTTAGAAAGCTTCAGGAAACTTCTCAAAAAGGCTTGCAGGCTGGGTCGAGGTCTCACCAATTCCTGTGTGACTTTTGACAAGTCACTCCACCCCTCTGAGCCTTGGTTGACCACTTTTTGTCTGTTTGCTACATTTGTAAACCAAACGTTTAATACAGGCTCCATCCTCTGCCTCCATTATCAGATTCGATCTCCACAAGAAGGCTGTGAGGCAGGGACTTGAATTATGATCACTTACAGGTGGAGAAGCTCGCAGGGAGGATGTAACTCGCCCAAGTTGGGAGTTAGACAGAGGTCAGATTCCAGGGACTGTGAGGCTACTTGGTGGACAATCCTAAGACCCTCCTTAGCAAGTAGGTGGCACCCAGTGGTCACTTAGCAGATGGGAGCTATTCTAGTGGTTATTAACCTCAGACTGGCCCAGGACCGCATCTCCCAGCCTCAGTTTCCTTGTCTGCACAATGGGGGTGTTAACCAGTCTCCACTTCGAATTCTCTCTTCGACGGCTTTGGGTGGCATCCAGAGATATAAAGTGTGTAAAAATAAGCAGTGGGGTTTGGTAGTTCCTCAAAAAGTTAAACATAGAGTTATCACATGACCCAGCAACACCATGCCTAGGAATGTGCCCCAAATTATTGAAAACAAGTGTTCAAGCAAAGCGCTTGCACACAAGTGTTCATAGCAGTACTCTTCACCACGGCCGCAAGTGGGGACAAACCAAACAACCATTCAACGATGAGTGGATAAACGAAATATGTCCCACCCATGCTACCGGATATTATTCAGCCGCAAAGAGAAATGAGGCCCTGACGCATGCTACAGCCTGATGCCGAATGAGTGAAGCCAAACACAGAAGGCCACGTGGTGTGTGAGTCCATTTGTCTGAAATGACCAGAGTAGGCTAATCTGCAGAGATGAAAAGCAGATTGGCGACTGTCAGTGGCTGGTGGAAGGGGGAGTGGGGGAGGACGGGAAATGATGGCGCAATGTACACGGGCTTTCCGTCTGCTGTGATGCAAATGTTTGGGGACTAGATAAAGGTGACGATTGCACAATATTGTGAACGTACTTAATGCCACGGAACTGTACGCTTTAAAAATGGCTGATTTGGTGTTCTACGAATTTCACCTCCATAAGTAAATAAGTACACAGACAAATGATGGGAAGTTGGTTGATACATTCTCATTTCCCAATTCCTTTGCCACAACCGGAAGATTAAAAAAAAAAAAAACAACAACAACATGATTATTCCCATTTTATTATTTTTTTTATTTTTTTTGTGATTTATTTTAATTTTTTTACTTCAGCATATTACAGGGGTACAAATGTTGAGGTTATGTATATTGCCCTTGCCCGACCCGAGTCAGAGCTTCAAGCGTGTCCATCCCCCAGACAGTGCGCACCGCGCCCATTAGGTGTGAATATACCCATCCCCTCCTCCACCTCCCACCTGCCCGGCACTCAATGAATGTTACTACTATATGTGCACTTAAGTGTTGATCAGTTAATACCAATTTGATGGTGAGTACATGTGGTGCTTGTTTTTCAGAGATGGAGAAATCAAGGTACAGTAAGGGGAGTGGGGAAGCCTGGATTGGTCCCGTGGTCTTCCTGACCTCAGGCAGATTTACCCCTGTGACCACGAGCCACTCAGGTGACAGACACATACAGTGCAGTCACCACCCTTGAGCACAGGTGGCTCAGCTAGAGGGCAGAGATTGGACAGCTTGACCCAGTACTTTTTCCCTGGCCCAGGAAAGCCCAGCCAGGGAGGCCCAGAGCTAAGGGACTGTCATTTATTCAGGCAGAAAACCTTCCTTAGTTTTCACCTTTCCATGCCAGTCCTGTACTGAATGCCCCAAGAAGACTCAGCCCTGGGGCCGGCCCTCAAGGAGTTCCCAGTCTAAAGAGTATCAATTTGGACACAGATGCTCCCAGCCTCTCTTGGAGTCGGGGCTGAGCCAGAGAAAGGAGCCTGGAACTGGGGACGCCAAAAGGAGGAAGCCAGAGGGGAAGGAAAGGTTTCCTGGAAAAGGGGATATTGGATATGGGTTTTGAAGAATGTATAGGAGTCCACCAGTTCAAATGAACAGGATTGGGAGTATTTTACGCACCTACGTACTTTACTATGGGATGCAAAGTGGTATAATCCCTGGGGAGGGGAAATTCATAATATCTGGCAAAATTATACATGCATTTATCCACTTATAGGGAAGTGAAATAAGCCAGTCACAAGGACAAATATTGTATGATTCTTCTTACATGGGATACCTACAGTAGTCACATTCATAGAGACAGAAAGCAGGATGGCGAGTGCCAGGGGCTTTGAGGAGGGGGAAATGGGAAGTTAGTGTTTAATGGGGACAGAGTCTCAGCTGGAGAAGATGGAAAAGTTCTGGAGATGGATGGTGATGACGGTTGCACAACAACGTGAATGTACTTACTGTGACAGAACTGTACAATACAATCAAAAATGGATAAAATGGGCCGGGTGCAGTGGCTCACACCTGTAATCCTAGGGCTCTGGGAGGCCAAGGAAGGAGGAGTGCTTGAGGTCAGGAGTTCGAGACCAGAGCGAGACTCTGTCTCAAAAAAAAAAGAAGGTTAAAATGGTAAATTGTATGTTATATATATTTTACCACAATAAAAAAGTAGTGTGATATTACCTTGTTTGAATGACCAGTAACTCTAAGTTTCGTGTTTGTAGTACTATATTTAGTTACAGTGATATTTTTAAATGGGGAGTGGCTATAATAGTGAGGTGAACTTTATAATAATAACAGATTAATAATAATTATTATAACAATATTAATACTGTTATTGGAGCTATTTTTAATTATACAGTGTTTCTAGTTACACAATTACAATGCATAATCTTATTGTGAGGTGTTGTTTTCATTATTTCCTTGCTATTTTGAAAAGCAAGAAACTTTCTGTCCTCAAAAAAAAAATCCCTAAAATTCAAACACTTTAGATTAGTGGCTTAACAATATAGAAAGAAACTATTCTAGGTGACTTTACACCACAGTAATGTTTACTTTTTAGAGACAGAATGCCACTCTGCCTGTTGCCCAGGCTACGGTGCAGTGGTGTGATCATAGCTCACTGCAGCCTTGAACTCCTGGGCTCAAGCGATCCTCCTGCCTCAGCCTCCAGAGTAGCTGAGACTATGGTTACACATTACAATGCCCAGCAAATTTTTCTATTTTTTGTAGAGACAGGGTCTCAGCTCTTGCTCAGGCTGGTCTCAGACTCCTGACCTGAAGCGATCCTCCCACCTCGGCCTCCCAAAGTGCTGGGATTACAGGTGTGAGCCACCACACCAGGCCTGCACAGTAATTTCATGGCATATCCCTAGGCAAATATACCCAAATGATTAAAAGAACCAGAAAAAAAAAAATCTTAAAACTGTTTCCAACAACCATGTCATATAAGGCACTGTTGATGTATTCTTCTGAGATTGATGTGTGTGTATTATGGAAGAAAGCAAATGAGCAATTTTATGGGTGTCATTGGAAATTTGGATTTTCAGTGTGGGAGAACAAAAATGCCAGTATAAGATTGATCAGGTTAAACAAAAGCCATGTAGTTCTGAATATGAATTGGAATCATCAACATAAACTCATGATGTATCTTATCAAAAAAAAAAAAAGACAGTAGGGGATTTTCTGTTTGTGTCTGATGAAAGTCCTAAAAACAATAACGAACCCAGTAGCCACGAGCACCCCTAGCACCTTGATTGTGGTCTCTAAGTACCATTTTCCAAACAAAGGAACAAGGGCTCTTAGGAGAAATGCCTGGCCCCAGGCCTCTGGCAGGAAACAAACAAGATGTTCCCAAAACATCTTGTGAGAACATTTCGTTGCATCATAAAGCAAGAAAGCTGCCTGAAACTCCAAGCCATGTGGAAAGAACTCAGGAGTAAATATGAAGAGATTCCCAGTGGCCAAAACAGGAAGACAATTTGATTATCAGTAATGATAAAAACTACAATGTCTTGATATATTTCAACAGCTTAAATTTATGGATTCATAATATATAGGGAAGGGAAATCTCATTTGTTTACTTTTTGAGGATGTTAAGGGACCCAATAATTATTTTGAAAATTAGGGGAAAAAAAAGAATCAAACATTTATCTCTTGCCTTTCCCCACAACCTCAAATTCCTGGGCTCAAGCCCAGGAATCGTCTTGCCTCAGCCTTCTGAGTAGCTGGGACTACAGGCACATGACACCATGCCCAGCTAATTTTTCTATTCTTAGTAGAGATGGGTCTCCCTCTTGTTCAGGCTGGTCTCGAACTCCTGACCTCAAGCGATCCTCCCACTTGGGCCTCCCAGAGTGCTGGGATTACAGGTGTGAGCCACCGCGCCCGGCCAACTGTTTTTCCTTATAGAAGTATTCTCGCTAATAAATCAAGGAGGAATAATATCATATAACTATGACTGCATTGTAGCTGCTAATGAATTTACAGATCTTGGCACTGATCGTTAACAGTAGATGATATCACAAAAGAGAAACCGTGGGTGGAGTGTCGAAGAAATGGAATGGATCGTGACGTGGCACATGTTGCCAACTGGGAGATGGGTATACACAGGGATTCACTTTACAATTCTCTCTACCTTCAAATGTGTTTGGAATTCTTTACATAAAAAGAGTATGTGTAAAGCCCTCAGCCCTGTGCCATTCTCTTGAGCGGGGTGATGACAGCTAGGAACCCACGGATGCCTGGTGAATATTCCCCCCAGGGAGTGCCAACATCTGGTCTCGGATGGTCACCCCACACCAATCCTTGGCCCCTTACACACCGCCAAGGGCCAAGCTCACCCTGTCTTTGCGATATCCCATGTCCTCAGTTACAAAACTCCCTCCCCACCAGTTCCAGGGCCAAGTGCCCGAGAGATTAAATCTCACCTCTTCTCTCCCAGAAAGATGCAACTGAAGTCAACATCTGCCCACGGGAGACAGCAGAAAAGCCCCAGCTGGAGGCTGCGGGGTCAGTGGCTCACAGCACGACTTGGTATTTTTTCCATTTGGTGAATCGGGTTCAACCAATTCTGGGGCTGGCCAGTCCTGGCTTTCACATGTGGCTATAGTCGTAGACGGGCTCAAGGCCCGGCCCAAAGGCCCAGTTGACAGCTGGGGGAGGCCAGGGGCCAGCAGGGAGCCCTGGGACTGGACAGGTGCCCCAGATGCAGAAATAGTAAATGACTGTGAGTCTGGACTCCTCGAGCACATGCGAGTCCAGCCATGAGCGTAATTGAGTGGATTATTCCCGTGGGCTGGGCTGAGCCTCTGCTGGGGAGGCTGAGGGCAGGTGAGTGGGACAGCAGGAACTCAGGCTGCCACTGTCCCCAACTCACCCAATGCTTTCCGCATGCTAGGCACTGTCCTAAGCCCTTTACAAGTATCACCTCGTTTAACCTTCACATTCACAGTAACCCTACAAAGCTGGCACTATTCTCCCATTTTAGGGATGGACAAAATGAGGACTAGAGATACAGCCACTTGTTTAAGCTATTAGTAGTATGCAGCTCAATAGGGGTCAGAAAACTTTTTTTTTTTTTGAGACAGTGTCACTCTGTGGCCCTGTCTAGAGTGCAGTGGCATCTTCATAGCTCACTGCAACCTCCAACTCCTGGGCTCAAGCGATCCTCCTGCCTCAGCCTCCCAAGTAGCTGGGGCTACAGGCACACACCACCACACCTGGCTAATTTTTCCATTTTTTGTAGAGATGGGGTCTCACTCTTTCTCAGGCTGGTCTCGAACTCCTGAACTCAAGCAATCCTCCCGACTCGGCCTCCCAGAGTGCTAGGATTACAGGCATGAGCCACCGTGCCCAGCTCCTGGCTAATTTTTTTTTTAATTTTTGTAGAGATGGGGGTCTCGCTATGTTGCCCAGGCTGGTCTCAAACTCCCAGCCTCAAGCATTCCTCCTTTCTTGGCCTTCAAAAGTGCTAGGATTACAGGACTGAGCCACCTCACCCAGCCTGCATATCTTGAGTATACTAAATGCCACTAAATTGTACAATTTAAAATGGTGAGTTTTATGTTAGGTAAATTTCATCTCAAAAAATAACATAAAATAGGTTTGGAATGTGTTGAATAAACAAAACGAAACAAAACAAAAAAATTATTAAAACAGACAGCCCAGCTAATAGGCTGTGGTTTGCTGACTCCTGCTCTGTGACATCTCTTAACAAAACCCAGAGCTAGGTTGGGTGCGGTGGCTCAGGCTTGTAATCCCAGCATTTTGGGAGGCCAAGGCGGGAGGATCTCTTGGACAACAGAGGGAGACCCTGTTTCTAAAAAACAAACAAACAAAACCCAGAGCAGAATAAAAAAACACAGGCACCTAAAATATTGGCTCAGAGCCCCACGCAGAGTAGTTTTCGTTGTTATCGTCAGGGTCTCACTGATGCTACCACAGTGAATCAACTCTGAACTTGAGCCCAAGCCCAGCCCTGTCCCAGGTTCCTTCTCGTCTGGCCTGATCCCAGCCCCGCTAGAGAGGCAGGGCGCAGGGCTCTGCCTGTCTGTGCCCAGCCTGCCTCCGTGAGAGCTGGCCCCACGCCCTAGTCAGTGGCTACTCTCCGGAGACCCCCGGTATGTCGCAGCCTGGAGGGGCCTCGACCTCCCCTGGCAAGTGGGAGGGAAACTGAGGTAGGGGGTGATTCATCGTGGGATTCCCAGCCTTCCTGCTGCCTCCCGGGCCCAGCCCAGCCCAGGTGCGTCGGTATGTGGGTGCGCGAATGTGTGTGCGTGTGTTTCAGAGCCCAACCCCAACCCCAAACTGACCCCACATCCTCAATCGGGTTTGGTTTTCCGTGCATGTAGCAATCCCTCCCTGCCACCCACTTGGTCCTGAGCCTGTGCTGGGCACTTCGGAGCACCCTGAGAGAATCTGGCATCTCCTAGTCTGGGGGACACAGAATTGGACAGAGAAAGTCCCAGCCCTGCAAGCACAGGCCTTGGACAAAGGAAGGAACCCCAAGCCACAGAGCCGGGAGAAAGAAAGGGGAGCAAGGGGCAATCGGGAAGGCTTCCTGGAGGAAGAGTTCTGCCCCAGAAGGTCACATATCCTAGGCAGACCCTGTGAAAAATGCTGGCCACCTGGGACATGCCCTTGGCTCGACACAACACACCCTCTGCCCCGACTCCCAGCTTTAAAAGGAAATCGACACTGCCCAGCTGGCTCGCCCGTGAATTCCTGGGTGTGAAATAGCACTCAGGCCAGTCTCCAAACACCGCTCCTTCACGAAGGGTCCTAATTACTCTCGTCTGACCCAAACCTGGGCTGGCGCCCTGGAAGCCTCAGCCTGGGATATTGGAAACACGCACTGGGTTTGCAGTTGCACCCTATCCTGGGTTCTAGCTGTGTGACCTTGGGCAAGTTACCTAACCTCTCTGAGCTCAGCCTCCCACTGGGCAAAATGAGGATAAATGGGGGGCAGGGATTAAATAAAACCACAAGGGCCCCCCACAACCCCTGTCAGTAGGGAGAACAGAGGGGCAAACCCAGGGTCCACGATGCTGAATCAAGGTCATTCCCAAATCAGGTGGGAATCTCACCAAGTGGGGATCGCACATGAGAGGCACCCCTCCACATCCTGGGGGCTCCACCCTGGCGGAAACAGGGCAGAACTAGGGCAAGACCAGCGAGGTGAAAAGACAAGATCAGAATTTCTGATTTTTCCTTTTGCCTTTGGCTCCAAAACGTCTCAGCACAGCACGGCTACTGATCCTGTCTTTATTTAAGATCTTAATATCGTGTTCACCATCACTGCTTTGCACTCATGTTGAATTTTTAAGACATTGCATTACAAAAAAATATTTATCTCAAGAGATGAGAAGATAAGCCACCGACCGGGAGAAAATACTGGCAAAAGACCCATCTGGGAAAGGACTGGTCTCCAAAAAAAAAAAAAAAACTCTTAAAACTCAACACTAAGAAATCAACCTGATTAAAAAATGAGCCAAAGGCCTGAACAGACGCCTTCCAAAGAAGATATAAAGATGCTCTATATCACATGTCATTGGGCAAATGCAGATTAAAACAACGATGAGATGCTATTAACCCTGCGTACCTGCTATAGAATGGCCGAAATCCACCTCAGTGACAACATCGAATGCTGGAGAGGGTGGAAAGCAGCAAGAACTCTCAGTCGTCATCGGTGGGGATGCAAAACGGTGCAGCTTGGCGAGGCCTGGCAGTCGGAAGGCAGTCTGGCCATTTCTTACAAAACTAAACATACTCTCACCATATACCAGCCAGCAGTCGCGCTCCTTGGTGTTTATCCAAAGAAGCTGAAAACTGAAAAGTTCACGCAAAAACCTGCACGCAGGTGTCGACAGCAGCTTTATTCGTAATTGCCCGAACTTGGAAGCAACCAAGATGCCGTTGGGTAGGTGAAGGGGTACGTAAATCGTGGCACGTCCAGCCAATGGAACATGACTCAGCACTAAAAAGAAATGAGCTGTCAAGCCGTGAAAAGACACGGGGGAAACTTAAACGCATGTTACTGAGTGAAAGAAGCCCATCTGAAATGGATACACACTGTGATTCCAACTATAGAATGTTCTGGAAAAGGCAAAACTACGGAGGCAGTGAAACGATTGGTGGCTGCCAAGTAGGGAGGACAGAGGGATGAATATGTGACGAACAGAGGAGTTTCAGGGTAGTGAAAATACAGTTGACCTTTGAACAACTCGGGGCTTAGGGGCACCAACCCCTCCGCCGACATACACACAATTGAAAATCTGTGTATAACTTTCGACTCCCCCAGAACGTAACCACTAATAGCCTACTGTTGATGGGAAAAGCCTTACAGATGATATAAACAGCCAATGAACACATTTTTTTTTTTTTGAGACAGAGTCTCGCTCTGTTGCCCCGGCTAGAGTGAGTGCCGTGGCGTCAGCCTAGCTCACAGCAACCTCAAACTCCTGGGCTCAAACGATCCTACTGCCTCAGCCTCCCAACTAGCTGGGACTACAGGCATAAGCCACCATGCCCAGCTAATTTTTGCTATATATATTTTCAGTTGTCCAGCTAATTTCTTTCTATTTTTTTTTTAGTAGAGACGGAGTCTCGCTCTTGCTCAGGCTGGTCTCGAACTCCTGAGCTCAAACGATCCGCCCGCCTCAGCCTCCCAGAGTGCTAGGATTACAGGCGTGAGCCACCACACCCGGCCTGAACGCATGTTTTGTATGTCCTGTGTATCGTGTGCAGTATTCTTACAGTAAAGTAAGCTAGACAAAAGATAATGTCATTGAGAAAATCATAAGAAAAAGAAAATACATTTACTATTCACTAAGTGGAAATGGATCGTCATAAAGGTCTTCATCCTCATCATCTTCACATGGAGTAGGCTGAGGAGGAGGAGGAGGAAGAGGAAGAGGAGGGGTTGGTCTTGCTGTTTCAGGGTGGCAGAGGTGGAGGAGGGAAGGGAAGCAGGCAGACTCAGTGTAACTTTTATTGAAAAAAATCCATGTACAAATGGACCCATGAGGGTCAAGCCTATGCTGTTCAAAGGTCAACCAGACTCTGCATGACACTGTAATGGTGGACACATGTCATTATACATTTGTCCAAACCCATAAAATGAATAACAGCAAGAGTGAACCCTAATGGAAACTATGAACTCTGGGTGCTAATGGTACCTGAATGCAGATTCATCGATTGTAACAAACGCGTCCCTCCGTTGTGAGACGTTGGTAATGGGGGAAACTGTAAATGTCGGGGACAAGGGGCGTGTGAAAACTCTCTGGCTCTTCCGCTCAATTTTGCCATGTACTAAAACCGCTCTTAAAAAAACAAAGTCTTGGCCAGGCGTAGTGGCTCATGCCTGTAATCCTAGCACTCTGGGAGGCCAGGGCGGGAGGATCGCTTGAGCTCAGGAGTTTGAGACCAGCCTGAGCAAAAGCGAGATCCAGTCTCTACTTAAAAAAATAGAAAAATTAGCCAGGCACAGTGGTGCGCACCTGTAGTCCCAGCTACTCGGGAGGCTGAGGCAGGAGGATCACCTGAGCCCAAGCGTTTGAGGTTGTGGTGAGTTATGATGACGCCACTGCACTCTAGCCTGGGCCACAGAGCAAGACTCTGTCTCAAAATAAATAAATAAAGTGTTTAAAAAATGTATTCATCTTGTTGACTGAGATTTTCAGCGCTGCCTTAAATTTTGCACCAGAAAGGGTGCCTCACCTGTCCCTGCCTCAGTGGACACCCAGCCCACATCCTCCATGTGGTTCTGCCAGGCAGAGCCCCTATCCCCAAACCCTTGGGAACTCAGGCTTGGAGGAGGATATTGTCTCTGACTCCCGTGGGGAGTGGTGTCATGCATGCTATCCCTCAGCGTCCTACTTCCTGAGCCTCCGGTGTGTGCCCAGCCAGAGTCCCCAGTGGAGGACAGCTGGTATGTGAGCAGGCCCCTGTGGTGGCCTGCAGGGGAATCCCAGGCCTAGCTCAGTCTGGGCATTCTCAGACCCGCCCAAGTCCCGCCCAATGCTGAGCCCTCTGCCAAGCGGGTCTCCCGGAAACTCCCCTGGCTGGTTTTGGGGTGGGAGGCCCACAGGGAAGCAATTTACATACGCGGTGGCCCAACCACATCAGCCCGCCCCACCTGACGCCCCACCTGACTCCAGAATAAAGGGGAGACGGACCCACTCTGCAGGACTCAGCCACGGGTACCAGGGAAGAGGAAGGACCCCTCACTGCCACGCCAAGTAAGCCCAGAAGTCAGCTCCCAGGACAAAGCCAGGGTCCTTAACACCCAAGCCCGAGCCCTACTCTCAGCTACCTCTGGTGGCTTGGGATCAGGGCCTGGAACCGGATGAGAGGCGATATCTCCTGGTCCCTGTGGGCTCAGAGCAGGCCTCGGTGAAAACAATCCCCCGCCCCGCACCCTCCTCTGCCTGAGCCCAAAGTGTTGGATGCAAAGAAACCGGGAGGCAGCGCCAACTTGAGGCCCAACTTCTCTCCCCTCCCCCAGCAAACCTGGTCTTACCAGTCAAGCGAGCCGGCAGCTGAGAGTCCCCTCTGGTGGCCAGCAGCAGCTACAGAGCTGTCACTGTAGGGAGGTGGCAGGGCTTGCAGGATTGGCCTCAGTCTACCTGTCCCAAGAATGGGCAGAGTTTGCTGGAGTCTGAACTTTCTGGCCTCCAGATCCCTCCTACTACGGGTCTGGCTTACTGATCCTTTGTCTTAGCCCAAGAGGGACAGGATAAGCTGGGGGAGACCTTGAGTCTCAGATGACCTTGACCCAAGACACCCTGCCCCGTACCCCTACTGCCTCCGACCCACAGCTCTGCGAGAGGCGGCTCTGCCATTCACCGTTGGACTTTGACCGTGGCCGGAAGCTCCGCTCAGGCCTCCAGGAGTGTCTCCTTCCAGAACTGCCAAAGTTCTCCACGGAGGTCAAGCGGGTATGTCCCCTGGAAGCTGGAACCCCGCAATGACGGTCCAGGGTGTCCTCTGGATTCTGCTCGGATTGCTGCTGTGGTCAGAGCCAGGGACAGGTGGGTCCAAGGGCAGAGGCCCGGGGCCAGGACTGTCACTCCGTAGAAGGGTACCGCTGCTTTCTGTGTCTGGCAGTGTATGGGGTGGGGCCAGAGACCCTGGGATGCCCCAGCTCTCAGGTAACCTCCAGTCTGGGGATATAGATGTTCCCAACCCCATAGGGTCAGGGCAGGGGTTGGGGAGAAGGACCTGGGGCCTGAGGAGCAAAAATAAGGAAGGCTTCCTGGAGGAGGAGACATAGACAGGAACTGTTGAATGGTGTTTGGTGGAGAAGCAGGAAAGGGCATTTGGGCCGGAGAAGAACAAAGCTATAGAGGAATGACTGTGTGGACTGTCTGGAGAAGAACCTGGATTCCACACAGCAGAGTGTGGAGATTAAGACTTCCTGGGTTCAAATCCTGCCTCTGCCGCTTCCTTGCTGTGTGACCTTAGGCAGGTAACTTAACCTCTCTGTGCTTCAGATAGCTTATCTGTAAAAGGGGGCTTGTCTCAATCCATTTGTGTTGCTATATCAGAATACCTGAGGCTGAGTAATTTGTAGAGGACAGACATTTATTTCTGGACAGTTCTGGATGCTCGGAAGTCCCAGATGCCAACCCCTTGACCTTGGGCTTCCCAGCCTCCAGAACTGTGAGAAATACGTTTCTGTTCTTTATAAACTACCCAGGCTCAGATATCCTGCTACAGCAGCATAAACAGATTAAGACAGGGGCTACTAGGACCTACCTCACAGGGGTCATAAAGATTGAACGAGCTGTTATATAAGTCACCTAGGGCGGTACGTGGAATATAGTAAATGTTTGCTGAACGTTAGCTATTATTTAACTACCCGTCCTGGACGCGGCTCTGGGCCAGGTGACCTAACACTTCTAGGTTCCAGGTTCAGCCACTGAGTCCCCCACATGGCACAAGCCCACCCTGCTCCTCCCCCTGGGCATTCTTCCAGTTACCTTTCATGCTAACATCCCCAACTCCAAATCCAACACCAAAAACTGTCCATCTTTCCCCCTCGAGATTTGGGGACTCTCCCCACTTTTGTCCACTACACTGCCACCACCTGCCTTCAGCCACTGTCACCACTCACCTCCCCGCTGTCTCCCCTTCTCCACCCTGAAAATCCATTTCCCTTTGGCAGCCAAAAAAACCATCTTAGAATGCCAGCCTGGCCATGTCCCTCTCCTGCTCATAAACCTGCTATGGCTCCCCAGTGCTCACAGACAGTCTAAGCTCCTTAAGCAATAGGCAACAGTCTGTGTGCCTCAGTTTCTTCACCTATACAAGGACAGGGATGGGGGTCTTGGGGTTGTCAGATGGAGATATGGGGGCATGGGGAAGATGTGGAATCGGACCAGGAGGCTCAGGAGTGAGTGGGGCTGGGCTGCAGGGCTAACGCATTCTCTCTTCCTGCAGCTTCTCTGCCTCTGAGTATGGACTCTGTCATCCGGGTCCTGACGGAGCTCGAGCAGAAGGCACCGGCCGCCGAGCCCAGCCACAGCACCGCCGCGTGGATGCTGTCGGTGCAGAGCGCTGGCCCCCACAGGCACTTCTACCACCTCCTGCTGGGCGCACAGAGCTTCGGCGCTGCCAAGCTGGGTCCCTACCCACTGAGCCCAGAGCTGCAAGGCCTGGCTGAGGAGGTATCCCAACATGGTGTATGGGGCGGGCAGGAATTCGGGGTCGTGCTGGCACCCGATGGCTCGACCGTTGCCGTGGAGCCCCTGCTGGTGGGGCTGGAGGCAGGGCTGCAGGGGCGCAGGGTCGTGAACTTGCCCTTGGACAGCACAGCTGCCCCTCCGGATGGGGAAGCCTCCTTTCCAGATGTTGGAGCCACCGCTCCAGAAGTAACAGCCATCTCCCCAGGACTCAGGGGTGCCTCTCCAGATGTCACCTCTGCAGATATCGGAGCCATCTCTTCTCCAGATGCCAGAACTCCAGATGTCCCAGCATCCTTGGCAGATGCCAAAGCCGAGTCTCCGGCTACTATAGACAGCCTCCTAGCAGTCACCCTGGCCAGAAAACTGGGCCTGACCTTCCTCCAGGCCCCCCAGACCCAGAGCCGTCCAGGTCTGGGAACTGAGGGTTGCTGGGACAAGCTCTCTGACCCCCGGATCTTTACACTCCTGGACCCCAAGGCATCAGTGCTCACCGTGGCCTTCCTCAATGGTGCCCTGGATGGGGTCCTCCTTGGAAACTACCTGAGCCAGACCCCTGAGCCCCGACCACCTCTCAGCAGCCTGCTGTGCCAGTACTATGGAGCTGGGGTGTCTGGAGACCCAGGACTCCGCAGCAACTTCCGACGGCAGAACGGGGCTGCTTTAATTTCAGCCACCACCCTGATCCAGCAGGTGTGGGGGACCCTTGCCCTGCTACAGAAGCTGGAGCCAGTACACCCCCAACTACAAGGCATGAGCCAAGAACAGCTGGCCCAGGTTGCCACCTATGCTGCCAAGGAGTTTACTGAGGCCTTCCTGGGTGAGGAGCCCCCTCCCATCCCCTGTGACCCTCCCTCTCACAGATTCATACACTCTCAGCCCCATGTGGTCAAGGGAATTCAAGGGTAGGAAGTCCAAAGGGGGCAATAAATGCTATGGTGGGGGTGGGGTGGGGCAGGACAGCTGTACAGATGAGGAAAAGCTACAGTTGGGCTTTAAGAGATGAATAGGAGTTCATCTGATTTTTTTTTTTTTTTTTTTGAGACTGGGTCTTACTCTGTCACCCAGGCTGGAGTGCAGTGGTGCAATCATAACTCATTGCAACCTCAGCCTCCTGGGCTCAAGTGATCCTCCTGCCTCAGCCTCCTGAATAGCTGGGACTACACGCAATGCCACCCTGCCCAGCTAATTCTAATTTATTTTTTATTTTTTATATAGACCGGCTCTTGCTCTGAGGCTGATCTCAAACTCCTGGCCTCAAATGATCCTCTCACGTCAGCCTCTCAAAGTGCTGGAATTACAGGCATGAGCCACTATGTCCAGTCTGATGTTTTGTTTTGTTTTGTTTTTAATGAGGAAGAGGTCATTCCAGGTGGTGGGCTCAGCATATGCAAAGGCACAGAGGTTCAAATGGAAGTTCAGCCAGTTATTCCTGTGCACCTTTAGGCCAGCTGCTTCACTTCTCTGAACCTCATGTAAAGCTGGATAAATCATTGCTCTCTCTTGGATTTGCTGGGTGGTTTAAAAAGATGAAGCATGTGAAGCAAGTAGCACACAATTGGACTTCCTTCTCCATGTCCTTCCTTCCCCGTGTGGCAGCTGGAGAAAGCACTGGGCCCTGGGTTGTAAACGGTCAAAATTCTTGGGCTTTATCCTGAAGGGGATGGAACCCATAGTGGATATTCCAACAAGACTGGGATGCTGTTAGATTTAGTTTAGTTAGTTGGTCCCCAGTAGGGACCAGTGTGGGGACAGACTGGACTCTTCTCAAATTTACAAGGACCCCGGAGGATGGGCCATATGTACCCTTTAATGGGGATGCAGGCGCAGGCAGAGAAACGCTTGCCGACCCCAGCCTTGGCCCCCCTTGTTCGTAGGATGCCCGGCCATCCACCCCCGCTGTCGCTGGGGGGCGGCACCGTATCGGGGCAGCCCAAAGCCACTGCAGCTGCCGCTCGGGTTCCTGTACGTGCATCACACGTACGTGCCCGCACCACCCTGCACGGACTTCGCGCGCTGCGCAGCCAACATGCGCTCCATGCAGCGCTTCCACCAGGATACGAAGGGATGGGATGACATCGGCTACAGGTGGGCGGAGCCAAGCCGGGTCGTGAGCGGGGCCGACGCGAAGGGGTGGGGTCTGAGCGGGCGGGGTCTGAGCGGGCGGAGCCTGACTCAGGGGACGGGGCTTGAACCCGAGGAAAGCAGGCGGGAAGGAGGAGGAGGCTGAGATGGGTGGAGTCAAGCTGGAGAGGCGGCATGGCCTAGACTGGGGGCGGGGCCTTGACAGGGGCCATGAATCACGACACGGTGGGACTCTTGGGTCAGGGGAGAGAACTAGGACTGGAGGGGACCTGGGAGAGGGGCGGGGCCTGGGGCGGGGTCTGAGTCTGGGGCGGGACCGTGATGGCCTAAGACAGAAAAGGGCAAGAATTGGGCAAGAACTGGACTTGAGAAAAGGCGGGGGGAGAGGGGAGGGGAGGGAAAATGGGTGTGGCCAGTGCTGAGGGGCGGATCCGAGAGACAGGACCGGAGCTGGACTTGGCAGAGGCGGGGCCGCCGCGCAGGACTTGGGGTCGGCGGCCCTGGGCACAAGGCCGGGATCCGGCCGGGGCATCCCTCACGCCGCGCGGTGCCTCCTTCCCGGTCCCCTCCGCAGCTTCGTGGTGGGCTCCGACGGCTACGTGTACCAGGGCCGCGGCTGGGATTGGGTGGGCGCGCACACGCTCAGCCACAACCACCTCGGCTTCGGCGTGGCCTTCGTGGGCAACTACACGGCGGCGCTGCCCACCGAGGCGGCGCTGCGCACGGTGCGCGACGTGCTCCCGAGTTGCGCAGTGCGCGCCGGCCTCCTGCGGCCCGACTACGCGCTGCTGGGCCACCGCCAGCTGGTGCGCACCGACTGCCCCGGCGACGCGCTCTTCCACCTGTTGAGCACCTGGCCGCACTTCACAGCAGTGAGTCCGCTCTGCCTGCGCTACCCAGCCAACCTTGGCATCGCCCCTACCCGTGCCCAAAGGCCTTCTGTCCGTACACCACCAGCCTACCCTGCGACCCTTTGCCCGCACAGCCTCTGTCCAGCCCCTACCCTGTGTTGCAATCCTCTGCCCAGACAATCTCAGCCCTGAGGATGGTTGTTCAGCTCCTGAATCCCTGACCCCTGATGACAGCTCTTAGGCTGGAGCAACCTAGGCCCAGCCAGCACAACGCTGGCCTGGTGACCTCATCCAAGCCCCTGACCCTCATCACGAAAACACCTCTCTAATCACACCTGGATAATCTCACGCCACCTGCCGCTCCATTTCCTTAAGCTATTGATCTGCCCCTCCTGGCCCTCCTGCAGTTGGCTTTGTCCCCACTCCTTCACTTTGGGCTCCTGTCCCCTCCCCCATCCAGGGTTCCACATCGAGGAGGGCAGACCTAGCCACCTCCCACCCCAAGCCTCACACTCCCTTGTCTTTTCTAGACTGTGAAGCCAAGAACTGCCAGGAGGACCTCTCAGAGGTCCAGGAGGGAGCCGCCCCCCATGATCCTGTCAACCACAGAGCTGCAATAAAGAGGCCATGGAAAAGAAAGTCTCTGTACATGCATCATGTGTGTTTGCACACGTTGTCTTAGTCGGGGTTTGCCCAGAAGCAGACCTTGGGGCAAAGATTCCAGGACAAGTAGTTTATCAAGAGGTGATCTCAGGACATATCAGCTAGGGAATGAGGTACCGGGGCAGGGAAGGGAAAGCAGCCAGGAAAGGAGGCATTATCTAGTAAGTTTCCACTGTGGGCAACCAGAACTCAGTCCCACTGGGAGCTCTGGGAGAGAACATAGGACACATATCTCAGAGCCATCCCACTCAAGGGGCGAGAGAGCTGGGGTGTTTATACACTAATTCCCATCAGTAATTAGTTGAGGGCTGCTCTTGGGGACATGTTAATTCATTGGCACTTTGGGGCTGCTTGTTACATGGGCACAATGGACTCCATTTGCCAGATGCAAATGGTTGCAAATGTCACTTCCTCAGGGAAGCCCTCCCTGATTTTTCCAACTCAAAGAGAAGCACTTCTGCTCAGCCTATACTCCAGTCTGCCTATTTCCTTCCAAATCCTCTTCACCAGCTAGAAATGTCCCATGCTTGAGTTGGGGATCTCTCTCCCTGACTGTTCTGTATGTGAGCTCTTAGGAGGACGGGAACCAAGTTTATCTAGTCCCCCACCCCATGGCTTCTCCAGCCCCTAGCACACAGTAGGCACTCAGGAAATACTTGTTTAACTAGAGAAAGGCTCGCATGATGCACTTTTTGAAACTGATATTATCATCTTGTACAAACAAGCAAAGCAAGGCTCAGAGAGGAAGTGACTTGCCTGAGGTCACACTGAGAGGGGCCAACTGGCACTCAAACCCACTCTGTCTTTTTCTGGCTCCTGGAACAGAATTGTGCTGACTCATCTATTCCTCAGAACAGCATTTACGCACTTCTCTCTACCTCTTTCTCTCTCTCTCTCTCTCTCTCTCTCTCTCTTCTTTTTTTTGGAGGGGTGGGGGAGACAGGGTTTCGCTCTGTAGTCCAGACTGGAGTTCAGTGTCATGATTATAGCTCACTGCAGCCTTAAACTCCTGGTCTCAAGCGATCCTCCCACCTGAGCCTCCAAGTAGCTGGGACTATAGGCTCAAACTACCATGCCCGGCTACCCACCTCCCTTTTCAAGTAAAGATTTATTGAGGCATAACAGAGACACAGGAAAATGCACCAAAATATATAGTATCGTGAATTTTCACAACAGGACACACCCATGAAACCAGTACCCTGATCAAGAAATAGAACATATTCAACTTATGTAAATTTCACTTCCATAAATAAAAATAATAATAATAATAAACATGGCCAGCTCCCAGAAGCCCCCTCCCCAGTAACTAGCACCTCCAAAGGAATCCAGTATCCTGATTTGTTAAATATAGTTTTACCTGCTTTGGAACTTTGTGTAAATGGAATCAAACAGCGTGTACCCTTCATTGGTTTTTGGGTTTTGGTTTTGCTCAGCATTTTTTGTGATTCATCCAAGTTCGATTATGCAGTAGTCTGTTTGTTCTCATTGCTGTGTGGAATTCTGCTGGGTGAAGAAACCACAGTTTATTCATTCTACCATCGATGGACATGTGGGTTGTTTCCAGTTTGGGACAATCACGAATAGTGTCGGTGGGCATGTCTGTTGGGTATCTATCCAGCAGTCGAAGTGCTGGGTCAGAGGACGCCCAGCTAACAGTGCTAGTAGATCACAGGTGAATAGGCCCATACTCTGGCCAGCAGAGAGGATGAGAGTTTTAGGTGCTCCGTATTCTCACCAGTATTTGTTCAGCATGGGCCCATTTTACAGAGAAGGCAACTGAGGCTCTGAGGGAGGGGCATTTGCTGCCTCGTGGTCAGTGAGGGATTCTGGGTCCTTCTTGCCAGAAGCCTCTTCTGCCACCTCCTCGCCTCCCTCGCTCTGCCCCCAGCATCCTGCCCTGACTACCCTCCCAGCCTGGCTGCGGGGTGGGGTGGGACAGACAGGGTCACGTGGAGTTGGGTTCAGCGGGAGGAAGCCAGGCAGGGTGCAGACGGCTGCTGATTCTGGGGCTGGTCAGGAAATCAAGGTAAGGGAGGGAGTGCGTGTGAGCCCCAAAGTGGGGTTCCCTGGAGGCAGAACTGAGAATGGGGAGGGGGCCAATATGAGGGCAGTATGTGGGCAGACACTGGGCAGAACTGTCACTTTCTCGTCCCCCAGGAGAACCCCCACCATGGACCCACCGTCGCCAAGCCAGGCCTCCCAAACCCAGCCCACGGCCCCCTCTCTGCTGACTTCCTACCGCTGGCACACAGGGGGCAGCGGGGAGAAGGGGGCTGGAGGGTTCCGCTGGGGCCGCCTCGCGGGCTGGGGCAGAGCACTGAGCCACCAGGAGCCCATGGTCAGCAGCCAACCAGCCCCTCGCTCGCTCTTCCGCCGGGTCCTCTCTGCGCCCCCCAAGGAGTCACGCACCAGTCGCCTCCGGCTATCCAAGACCCTCTGGGGGAGGCACAAGAACCCATCGCTGGAGCCGGAGCTGGAGCCAGAGGCCCCAGGTACGTCACTCAAACACTCTGAGCTTGGGCCGGGCTGGGAAGCCGCATGCTTGGGTTTCGTCTGCCTCCTGAGCATCAGCCCTACAGACACAGGAAGTTGTGGGGAGTGCAAAAGCCCAGCAGGAAGTGGCTGGGGCCCCGCTGCCCTCTTCCCTCTTTCCCCCTAAAGAGGGGTGGGAGGAGTTGCCAGGGACCTGTGGGCAGGGGGGCCCAGACTGAGGAAGGGACAGGGAATAGACCCACGATTGTACTGTCCAGATGCCAAATGGCTCTTGGCCCCAGTGGGTCTCTCCTCCAACCCAATGGGCCAGGCCCACCCATCTCGGCTCCCTCCTACTCTCCTGTCTTCTAGCCTCCCTGTCTTGGTTTCTTCACCTCCCGGAGCCTCAGCTTTCCCATCAGTTAAGTGGGAATAAAGATCCCTACCTTGAAGGGTGTATCATTTCATTCACTCATATTCCTTCACTCCCTCAAGCAGAGGTTTAGTGAGCATATATCGTGTGCTGGGCCCTGATTAGGCATTGAGGACACAGCAGTGAACAAGACAGATGACACTCCCTGCCCCGTGGAGCTCATAGTATGCTGGAGGTGACAGACAGTAAATAAGTCAAGAAGAAGATGACAGATGGTGCTCAGTGTCACACAGGGGGTTCTAGAAGGGTAATGACTATCCCAGGATTAGAGCTCAGGAATGTAGCACTAGCCCAGGGCTGAGCATATTCTAAGTGATCCATTCATAAGTGGGTGTTATTATTGCACCTGGTGGTAAAACAAGGAAATAGATAATCTTCGAGGGTCGGTTCAGCCCTTCCATTTCCTGGAAACTCATTTAATTCTAACCACTCATATTTCCAGTTTGAAAAGGCATCTCTTCAACCCTCTCCAAGGTGTCAGGTATCACCCACTCCGTAGGATCCAGAGGGAGATCTCTAACAAGCAGACCTGCTCCTCACCTGCTCAAATACCTCCCATGGCTCCCACTGCCCCCAGGATAAAACCCCAGCTCCTCCCACTGGCACCCAAGGCCCTGCACCAATGTCTTCCCAAGCCTTCCCCTCCCCAGCTTTTGAGCCCTCAAGCCTCTTTTTGACTTTTTATTTTCCTAGGCCTTGTTCTGTCCCAGTCTTTGCTCCAGCTATTCCTGCCATCTTCCCCTCCATCTCTGCTTGTCATAATCCTACCTGCTGTTCAAGACTCAGTGCAGACTCACTCTCTCTGGGACGCCTTCTCTGGCCTCCCAACAACCTCCTCCCCTTCCCCAAGAAACAGACCTCTCCCTACCCTGAACTTTTTCTGTTCTCTTCCCAAACTTTGAATACTTTCCACCTTAGATTAGTTATCTATGCAAGGAACCAAGACTCCTGTCCTTTTATTGAACCTCTTGGACCTACCTACTGTCTTGATTAAGAGAAGAATGCTTGTGTCTGAAGCCCAGCTCAACCACTCACAAACTTTGTGACCCTGGGCAAGTCACTCGACCTCTCTGGGCCTCAGCGATAAAAGCCCTTTGAATGGCTGTTTGGAGTGTTAAATGAGGGCAGGTGTGTGGAGTGGTAAACACAGTACTGGGCACATAGTAGGTGGTCTGTGTCCACTACTCATGGTGGCTGGTGGGGACAAGGCCCAGAGAGAGGTGAAGATTTGCCTAAGGTCAAACAGTCTGACATGGCTGCTGAGCTTGGGGCAGGCACCCAGGAGGGAGCCCCTGATGAGCCTTAGTAAATGGACAAGGTGTCCTGAGGGAGAGAAAAGCACTCTTAGGTCCCCCAGCACCTCCTCCTCTTCCCAGAGGCGGAGCCAGAGCCGGAGCCCCCTGCCCCACAGATCCCTGAGGCCCCCACACCTGATGTGCCCGTCTGGGACATCGGGGGCTTCACCCTGCTCGATGGGAAGCTGGTGCTGCTTGGGGGCGAGGAGGAGGTAAGAGAGGGCACGAGGGCAGGGGAGGGAAGGAGGAAAAGGGGGGGATGGAACAGAGGTGGGGGTGGGAGCGAGGATAATGGGGGGTGTCTGCCTCCCCTTTCTGACTGCCCACTTCTTTGGGGAGCAGGGTCCTCGTAGGCCCCGAATGGGAAGCGCTAGCTCTGAGGGCAGCATCCACGCGGCCCTGGGGAACCTCAGGGATCCAGGTAAGCACGGAGGGTGTAAGGGGCTGGGGCACTGGGGAGCCTCTCAAGGTGGGACAGAACTGAAGACAATTCGAACCTCTCGTCTCCCACCTCTGATGACCCACAGATCGGATTCCTGGAAAGACCGAGCCGGAAGCTGCTGGCCCCAACCAGGTCCACAACATTCGGGTGAGGCGGCCAGTGGGAGGTGGGGAAGGCAAAGACCCCCAGATGCTCAGAGCTGGGTGATCTGGGGCAGGTCATTGACCCTCTCTGGGCCTCAGAGTCCTTTCTGTCACATGGCAATAAAGGGAGAGCTTTCCTCTTAGGCTGTTGGTGAGAAGTCAGTAGAGAATGCAGGAAAGCACAGGGTTTGACCTTGGTCCCCAAGACCAGCAGATCCCCTGGGACACCCCAGGAGGGAAGGATCTGAGGAAGGACCACAGGGTTCTGCCCAGGTGACATCCCCTCCCCCACAGGGGTTGCTCAAGAGGCTGAAAGAGAAGAAAAAGTCCAGGTCGGAGCTGGGGGCCAACGTCTCCCGGGATGGGTAAGGGTCTCCGAGAGGCCGGAGGGGCTGGGGGGGTCAACCTTGCCCTCTCCTCCTCCCCCTGCCTGTCATTCTGAGCTTCACCAAACATCCCCTGTGGCCACCTCTGTGTTCTGCCCCATGTCAGGTGACGCTAGGGCCACTGAAAGACCCTTGCATGGAGCCAGCCCTTGGTGGAGGGGTGGGGACAGAGTCTGACCCAATAACTCTAAAATGGAGTGGGTGCTGAGTCCACACCCTGGTCTGGGAGGGACAGGATCCAATTTATGTTCGAGCCCGTCTTGGCCTTCCTCTACCCTCCCTTCAGGCTGTGGGAGGTGGGGAGGAAGAGGGAGGAATGACCGCTTGCTCACCTGTCCCCTGCCCAGACCCCCCAGTGCTCTGGGCTCTAGGGAATCGCTGGCCACACTCTCCGAGCTAGACCTGGGCGCTGAGCGGGACGTGCAGGTCTGGCCAGTGCACCCCAGCCTCCTGGGGGAGCCCCACTGCTTCCAGGTAAGTGCAGACCACCCTCCACCTCGGTGTCACCTCTGACCCTTTGTCTCCACACTCGGACTCAAACACACCCTTGGATTCTCCTCCCCAACAGGTAACGTGGGCGGGCGGAAGCCGCTGCTTCTCTTGTCGCTCTGCCGCTGAAAGAGACCGCTGGATCGAGGACCTTCGTCGCCACTTCCAGCCCACCCAGGTCATTGCCCCAGAAAAGTGGGACACGGAAACCCAGCCCACAGGACTGGCCTGCCCTCTCCATTCTGCCCAAGCCCAGCTGGCTCTATAGCCGCCACCAACACACCTGCCCCGCCTACACCTTTGCAACCTCTCCAAGACTCCCCTTCCACCTACTATCACACCGGCGCCTTCTATTCAGTTGGTGCCCTGCGTGTACCCAAAGCCCTAGCTGCCAGGTAGTCGCGAAGTTCTCACTCGGCGACTACTCTTCCATACCCTGGAGCCCCGATCTAAGGCTTCCACTTGGCCACCTCGGGACTTCCGTGGCCCTATCCTTTTTCCCCAAGGGCCCAGCGATCTCCCCGGGGACCTGGCGCACCAGGTTCGACGCCCGGCTCTTCACCTGCGGTGTCCCCCTTGGAGCGCCAACGCCTCTGAAACGCTTCTCCCGTCCCACTCCCATCTGCAGGACACCGTGGAGCGGGAAGAGACGTGGCTGAGCGTGTGGGTTCATGAGGCGAAAGGGCTTCCCCGGGCGGCGGCGGGGACACCCGGCGTGCGCGCCGAGCTGTGGCTGGACGGCGCGCTGCTGGCGCGCACTGCACCGCGGGCGGGCCCCGGCCAGCTATTCTGGGCCGAGCGCTTCCACTTTGAGGCGCTGCCTCGGGCGCGTCGCCTGTCGCTGCGGCTGCGCGGCGCGAGCCCGGGGGTCGCGGTGCTAGGCCGCGTGGCGCTGTCGCTGGAGGAGCTGGAGGTCCCACGCGCGCCTGCCGCCGGCCTGGAGCGCTGGTTCCCGCTGCTCGGGGCGCCGGCGGGCGCAGCGCTGCGGGCGCGGATCCGGGCGCGACGTCTGCGCGTGCTGCCGTCCGAGCGCTACAAGGAGCTGGCGGAATTCCTCACCTTCCACTACGAGCGCCTCTGCGGGGCTCTGGAGCCCGCGCTGCCTGCGCAGGCCAAGGAGGAGCTGGCGGCCGCCTTGGTGCGCGTGCTGCGGGCCACCGGCCGGGCACAGGTGCGTCGCCGCGACGGAGCGGACCAGGGTGACCCGGGGTGGACGGATAGCGCCCTCTGGGGTACAGGACCTGAGTTGCACCTGTAAGGGGCGGGGCACCTTGAAGGGCGGGACCTGAGCTTCAGCTGCGAGGGGCGGGGCCTGAATTGCACCTGTAAGGGGCGGGGCCTCAACTGAGCCTCCCCGCTAAAAGGCTTGTTTCTGTTGTGAGGGGTGGAGGGTTCCAGCCTCAGTTATAAGCCCCGGTAGTGAGGGGGACAGCTACAAAGGGTGGGACCTGTGCCCCAGGTGCGAGGGACGGGCCAAAGGTCTGGATTCCCACCGAGTCAGTCTGCACCCGGTGCAATATGACACCTGCCTTGCCCAGGTACTGGTGACAGACCTGGGCACCGCTGAGCTGGCGCGCTGTGGAGGCCGTGAGGCGCTGCTGTTCCGGGAAAACACATTGGCCACCAAGGCCATCGACGAATACATGAAACTGGTGGCACAGGATTACCTCCAGAAGACCCTGGGTAAGCTGGAGTGGGGGACAGTCAGTGTCAGAGGCCTACTGGGTGGGCTAGGGGACCTGGGAGGAGTTCTAGGAGTCCTTGCGTAACCTGGATTTTGGTAGTGGGTGGTGATTTGGAGGTGCTAGGATCCTGGGGGGAATTGGGAGCTCCCTGAGATGTTAGATGCCTTCAGAGTAAGTTGGAGATAGGCTTAGAGGATGGTGTGGTGGGGTTTGGTGGTCGTGGCCCCCACTCCTATCTGGCTGTGCTGTGCTGCAGGGCAGGTTGTGGGGCGTCTCTGTGCCTCCACTGAGGACTGTGAGGTGGACCCCAGCAAGTGCCCAGCCTCAGAGCTGCCCAAGCACCAGGCCAGACTTCGAAACAGCTGTGAGGAGGTCTTGGAAACCATCGTCCATTCCTATGAGTAAGAATCAGGGGCACAGCACCTGAACCCACCCCTGCCTGTCATGCTAACCCCAATTAGGGTTGCCAGATAAAATATAGGATGGTCACTTAAACTTGATGCAATATTTGGGACATACCAAATAAGTAAAGTTTATGTATTAGGTATGTTCCAAATATAAATAAAATTATAATAAATAAAATTATAAAATAAAAATATATATAATATCAATAAAAATTACTCATTTATCTGAAATTCAAGTTTATCTGGGTGTCCTGAAGTTTTATTTGCTTCATCTGGCAACCCTACCCCCAATGCTATGCCACTGGCCCAAGTTAACACAGGACCTCAGTCCTATGACCTTTGCTTCCAGATGATGCCATACCCCTAATCCCATGACCCCTGACCTTAAGTGACCCCATACCTCAAACCCCATGCAACTGATCACAGGAAACCTGGGATTCCAATCCCTTGACCTCTGATCCTAGGTTAACCTGCATGACTAATCCCTGACTTTGATCCAATCCTACTTCATATTGTGCACTCTGGCACCTCAATCTCATGTCCAATAACTGCATCCCAAGCTCATGACCCCTGTTTTCACGTGTCTCTGTACCCCCAACTCTAAGAATATTGTCTCCAGAGAGCACCATAAATACATCATAAGCCATGACCCCCAAGTGGACCCATAACCCCAAGCATCATTGTCTCAGATGTCCCCAATCCTGGAACCCAGATCCCACGTTCATTGAGAAGGAGGCCATATGGGCTTCATAAATAGCCTCCTGGAGGATCATGGACCAGTAATGTATTAGTTTCTGGACTCCTGACCCCTGACCTTATGACCTTGACCTTTATGTCCATAGCCTCCCCCTCTGACCGTTGCCTCTTCTGCCCCAGCTGGTTCCCTACAGAGCTGGGCATGGTGTTCTCAGGCTGGAGAGAAGCATGCAAATCACGTGGCTCTGAGGCGCTGGGCCCCCGACTGGTGTGTGCCTCCCTCTTCCTGCGGCTCCTCTGCCCCGCCATCCTGTCACCCAGCCTCTTTGGTCTGGCACCGGAACACCCGGCACCCAGCCCGGCCCGCACCCTCACACTGATTGCCAAGGTCATCCAGAACCTTGCCAACCGTGCCCCGTAGGTCCTGGGAGGCTGGGAGCCATGCTGGGGGTGTGGGTGTGGCAGGTGCCTGACCTGACCCACCCAGCCTGGTCCCACCTCAGGTTTGGTGAGAAGGAGGCCTACATGGGCTTCATGAATAGCTTCCTGGAGGAACATGGACCAGCCATGCAACACTTCCTGGACCAGGTGGCCATGGTGGATGTGGATGCTGCACCCAGTGGTTACCAGGGCAGCAGTGACCTGGCCCTCCAGTTGGCAGTCCTGCATGCGCAGCTCTGTACGATCTTTGCCGAACTTGACCAGGTGGGGCTTGAACCCAGAGCTCAAGAAACAGGGTAGGGAGGCAAGAAGGCTGGGAGGCTCTGGCCCTGGAGAGCTTTTCAGCATCCTTCCTGCATACCTCACCAGACCACCCGTGACAGCCTGGAACCGCTGCCCACCATCCTGCGAGCCATCGAGGAGGGCCGGCCCGTACCTGTGTCAGTGCCAATGCGTCTCCCCCTCCCCCCAGCCCAGGTCCACACCAGGTAACCTCAAATCTGGTCCAGGTTCTGAAGGGTGGGAGCAGGAGCAGGGCTCAGTCTGGGGTCACAGGTGAAGATGGCTCATGTGAGCAGAGCTCAAGTCCAGAGTCAGACTGGAATCAGAGGTTGCAGAAACGGTCAGGTAAAAGGGTCACATTGTGTTAGAGGTCAGGGATGAGACTAGAGGCTGGATTGGAATCAAGTCCAGGGTCACAGAGAGGACAGGATTTTATCAGAGTCAGAGGTCTAAATATAATCCCATCAAGAACAGGATCACATAGAAGGAAATGACTAGGGGTGAGGTCACTTCTGGTCAGAGATCGGGATGGGTCATCTCAAGGCAAGTTGAAGGTCTGAGCTCCCCCATCCCACCCCCAGCTTCTCCGCAAGGGAAAAGCCCGGCTTCCTGGCCCCCCGGGACCTCCCCAAGCACACCCCTCTCATCTCGAAGAGCCAGTCCCTGCGCAGCGTTCACCGCTCCGCCAGTTGGGCCCGGCCGCTGCCCGACGAGGAGCGGCCACAGCGGAGGCCCAGGCCAGTGCAGCGCACCCAGAGCGTCCCCGCCGGGCGCCCTGCCCGCCGCCGCCCGTCTGCGGGGCCCCGGCCGCGACCCAGAGGCTCCCTGCGCACTAGCCCCGCACCGCGCGGCCGGCCCTGGACCGGGGTCTCCACCTCACTGCCGCGGAAGCCGTCGGTGCCCTGGCAGCGCCACCTGGATCAGCCGCGGGACCGAGACCAGGCGGTGGGCACGCACCGACCTGTAAGCAAGGTGAGGTCAAGCCGAAGTCCTAGCCCAGGGAGGGAGGAGGGTGGGGCCGGACTGGGAAAAAACTGAAGGGCCAGGCAAGTCTGGGTTCAAAAGTACTGAGCTCACTGCGCTGTGTGACCCCAGGCCTAGCCCGACCCTCTCTGAACTTCAGTTTCTGCCTCTGTACAACAGGAGCGATGTTGCCCAACAGGGAAGGGCAGTGATGAGGCTGAGCTCTTGGGCCCGGAAGGTCCAGGTTTCCGGGGAGACGAGGGGGCAGGACCACGGATGAGGTTAACAGCTAGTCTCCCTTCACAGCTGGCAGAGCTGCAGTGCCAGGTGGCTGCGCTGCGCGAGGAGCAGAAAGTGCTGTCCCGACTTGTGGAGTCGCTGAGCACCCACATCCAGGCCTTGACCGAGCAGCAGGAGCAGCTGCGAGGCCAACTGCAGGATCTGGACTGCAGGCTGCGTGCTGGGTGAGTCCCTCCCTCTCCACCAGCTCCTCCCCCTGGTGGGCCTGCTCCAATTAGATTTGCCCAGGCCCCACTTTTTTCAGGCCCCCTGGCTCCCCGTCTGGCTCCGCCTCCTAGTCAGTTCCGCCCAAATCACGCCTGGCACGCCCACGCCTATGTTAGCCACGCCTCCATATGCCTTCCAGGCCCCGCCTCTTATTAAGCCCCGCCCCCAGATGGGCCCTCCTGCTCAGGCTTTCTCGCGACCCTGGCAGGTCCTCTCATCCAGGCCCTGCCTCTCAATCAGCCCCTCCAACCTGTCTGGGAGGACATTGAGATATCCCAGTCTGGATGCTCCTTCACTCAGTCATGACTCCACCCAGGACTGGCCACGTCCCGCCTCCAAGGATTAATTGATTGGTCCTTTCATCCCGATCATTCCAGGCTCTGATCCGACCCTGCTTGAGGCATATTTAGGCCCCGCCCTCCGGTTGGAACAAACCCTGCCTCTGCTCCAAGCTCCGCCCTCTGAATTCCTGGCTGTCCAACCCGGAGCTGGGACTTCCCCAGCCTCTGACCTTCCCCCTCTTGCCCCTGACCCCCACAGGACCTCGGAGTTGGATCCAGAGCACAGCCTCCCAAGAAGTGAAGGGGACAGTCTAAAAAGTCTGGTGAGACTCCTGTCTGAGCCCTGGGGCAGGTCTGGGCCGTCGGAGAGCGAGGGCTGGGGTGCAACCCTCCCTTGGCTCCTAGCCCACTGCCACTGCCTCCCCAGGAGCGCCGCCTGACTGAGATGGAGAAATCTCAGGCCCAGCTAAAGGATGCGGTCCGGAGCCTGCAACTTTCTCCAAGGACGCCCGGGTCCCGGAGCCAGCCTCTGCCCCTCAAAACACCCTGCATCAATGGAGACACCACCTGAGCTGTCCTTCCCACCCCACGTGGTCTGCGAGCGTAGCTGTCTTAGGGGGGTGTCTGACCTTGCCTTAGCCCTACATGGCCTCCAGTGGGGAGTGGTGCTGTAGGTGCCAACCACTCTGGCACTACGAGGCTGCCCAGTAAAGTCTTGATTTCAGTAAAATCAGTGGTTTCTTTGCCCCCCTAAGAATTGCCAATTCTTAGGACTTTGTCCCCCCAACCCCCATCCAGCTCTCCTAAATTCTCCCCTAATTGGAAGTCTCATGGAGGGGGTGCTGTGAGCACAATCTCACCAGCTATGTGACCTTAGGCCTTCCCTCTCTAAGAGCCTCTGTTTTCTCATCTGTAAAATGGCTCTATAGCTCCCTGCACAGTGGAAGACCCATAGTTAAAGGTGTTCAATAAAAGATATTCATCACTGTTATGGGCAGCACCTGCTTCTCAATAAAGCACAGATTCCCTTCCCACCCCCACCTCCTCTACACCCCACCAACTCCCAGGCCACAGATGAGAGAATCTTCCTAGCCCCACCCCCACAAATCCCAACCAGATCCTTCATTGCAGGGAGGGCATGAGGCTGGGAGGTAACAGAAGGGTGGGCAGATGTGGAGATGGTTGAACTCTGGGTGAATGGTTGGGTAAATGAGTCATTTGGATCACGGGTGAGGGGTAGGGTGGATGGACTGGTTAGCATTTGATAGATGTTTGACCTGGTAGGTGAGTAACTGTGTAGGTGGTTAACCAGGATGGATATGTCTCCCTAGAAAAGGCCTGGCTGATGCAGGAAATAAATATTTGAATTGAGTAAGTGATTATGTATAGCATATGTACATTTGCTGAGGTCTCCTCAGACTCTTGAGTTGGGCAGTAGGAAAACAATAATGACCTGGACAGACAGGATTTCTGTCCTTATGGAGCTTATACTCTAGCGGAGAGAATAAACAAACAAACATGCAATTGGTGGACGGACGTTTGGGTGGCTGGGTGGAAGGATGTGTATAGGGATGGTTGGTTACGTGGTTGTATGAATAAATGGGCATTTGCTTGGGTGAATGGGCAGGGAGGTGGAAGTGGATGGTGGGTTGAGTGGGTGTTTGGATGGATGAATAAATAGGTGGTTGGAGGGGTGGATGGATAGGGTATTAGTTGATTGCGTGGGTAGATGAGTGGTTGGTTGATTGAGCACATGAACGAATGGGTGGGGAAATGGATGAGTGGTTGGATGTACCATGTGCAGTGGATAAGAGAAGACGACAGGCCTGTGTTGTGTATGCGATGGGGTAGTTCTGGAAGCTGTGATCCTGGGGTCTGGGTGGAGAAGCGGGGCTTAGCACTGAGGACCTAGGGTAGCTCTAGGGGCATAGAGGTGCTGAAGTCCAGTGTGGATGACGGGGAAGGAAGGAGTGAGCTCGTGGTTGGAAGGTAGCTAATGAGGGGCAGGGACTGGAAGCTACAAAGTGGCTGGGTGGAGCCCTCAATGACCTATCAACGACCCACTGGGGAACTTCTTAGCCCCCTCCCCACTCTTCTAGTACTTTTAGCAAGCCTAGCGTTGGAAGAACCAGTAGGTTGATGAGGAGCCATTGGGGGCGGAAGGACAAGGGTGTTGTCATGGTAACAGAGCTTCTCCCTGGACTCTGGGGCCGCGCGGGCCCTTTAAGGGTGACCCGCCTGGCCACTCCCAACATGGCGGCGCGCCCGCTGGCCGACCCCCCCCCGGGGCGTCGCGGGGGGGCGCCCCGGACCTCCCCATCATGGCGGCGCGGCGGGGCTGTCGCGCTGAGGTCACGGCGGCGCGCCGGGGGGGCGGGGCGGCGGGGGGAGCGATTTAAAGGGACAATGTCCCCCGAGCGGTGGAGGCGGCGGCTGCTGCGGAGGCCGCGGCACCGGCACCGGGAGCGGCAGCAGCGGTAGCGGCAGCGACGGCCGCACCGAGGAGGGGAGCTCTGAGCCCCGGCACCTGGCCGGCGGCGCCGCCTCCCCGGTGAGGCCCGGCCTGGCCTGGGGAGCCCGCGGGCGGGGCGGAGCCGAAGCGGGGAGGGGGAGGCCCGGCCGGCCCGGGCCAGGCGGGAC
>NW_012153907.1:243107-257518 GCF_000956105.1 Propithecus coquereli
GCAGGTGGGGGGAGGGGCGGGGGTCTTGGGGCAGGTGTCCCCCCTACCTCGGAGCGTCCCGCGGGGTCTCCCGCCCCGAGGTGCACGGGCGGAGGGCGCATCCCCCAGAACCTGGCCCCTCGAGGGGTGCGCCGGCGCGGCGCAGCCCCCACCTCTGCGACCCCTGGGGGGCGTCCGGGCGGGAGCCCCCTCCCCACGCTGCCAAAGTGCTCCGAAGTTGCGGTCCCGCCGGTTCCCCGCGGGCAGTGCCCACCCGGTGGGCAACCGCAGGTGCTTCCTTCGGGCCTGGGCAGAGACCCCCGCCAAGACTGCCAGCCCACGGACGAGCCCCCTGGGAACCCCCAGGCCCCCGAGGGCAGCGCCTGAAACCAGGCCTGGAGCCCCGGCCCCGCCCCGGTTGCCTGGGCCCGGCATCCCCACCATCTCCCTGGGGAGGGAGCCTCATTCCTGCCCTTCACTTTCCGCCGTTACCTTGAAGGTATTTATAGGTGGAAAGGACAGCCCCCCCTCCCTAGGGTCTTCATTTCTGGACCAGGAGCCCCATCAGTTTCTCTGGCCCGCGGACTAGAGCAATCTTGGTTGGAGGGTGGGGGGTGGGAATGGAGGAACACAGGCTGAGTGTGCATGAGGGATAATGTTGGGGAGAAGAGAAAGGGTTAATGCTGGGGTCACTTGAGGTTGTGTGTGGGGGTGAAGGAGTTAATGCTGGGGAACCCTAAGGTCCGGTTGGGGGAAGGGTTGGAGTGTGGGAAAAGTGCAGGGTAATTGATCTGGGCAACCAAAGGGAGGGAAGTGAAGGAAGGGGTGAGGATGGTGGGACTCCAGACAGTGTATAGGATCAGAGTGTAGAAGTGTCTGGGATTCGTGTGAGGAAACGGAGGCACGGCCATAGGGTGTGCATGTGCGTGGAAGTGAGGGCACCAGTGGGGAAAGTGCAGCTGTGTGTGAACCAAGAAAGGCATCTGGAAGAAACAGTAGGATTAATGATGGAAGAACACAAGGTTGGCTGAGTGTGCATGTGTAAAAATGGGGTAAACTGAGGCAGTGCAGGATCTGTGTAAAGAGAGGAATTATTGATGGGGAGACTGAGGCATGCTGAGGGTAGGGGCTGTTGAGATATAATGTGCATACATAGGGCCTCAGGACCATTTACTTAGCTCACCTGGGCTGGGAGGTAAACTGAGGCAGTAAAGTACAAGGGTGAGGACTGGGGTTTTGAGGGAGGGGAAACTGAGGCAGAGTCCCTTTCCTATGTCCCCTAAGCACTTCCCTCTCTCTGCCCACCCCACCCCACCCAGACCCACAATGCCCCGCTGAGCCAGCCTGGCAGCTGAGTGGAGCCCAGCAGAGAGCACCCATGGAGGGGTCCCTGGCAGGTGGCCTGGCTGCACCAGATCGTCCTCGAGGCCCAGAGAGACTGCCCGGCCCGGCGCCGAGGGAGGACATCGAGGGTGTGGCTGAGGCTGCTGAGGGGGAAGGTGGCATCTTCCGGTCCACCCGTTACCTGCCTGTCACCAAGGAGGGCCCCCGAGACATTCTGGATGGCAGAGGTGGCATTTCTGGTAAGAGGGTGGGCCCTGTGGCCCTATGGGAGCATCCAGCCCCATCTCTAAGGCTCAGCAAGAGCCAACACCCCCAGCCCAGCAGGGGCTGAGAGCCACCTGGGCCCAGAGCCTTCTCTTCGCACTCTGTTTGGCTTCCCATGTCACAGTTGTGAAAACAGATGCCCAGGGAGCCAGTGACCAGACCAAGGTCCCCCTGTGGGTAGCGGGGCACTAGGACGTGAGCTTGGGTCAGCCTTGCATTCTCCTCTGAGCGCACTGATTGGGTCCAGATGCCCATCTCAGCACCCCAAGCTCCCCACCCCAGTGCGCCTGCGCCCCAGATGTAGCCCGCTCCCATCAGTCTGTCCCCAGCTCCCTCTTGCTGTCTCTGAGTCCTGTTCTGAAGCCCTGGGCTGAAACAGCTTGTGCCCTCTAGTGGCTAGGTAGAGACTGGGTAGTCAGCGATGCCTCCCACCCCTTCATGCCTCGATTTACCAGTAATAGGCTATCTTACACTCTCCACACCTCAGGATTTATTACACATTCATTAAATAGTGCGCACCTACTGTATGCCAGGCTCTGTTCTAGGTGCTGGGAATACAACTATAAACAAAAGAGACAAGAGATCCTACCCTCCAAGGGCAGAGGGACAGCAGCGGCTAAACAAATACCATAAGGGCAGCTAGTGACAGATGCTGTAAACGGTTAAACAGAGTGCCAGAGTTGTGCCCGGGGACCCTGGGAAAACCTCCCTGAGAGGGTGGCGTTTGAGGGGAGCATGGAATGAATGGTGGGAAGGGCATGCCAGGCAGAGGGGACAGCAAGTGCAAAGGCCCTGTGGTGGGGAGGAGCCTGGTGTGTTCAGGGACCAGCTGGGAGTCTGATGTGGCCAGAGAACAGTAGCCTGATGCATCAGACCTCTCCCTTCATCTCCGAGGCGTGCTCCAAAGGCTTTGGTTTTCCCAAACCTCCAAGCACCTGCTGATGGGTTTCCTACCTGCCACGCATCTCATGTCATTCTCAGAAGAATGCTGTGAGGTAGCCTTAGTTATTTTCATCACCATGTCAGAGATGGGGAAAGCGAGACCCCGAGGGGTGAAGCAAGTTGCCCAAGATCACACGGCTAGGGTAGAACGTAGCTTGACCGCCCTCACGTTTAACCACCACGTGGTGTCCTTGCAGATCCTTGTCCTGTCCTGGCCCACCGTTACCACTCGTGATGCTCAGATGTTTAGAGAGTGCCTTCTTGCAGCCAGGCACTGGGGCACAGCAGGGACCAAGCACACACCACCCCTGCTGTCATGGACCCCACCGTCAAAGGCTGGGGGCACAGACATACTACCAGGTGTTATGACTGAGTTGCTGGGGCGGCGATGGGAAAGCACCTGGCCTGTCTAGGGGGTGTCCAGGAGTTGGCAGAAAGTGGAAGAAGTTGAATGAAGGAGAATGACAAGAGGGGCCGGGGGCTCCACACATGCAAAGGCTTGGAGGTGGCCGGTGGCACCTGCAGGTGTCAGACAGGGCGATGGCAAGGGGAGACCCCGAGGGCAGAGGGTTAGCCCAACACCAGAGTAACAGCACTCAGGGAACCTTAGCAATCCCCTCCTCCAAACCATTATTATCTGAGACTCAGAGAGAGGCAGGACCTTGTCCCACGTCACACAGTTGGCAAGGGCAGGGGCAGGACCTTGACTTTGCGTGAGTCTGAGGGTACAGTCTCTGGGGTCTCGGGGCTGGTCTGAGGGACTGGGCATCTCTTCTCTACCCGGCATATACCCCAGGTCTGGAAAGAGGGGGAAAGGTAGGCATCCTCACTGCCCCCTGCCCCGGGCAGTCAGCCAGGGTCTCATGCACGCATGCATTTCACAGCCTGGGGAGGAGGGGCGTAACTGCCGAGGGGGGCCAGGCCCACCCTGAACAATTTCCCTCAGCACATTGGGTCAGGGGCGGGGCAGCTTGACTCAGAGCGGGGTCGCAGCCTGGAGGTTGGAGGACACCTGAGTTTGGGACACCACGTCTCTCCCACTGCCCTTTCGGCCTGCTCGACTCCCCCCTTCCCCGATATGGGCACCTGCCCTGGGAGTCTTGTGATGTCTATAAATAGGAACAGCCTCTGGGGCTGCTGCTCCTGGGCCCTCCCTCATCCCCACTCCACCCCCCAAGGACACCCTGGGGTGGCCACCTCCAAACTTCTCAGCCTGAACAGGGATGTGTCTGCTGCCTCCTTTGTCCTCCATTAGGGCTGTTGGCCTGGGCCCCCATGTCACCCCTGCAGCCTCTGCCCAATACTCCTCTCGGGCAGCAAAGGTTGAGGGGCTGAGCCGGTCCGCATGGAAGAAGAGTGTGTTGCATGCCTGGTGTTGTATGGGGGACAGGGGACCCAGAGATAAATGCCACACCATTTCTGCCCTCATGGGCCCCCAGTGCTGGGGAGAAAATCAGAACCTGGAGTGGCAGGGCCTGAAGCTCTGGGTCCAGCCGCCACCAGCTTCCACCCTGGGACGTCGCCATGCCAGCCCCCACCCCCTCGGGGCCTCCCACCACCCTTCCTTCCCTCTGCCGCTGCTTCTCTGGATGGAGAATTTCCCGTGATGTCGTCGGCACCCATCACCGGCCTGTGAGACTGGGTTGTTCCCATTGAACAGAGGAGGAAACCGAGGCCCGGAGTAGGAAACGTGTGCCCTTCGGGCACCACTGGGACCTTGAACTCGGATCTCTCTGGCTCCAAAATCTAGGTTCTTGGCTAATCTATCAAGTTGAGCCCCAGGCTTGGGGTTCAAACTGCTTGCAGATGCCCCTCGCTGGTGGCATTTACAGTCCCTCTTGGGAGACCCTGTATGGCAGGAGTCCATAAGGGCACCTTGGCATGGCTACTACATGAGGGCTGCATCCCAGGCACCTCCTCTGACCCACAGGGACCCCTGGATCCCCATCAGCAAACCGCCCCCGTCCTAGGTGTCTTGGACACGGGGTCCAGCTTGGCCTGCTTCCTCCAAAGTCGCTGCCGCTAAAAATAGGAGCCTCGCCGGAGCTGTTCAGACAAAGAGGCCAGCGCGGCCCCCTGGCTCGTGGAATCTTAGACAGTGGCAACCGCAGAATCATCAAATCTGGGACGCCTGGAATCTCAGGAGCCTGGGGTCCCAGAATCTCGGAAACAGGATGCCCGGGACCCTCAGACCCACGCCTCCGGGTCGCGTTGGGGCTGGTTACACGCACACCAGTTGCCCTCTCCTGGAAAAGTCCCATCTATGACCCGCGTGTTCTCTAGAGACCCTGCATCTGGGGTCTTGCTCCCTTGGCTGGTCCACATCTTGCCTCCCCAGTTTTTACACCCTCTCCAACACCCCACCCTAAAACCAGCCCTTGTATCCAAGCACAGCCCTGCTCCGTGTTAGGCTACCCTAGCGGTTCTAAAAACGGGGTGATTCTGCCCCCCGACCTCCTCCCAGGTGACACTTTGGTAGTATTTGGAGACGTTCGTGGTTGTGATGACCGTGGGGCAGGGAGATACTGACATCTGGAGGGTGGAGGCCAGGGATGTTCCTCAACCCCTTCCAGGACAGGCCCCACCACGCAGAGTGATCTGGCCCCAGATGTCAACAGTGCTAGGGCTGAGAAACCCGCTGTAGACACGCAAATTTCTGCACCCCCCACGCCAGCTCCCAGAGGCCACACAACAGCCTCAGCCCTTTTCCTGGGCTCAAGAGAAAGCCGCTTAGGCAGTGACCATACCTTTCTGACCAATCCTGCCTTCCTATTTTAAATTCCTTGACCCTTGATGGTCCACTGTCAATTTCCTGGGCCAATTAGATGATGAGGGATTGGAAAAAGAATTAACCCCAGCCCCAGCCCTCTTTTTGGACTGTCCTCAAATTGAGGCGAATCCAGCAATCGCATCTGTCGAGGCTCTGGACGGGACACAAGTTCCCCTAGCGTGTTAACTTTGGCCCGGGCAGTTGGCCCGTTCCCCGATTGGCATGCTCGCCGCGTCGGGCAAGTGTAGCGGGCAGAGGAGACGTAGGCCAGGATTCCTGCGGTCGCTCCAGGCGTTGGCTCTACAGGCGGATAATGGAGAGTTGGCTCTATCTGTGTTTTGGTGGGGCGGAGGGGAGCTGGGATCCCGGGAGGGGCTTCCCTTCTAGGGCTTAGGCCTAGGAGGCGGGCCAGAAGGCAGGGATGGGCCTTCTGCAGCTCAGGCTAGAAGAGGCTCCTCGTTCATCATCTGGCAAGGATTTGTTGAGCACTCGCTGCGTGCCAGGCGCTCAGATGCTGCAGTGAACCAGGCTGACAAAGTCCCCTTGCTCTAGTGGAACTTAGGTGCTAGCAGGGGACCTAGACAAGGAGTCATTCAGAGAGGGAGCCGGGTAATTTCAGGGCATGCTAAGAAAGAAATAAAACAGGTGCTGAGAGAAAATCATAGGGGCTCACTTGAGTAGGTGGCCAGGGAAGGGTGTTCTGGGCAGAGAGAACAGCACGTGCAAAGGCCCTGAGGCTGGAAAGAGTTAGGTGGGCTTGAGGCTTCACGAGGGGCCCATGCAGTCAGAGCAGAGGCAATGAGGGGCCACAGGAGGGAGGTGAGGTTAGGGAGATCCACAGAGGTCTGACCTCATAGCCTTGTAGGTGGCATTTGGGAAGCTGGCTTTTGTTACAGGTATAATGACAAGCCAGGTGAGTTTTCTCACCTGGGTGTGACTTTAAAAAATCACCCTGGCTGCCAGGTGAGGGGAAAGAGAGGAGAGTTGGAAGGCAGTAAGCCCCCTGGGGTCTGGCCCTCCAGGGGAGCCCAGGGGACTCCTCCAAAGAAACCCCTTCCAGGGCTCAGGAGTGCGGAGGCCAAAGGCCTCTCAGGGAGAAGAGTTAGGAGCCAGCAGGGCCCTTGCGAGGTGCCCGGCAGGGTTCCTGGAGCTGGGGTGCGGAGGGCCCCGGCCAGGGGGACCCCAGCCCCTCAGGGTCTCCCCTCTCTGTTGCAGACGGGCAGCCCCATCCCGGCCTCAGCGAAGCCCTCCCCCGTGCCACCTCCGCCACCCATCGGATCAGCAGCTGGTGAGTGCCATGCTGGCCCTGACCTCAGGGAGGGCAGGGGGGCAAGCAGGATGTGCCCAGGCCCGAGAGAAGCCCCTGGGGAATGAAAAGGGGACAGGAGGGAATCAGGAAACCAGGCAGGAGGAGTGGCGGCCCCCGGGCATGTACTGGGGGTCGGGGGAGGTCCTGGGATTGAACACAGACAGTCAACTCTCATTATCCCCTGCAGGGCCACAGAGGCAAGAGCCTGGAGGTTGGATCCTTGGAGCCCTCTCTCTGTCAGGTGACCCTTAGAATGATGCTAGGCCTCTCTGAGCCTCAGTTTCCTCATCTGCAAAATAGAATCCATAAGATACATCCCACAAATTTGCCTTGAGGTGCCAAGGGGCCTTGGGTGAGTGCAGGAATCAAAAGCAATGCTGGTGGCTGCCACACTTTATTAAACGGCTTGGCGGGTGCTAATAGGTCATAATAATCTTATCGGGATTAATAACAGTTGCTACGTGCTGGGCTCGCCGCCACGCAGGTGTTTCCCGCCCACTGCATCTTCGCCACACCCCCAGGAGGATGGTCCTGTTGGTATGGCATGTCACTGATGGAGCTTAGAGAGGGGACCCCGTGTTTTCTGTTCAACATCCAGGTGGAGCCCGTTTCTTCATCTGTCCCATGGGTGTGATCCATGTCCCCTCATGGAGGCAGGATCTTGAAAACGAGGGGAGAATTGATCAGGACAGTCATGATAAGAACCCCCAGTGAGCCAGGCATCCGGTGAAGTGAAACATTTCCTGAATACTGAGTTGTGTCATCTCATCCTAAGCTGCGTGGGGTCATGGTCCCCGCTTGAGGCTTTGGTTGTGCATTTAAATAACCACCTGCCTTGCGTGATGATTTTGTTGATTATGGTGATGAGAAACCTCCTTAGATGTTATAAAGGACGAGGGGGTGGTTCCCGGTTCTTGGGAATCACCCCCATTTTTAGGATTAGAAAACTGAGGCCCAGAGAGGTTGCCTCACCTCCCCCCACTTCACCCCCACCCACTGTCCAAAAAACTCAGGGTCACTGGGGCCAGAGGCTGAGCAGGGACCTTCCACCTCTCCTGCCTCTGCCCTTCCAAGAAGGGAGATACAGGGAAAATTGATGTCCTTCAAACTGTCCCATCACAAAGTTAACAGTCACCCAATTGGGAGCACAGGTGAAACGAAATTAACAAAATCACCCCAGTTTGGGGAGGACCAAAACAGAAGCAGCCTCGAGCACAGGTCAGAGCCTTGGGTCCTCCCTGGGGAGAGGTGAGAGTTGACTGCACCGCCAGACTTAAGGACACTCCGTGGAGGTGGCCACATCCCCGTTTGGCCCCAGGTGTGGTCTCTGTACGTTCCACCATGATGCAGTGGGGCTGGCCTATGTGGACAGGTGTGTCCTGGAAGTTGCACCTGGCTTTTGCCCCAGAGGCTCCCAAAGGGTCCATGTGGACCCCCCCCTTACCCTCACCCCGATGCTCCTAGCCACTCTGAGGTCACCCTTGGGCTGGACCTCTGGGGCCTGCCTCAGACGCCTGGGAGGACCCCCATCGCACCATCCTAGGAAGGGAAACTGAGGCCCCCGCTAACCTGTCCCCATTGGCACTTCCTTGCAGCTGCTGGGACGGAGGCAGCCTGGACTTCCGGCCGGGCTCCCCGCCACCCCATCTCCTGGGCCACTTCCCTGGCCCCCCTGATGGCCGGGGGCCCTGGGAGCACCCCATGGTCCAGGAGGCCGGGGAGGGCATCCTATCTGAGCGGAGGTTCGAGGACTCGGTCATTGTGAGAACCATGAAACCCCAGGCTGAGCTTGAGGGCTCTAGAAGGTTCTCGCACCACCGGGGTGAACCAAGGCTCATGGAGAAAGCTCCCCGGGGCCGCCACAGGTTCGACTGGCTCCAGGAGGAGGATGAGCAGGGTCCCCCCCAGGACACAGGGCTGCACTTGGACCTGCCTCCCCAGCCACCGCCACCACCGCTCGCCCCCTTCAGGAGGGTGTTCGTGCCCATGGAAGACACCCCCAAGGCACTGGACGTGACAGTGGTGGGCACCAGAGAAGACCTGGAGGACCTCGAGGGGCTGGCCCAGCCGTCTGAGTGGGGCATGCCCACGTCGGCCGCGGAAGTGGCCACGCAGACCTGGACGGTGAACTCGGAGGCGTCCGTGGAGCGGCTGCAGCCACTGCTGCCCACCGTTCGGACCGGGCCCTACCTGTGTGAGCTGCTGGAGGAGGTGGCCGAAGGGACGGCCAGCCTGGACGAGGACGAGGACGAGGAGCCGGCCGTGTTCCCGTGCATCGAGTGCAGCATCTACTTCAAGCAGAAGGAGCACCTCCTGGAACACATGAGCCAGCACCGCCGAGCCCCGGGCCAGGAGCCGCCTGCCGACTTGGCCCCGCTGGCCTGCGGCGAATGTGGCTGGGCCTTCTCGGACCCCGCCACCCTCGAGCAGCACCGGCAGCTGCACCAGGCCTCCCGGGAGAAGATCATCGAGGAGATCCAGAAGCTCAAGCAAGCCCCGGGCGACGAGGGCCGGGAGGCGCGGCTGCAGTGTCCCAAGTGTGTCTTTGGCACCAATTCCTCCAGGGCCTTTGTGCAGCATGCCAAGATGCACGTGCGCGAGCCGCCAGGCCGGGCTGCCAAGGAGCCTTTCGGGGGTGGCGGCGGGGCTGGCAGCCCAGGCCCGGAGGCCAACACCCTGGTCTATCAGCCCTACAGAGCCGCCTCGGGCCTCAGTGCCTGCGTCCTCTGTGGCTTCCCCGCTCCCAGCGAGAGCCTGCTCAGAGAGCACGTGAGGCTGGCGCACGCCCGTCCCCACTGGGAGGAGGATGGCGAGGCTTTCGAGGATGACCCCACCAGCCAGCCGGGCACTAGCCAGGATGTGTACGCCTGCTTCCCTGACGCTGCAGAAGACTGCTTTGGCAAAGCCGAGCCGCGCTTGGCCCCCATGTGCCGGGACAGCCCTGCTGGATACGACCCCAGCCTGGCCTTTGGCCCAAGCTACCAGCAGCTGGGCATGAGGGATTTCCCGCTGTCAAAGCTACTCCCGCATGGCTCCAGCCAGAGGCCTCTCGGAAGGCTGGCCTTTCCCTCCCCGTTAGCATCTGCCCCCTACTCCTTACAGCTCGGAAGGAAGAAAAGCATTGTCCGCCCCCAGGGACTGGGGGACCGGAGGCGTCCTTGGAGTGAAGAGGAGGAGGAGGAGGAGGACGATGATGACGACGACATAGTGCTGACCTCTGAGATGGATTTTTCCCCCGAAAATGGGGACCTCGCACCCCCACCTGCCCCCAGCCTCATCCCACAGCCAGCTGTAGAGCTGAAGCGAACATTCCAAGAAGCCCTTCGGTCGGCAGAGGCCTCGTGGGCCCAGCAGCAGCAGCTCCAAGGGATGGTCCCCGTCGTGATGGTGGCGAAGCTCGGGCCGCAGGTCATGGCAGCCGCGGCGGCCAGGGTGCCCCCGAGGCTGCAGCCCGAGGAGCTGGGGCTGACGGGGGCCCACCCGCTGGACTTCCTGCTGCTGGACGCGCCACTGGGTGGCCCACTGGGGCTGGACACGCTCCTGGATGGGGACCCGGCTGTGGCGCTGAAGCACGAGGAGCGGAAATGTCCCTACTGCCCCGATCGCTTCCACAACGGCATCGGCCTGGCCAACCACGTCCGGGGCCACCTGAACCGCGTGGGCGTCAGCTACAACGTGCGGCATTTCATCTCCGCTGAGGAGGTGAAGGCCATCGAGCGCAGGTTCTCCTTCCAGAAGAAGAAGAAGAAAGGTAGGGTCGCTTTGCTTAGGCACCGCCTCCCTCCCAGGCCCAGAAGACACACGGTTGGGCAGCCCACCCGTGCTCTAAATTCTCCCTTAGCGCCAAGCAGGGGGAAGGTGGCCTCTGCTCCTGAGACACCTGGAAGCCCCAGCAAAGGGCACCCTGTCGGTGGATGTGCAGGGATGTCCCGATGCCCTGGCTATACCACCAGCTGGTGGAAGGAGTGTGGGCAGAGGAATGAGCCCCAGGGCAGAACATTTCTTTTATTCCTTCATTCAACAGACATTTATTTATTGAGCGAGGTCCCCCTGTTCTGGGCGCTTGGGGACAGAGCAGTGAATGGAATAGCAGTTCTTGCTCTCCTGAAGTTCGTGGCCCAGTCCAGGAGGGGTGGGACCCATGGCCGGCTTCAGAACCCTCTGGGGCTGCCTGTGAGGTATGCAGATTCCTAGGCAACAAGGTTCTGATTCCAGAGGTCTGTCTCCAACGGGAGCACCCTGGGTGGTTCTGATATTGGTAGACATGGACCCCGCTTAAGGAGGTGCTGGTATGGTGTCTGTGTGAGTGTGAGAGTGTGCGTGTGTGTATACACTAGGGGTTGGGGCTAAGGAGTGGACAGCCAGGAAACCAGACAGTAATGACGTTGAGTAATCGGGGGCCTGAGTTAGGGGAAAGGGGGAACTAGGAGGCTGGGGAAGCAGAGAGGGAGTCCCCAACTCCACTTGGGGGGCTCAGAGAAGGCTCCCAGCAGAGGGCGTTACATCTGTTCCTCCATTTGTTTATCCAACACATATTTAAAGCACTGGAGTGATCCAGAACAAAAATAGACACAAAAGGCTTGTGTAGTGGCTCGCGCCTGTAATCCCAGCATTTCAGGAGGCTGAGGTGGGAGGATCGATTGAGGCCAGGAGTTCGAGACCAGCCTGGGCAACATAGCAAGACCCCATCTCTACAAAAATTAAGAGAAATTAGCCAGGTGTGGTAGCGCGCGCCTATAGTCCCAGCTACTCTGGAGGCTGAGGCAGGAGGAGAGTGAATCAAATGTTCACTCAGATCATTGCAAATCCACAACTGGAGAAGTGATTCTGAGGGAGAGAGGCCTGATGCTGCCAGATATGGGAAGAGGGGACCTGGGAGGGTCAGGCTTCCTGGGATTGGGGAGGGGGGTGAATGAGCTGAGAGCAAAAGGGACAGCCACAGGGAAGGAAGGCAGTGCAGGGTGAAGCCCTGGGAACAGGGAGGGGTTGGGGCTGAAGAGTAGCCCCCTCCCGACCTCAGGCAGTCTATGTCCTCTCTTCACAGTGGCCAACTTTGACCCTAGCACCTTCAGCTTGATGCGCTGTGACTTCTGCGGGGCCGGCTTCGACACACGGGCCGGCCTCTCCAGCCACGCCCGGGCCCACCTGCGTGACTTTGGCATCACCAACTGGGAGCTCACCGTCTCACCCATCAACATACTCCAGGAACTGCTGGCCACCTCCGCCACTGAGCGACCCCCCAGCCCCCTGGGCCGAGAGCCTGGGGGTCTGCCTGGCAGCTTCCTGACCTCCCACCGGCCCCGCTTCCCTCTCACCGTGTCCTTCCCACCTACCTGGGCCGAGGACCCTGGGCCAGCCTACGGAGATGGTAAGGGGAGGGGCGGGCCGAGCTGAAGCCCTGACCCTTCCCAGGGGCCCAGAGGGATGGAGGGCTGGGGGTAGAGGGGCAGCCACTCTGCTTTCCTGGAAGCATCACTTTACAAAGTATGTTGACAACTCTCCTCACAACCACCCTGCCACTTAGGGGCCATTTCTGTTTTACTTAGGGGACGGGCTGGGGCTCTTTCTGGATCCAGTTTCTCCCTGTCCTTCCTGATGGTGACATTAACAAAGGCTCATGGAACTCTTACCAGGAGCCAGACATTGTTCTAAGCACTTCACAAACATGAGCTCATTTCCATCCTCACAACAACTCTATAAGGCAGGTATTATTATTATTCCCATTTTACAGATGAGGAAACTGAGGCACACAGCTGGTAGAGGTGGAGCTGGGATTTGAAACCCAGGCAGTCAAGCTTACTTGTTCTTGAATGATGTCTTTTATCTTGAGAAGCACTATTGGGTAGAATGTACTAAAATGATGAGTAGAAACATTCTCTAGATGTCTGCACTGTCCTATAGGGTCACCACTGGCCACATGTGGCTGTTAAGCTCTTGAAACATGCCAGTCTAGTGGCAGTCCTATTGGACAGCACAGCTCTAGAATCTAGATTCACAACCAATGTTTGCTTGGTCTGGCAGCACCGAATCGCCCCTCCCGTAATCGAGCGCTCGCCATGTACTAAGGTATCATCTCGTTTCTCGCTTATGACTCATAACAAGTCTGCAAAGCTAAGATTGTTGTGTTCCCATTTTACGGTTAAGGAAACCGTGTGTCATCTGCTTTGCCATATGCCACACAGTGGCAGAGCTGGACTTCTGAGTACCTTCTTTGGGGGTGTCTCCAGTGGAGGATAGTTGGAGAACTCCAGAAGTCATATTTGGTGAAGGAGCGTAGGATTGGGCACCACAGAGGAAGTGGGAAAGTGAAAGACTGAGGCTTGCAAACCCTGAGGCAAGGCCTGCCTTTGTGGGAGCCCTTAGAAGGCAGAGAACTTGGCTGAGAGGAGTAGCTGGGCTTTGAGGAATGGATGGTGTCTGAACAGGGAGAATCGTCCTGAGGCTGCCTTGGGCCTGGGGCTTCCTTCCATGTTTCTCATACTTGCAGCTTCCAAGGTCCTACCTAGATCTGTACTCTGGGCTTCCTCGCACCCATTCACAAGCCAACTTAGGAAGACCAAGGACATCCAGGAGTCTGCACAGAGGAGGGTGGGGAGGCACAGAGAGGATAGGGGCTGGTGGAGGTAACAACCTCAGGGAGAGGCAGAGTGGAGATTTGACTCCAGGCTTCTTGCTTCTGCTAAAGGCTGCCCCCAGGCATTCAGCTCACCCACCTGGCTTGGTTTGTAGTGTCTCAGGGGTGGCTGGGAGGCAGAGCCAGCTCTGAGGATGGTTGGGGGCAAAGGAGGCAGTTAGTAGCCACTGAGATGAGAGGTGTGAGCCTATGGATGGGAGGAGGTGGGTTTAGCACTGCCCTGGCCTTGTCCTTGGGAAGGACAGTTATGAACAGTCTTTTAGTGAACATCTGGAGGGTGGGGTGGGGGTGGGGGTTAAAGAATGTTTGGAAAGGGCCTGGAAGATTTGACTTGAGTAAGGATGTACTGGATTAGGGCTAGGTCTGGGCACTAGCCCTGCATGGCTGTCCTTAGAAGCTTCTCCCCTTTCCCCAAATGGGCTGGAGGGGGAGGGTGCCAGGTTGGGGGCGGGGCGACCGTCAGATTCTGGCCCCACCCAGCTGTCAAGGAACAGCTGGAGACAATTGGTTTGATGTTGGGGAGGGAGAAGCTGGCAGTGCTTGAATGTGGTGCCGGCTGTGGGAGTTCCCTAGGACTGCGGGACAGCACCGTTGGGGGACAGCTGGAAGACAGGATGATGTTGGGGGGAATCCTCGTGGCTGGGGATCAGGTGTCTTGCAGAATCCCCGACCTGGAGGGGGAGACTTCCTCGGAAGTAAATAGGGCCGAGTCCTGGGGCAGTCCTGGTTCTGCACGTCTGGGCTCTAGCAGTCTGGATGCTGTCAAGGGGGATGCGAGTGGCCGGAGGTTTCCCATCCTAGCCGTGCGGATGTCCAGGGCCCGGGCTGGGGCTGCAGTTGGAAGCCGCTCAGCGCGCAGCTTGCATGCACTGGCGAGCGGTGGTGGCGGTGGGGGTCGGGCGGTTGCCTGCGGCTGCAGCCGCCTGCCCGTAGGGCCTAGATGAGCGTTTCGCTCGTGGCGCTCGACGCTCGTCAGGCCACCCTGGGCGCGCCCCGAGGGGCGGGGCGGAGCGCGCTCGGCGGTGGCGGGGCTCGGTGCTCGGCTGCTCCCGCCTGGGGCGGCCGCCCCGCGTGCGCCGGAGCCAAGATGGCCGCCTCCACCGCCCAGTGCCGAGTGACAAAAGCGGAGAGCAAGGCGGCGGCGGGGCCGCGCGCGGGGGGCGTCCGGG
>NW_012153907.1:257586-273230 GCF_000956105.1 Propithecus coquereli
CCCCCACCCCCGCCGCCGCCACCGCCACCGCCGCCGCGGGACGGGCCCAAGGCCGAGCCGGAGCCGGGGCCCGGGCCCGGGCCCGGGCCTGCGCCCGCGCCGGGTAAGAGCCCGCGCCGGGGAGGGTGCGGGGAGGGGAAGGTCGGCGTCCCGCCCTCCCGTGCCGCCGCCCCGACGCCCACCGTCCAGTCTCCGGAACCCCCCCTCCCCCCGGCCAATCAGTCGCGCGGGCCCCGGGCCTCCTGTGGCTGCTCGCAGGGTTCCGGGCCTCAGAAACACTTCGCTGCCGCTCCTCGGGACCCTTGCCCCATCTGACAGATGTCCCCTGTCCCTCTTGGAGCCCCGGGAGCGTCCCTCGCCACGGTTCCGGTCCCTCGGCGCGGAAACCCACTTCGGTGTTGCCCCATCTGACAGACGCGCCCACCCCACCCGGAGACTTTGACTAAGTCCTCGGTGTCCCAGCTCCCGACGGCCTCCCGGCCTGTCTACTTCTTGCCTCTGTGGGACTCAAACTGAGCAGGGATCTACCTGGCCCCTTGCCCATCACATTCTCCTGAGCGCCTCCGCAGCCCCATCTGACACACAGCCCCTTCATCCTCAGAGCCTCCCCGGGCTCTGAACTCTAAATTTGTGATTCAACAGGCCTCCCAGGCCTCTTTCTCTGAAAAATTAGCCTGGGAAAATGCACCCCTGATTCGCTTTCCCCACATACCCCTCTCCTGGGGAAGCTGCCTAGCCTGATAGATGCCTTAGAAACTTTGCACAAAGTTCTGTGATCCCCACTTTTCCTGTCCCCCATCCGATCACTACTGGCCCAGTCCCCAGGTTCTCACCTTACCCTACTTAGGGCTCAGCTTGTGATGAGTAGACCATCTCTGGCCCCCACATTGTCTTTATAGCCTCAGCTGCCTTGCCTGGTGGATGTTCCTCACAAGTCCTGTGGCACTACCTCCCTGTTCTTGGCTCCCTGCCTCTGTAGTCTCCTGACTGCCTGCACTCTCACCCCCCAGATGGACAGATGTTCCTTCTCATGAGTTCTGCCCAGAAAGATGTCTTCTCTGAGATCCCCTAGTGCGGGAGTCTTGGCTCAGACTTGCGCTGCATCCCCTGACCTGTCCAAGTTCTGGTGGGTGGAAGCTGTTGCTATCCCTGCTGTCATCGGGCAGCATCAATGTCCCTGTGTCATGCTGGTGCTGGGGGTTAAAAGTCAAGTCTCAGCTTTCACGAGGTGAGCTGCCTCCCAGAATGAGAGCAGGTACTGAGGATGAGGAAGAAGGGCCATCCTCTCAGTCCTTCTAGGATGGCCCCAGGACAGCCTGAGCCTTGCTTGGTCTGAGCCTATCTCCCCAACCCCACAGGCCTGGGTTCAGAGGAAAACGCAATGGTGGCCATGGACTTGGGCTCCCCCCCACTCCCTAAGAAGACCCTGCCTGTCCCTGGGGCCCTGGAGCAGGTGGCCAGTCGGCTGAGCAGCAAAGTGGCTGCAGAGGTTCCTCATGGCAGCAAACAGGAGCTGCCGGACCTCAAGGGTGAGTGGCTCAGGTGGCATGGCAGGGGGTGTTGGCCAGGCCGGTCACACTCACACAGGAACTCTCAGGCCTGGGAGCGAATGTGGGGCTCCAGGTTGGCCACAGCTTTCTCTCTGGCACCTTGAGACACCAAGGAGCCACCCAGCTGTCTTCTCTCTTGAGCTTCTGCTGCCCCAGGCATGCATGGCACTGAGCTGCGCCCTCACTGGGCAAGGGAAAGGCATCCAGAGAATCAGTGGGCATGGTGGCCAGGAGCTCACACTCAGACCTCAGTCATTTGCTGACTGTGACCCTTTCTAGCTTTGTTGTCTCCTGTGTGACATCAATTCATCTGTCCGTTGATCCTAAGGTCGTTACTGAGTAGTAGCAGGCCCTGGGGTAGCCCCCAGGGATGTGAGAGGAGCAGGATGAGGGGCGAGGAGGCAGAGAAGCAGCTAGGTGGGGATAAGGGCTCTACAGAGGAAGGAACGTGGGACCACAGAGACCGTAGCTGGACGTCCATCCAGCATTTGGGGCATGAGTTGAGCTGCAGAGGGTGGCTAGAACTTAGATCAGTGAAGCAGGTGGCTGGCAGGTCAGCATTTATGTGAATCTGTTGCCAAGGCACCCTGGTGGTTCAGAATTCTGAAAGGTGTCCCACTGGCTGGAGCACAGAAGGGCTCTGTCTATTGCTGTGTGACTTAGGCACAACTCTTCCCCTCTCTGAGCCTCAGTTTCCTTATTTGCAAACCAGACGGGCTGATGCCCAGCTCATTAGGGTCATTGTGAGGATCAGGAGGGCTTGACAGACTTCCCTGGAGGCTGGGTGAGGGGGACCCCAGGGGAGGGGAAGCAGGAGAGCCAGCCCACGGGCCTCACAGCCTGCTCTCTCCTGGCCTCTGTTGCCCTCCAGCCCAGAGCCTGACCACCTGCGAGGTCTGTGGCGCCTGCTTTGAGACCCGCAAGGGCCTGTCCAGCCATGCAAGGTCCCACCTGCGGCAGCTGGGAGTGGCAGAGTCGGAGAGCAGCGGCGCGCCCATCGACCTCCTCTACGAGCTTGTGAAGCAGAAGGGCCTGCCCGACGCCCACCTCGGGCTGCCCCCAGGCCTGGCTAAGAAGTCCAGCTCGCTGAAGGAGGTGGTCACCGGGGCCCCCCGGCCTGGCCTGCTCACCCTGGCCAAGCCCTTGGATGCACCATCTGTCAACAAAGCCATCAAGTCGCCTCCCGGTTTCTCAGCCAAGGGCCTGGCCCACCCGCCCAGCTCTCCGCTCCTCAAGAAAGCACCGCTGACCCTGGCAGGCTCCCCTACCCCCAAGAATCCTGAGGACAAGAGCCCCCAGCTGTCCCTGAGCCCCCGGCCAGCCTCCCCAAAGGCACAGTGGCCTCAGTCTGAGGACGAGGGGCCCCTGAACCTCAGTGAGTGTGGGTCCCGGGAGCCAAGGGAGGTCCCGGCACCGGGAGGGAAGGGGCCTCAGGTTGGGCTGCAGGGCCCAGGGTGGGGGCAGTGGGGACTCCAGCTCCCATGTCCTGAGTCAGCCAGGTCAGAGCGCTGGTCAAGGCTCTGTGTCCCCTGTTGGGCCGCCCAGCATGTGATCATCTGTCTCCCACTTGACTTTGTCGATCATCCCTGGAGGCCTGGCTGCAGCTGCTGAATCTGCCAGAGTCACCCTCACCACTCACAGGCAGCTCTTGGCCTTCTCTGGGCCTGAGGCTGGGGGCAGTGAAGGCAACCGGGGCCCCCGTGGGCCTGGCTTCCCCAGCGGGAGTTCAAAGCATCCTGGGTCCGGCAGGTAGACAGATGTTCTAGCTGACAGGAGGTCCCAGTAGTTGGCCATGTCTTCACATCTTCCTGGCTGTCCTTGTAGATGTAGCACTGTCCCTCTGTGCCCGGGGGTGGAACCCCATCTCCTGAGTCACCTGTGGGCTTGGAAGGTAGGGTTTGGGCAGAAAGCCTCCAGGCGCAGTGAGCAGGTTTAACGAGGGTGTGTCTTAGAACATACATTTGTGGGCATTAAAGTTAGAGTCTAGGGGTGACCCCAGGGTCCCGGTTGGCACCTCATGTTCCCTTGAAGTTGCTTCCACTCGATCTGCTGTGCTTCCTGGAGCAGGGCCCTGAGCAGGTGTGCATTTGGCTGCATGGTGCTCGGCAGTCACCATCCACCCCACACAGCTTCCATAGAAGGGGAGCCAGGGGAGAGAGGGCCTGGGAGTGTTCGATTTGGCCACTACCTGTCCACCCACACCCTTACCCTCTCCACACTCACCTTGATGCCAAGAGGCGGGGCAGTTCTGCCTCCCAAAACCTCTCAAAAGAAATGCGCAGCGTGGGTCTTGGATCCCAAGCTGCCCGGGCAGCCAAGAATCACATCAGACCCTCCTGCCTCAGTCCCCCAGGGCCGGCCAAGGTGGCGGCCGTGAACCGCCCCCCTGTGTTTTGTCTCCGCAGCTGTAGATAGTGACGGGGGCAGAGAGCTGGACTGCCAGCTGTGCGGTGCCTGGTTTGAGACCCGCAAGGGCCTGTCCAGCCACGCCCGTGCCCACCTGCGCCACCTGGGCGTCAGCGACCCGGACGCCAAGGGATCCCCCATAGACGTGCTCCACGGGCTCATCAGGAGGGACGGCGTCCAGATCCGCCTCCCACCCGGGCGCGGAGCCCTGGCCCAGCTGGGGCGGCCTCCCACCTCCGCGGCCCTCTCCTTGCTCCCCCCCCCACCGCCGGCCAAGAAGGCCAAGCTGAAGGCCGCGGGTATGGCCAGCCCCTGGGGGAAGCAGGACCTCTCGGCCGCTGCAGCCGCCGGCATTTTCTGGGCCTCTGATGTGGAGCCGTCTCCTCTCAACCTCTGTAGGTTCTCGCTTCAGCCGCCCCCTCCTCCCTGCGGGCCCTGGAGCCCCTCCCGGGGCGGGGGGGGTCACAGTCCCCTCCCTACTCTCTCCCTGCCGGGGCAGGGAGTAGACAGGGGCCCTTGGCAGTGGGCTGCTAGGCCCTCTCTCTTGGCCTTTGACCTCCATGACCGGTGACCTTCCCTGAGAATGAAGGCCAAGAGGGGGGATCCTGCCTTTTGGTGTAGAAGGCACCCATATCCACCCCGGGTCTGGATGGCACGTGGCACCTAGGCTGCCGCTTCTTGCCCTCCTGCCTTTGTCCTTGTTGGGACTCGTAGGGCTGTGGAGTCTTGGTTCCATCCTCTGCCAGGACCGAGGGCCCGTTCGCTCTCTGGAGCCTCCCTCGCTTCTGCCGGGTATCTGGCCCCCCTGCCCGACTCCTGAGCTCCCTCGCTTGCACCTCCCCTCTGCCACCACCCTAGCCTGTGGGCATGCTGCTGCCCACACCCAGCCGACCAGGACACTCCTGCAGGTGACGGTGCTAGTGGTGCCACAGTACTAACTGCCCCTTTCCCCTCCCGCTGCAGCCTCCGGCCCAGAGCCAGCACGAGACATCCGCTGTGAGTTCTGCGGCGAGTTCTTTGAGAACCGCAAGGGCCTGTCGAGCCACGCACGCTCCCACCTGCGGCAGATGGGTGTGACTGAGTGGTACGTCAACGGCTCACCCATCGACACGCTGCGGGAGATCCTGAAAAGACGGACCCAATCTCGGCCCGGCGGACCCCCCAACCCACCAGGGCCCAGCCCAAAAGGCCTGGCCAAGGTGATGGGCAGCGGAGGTCCTGGCAGCGCGCTGGAAGCCCGCAGTCCCTCGGACCTTCACATCTCACCCTTGGCCAAGAAGTTGCCACCGCCACCAGGCAGCCCCCTGGGCCACTCACCAACTGCCTCTCCTCCCACGGCCCGGAAGATGTTCCCAGGCCTGGCTGCACCGTCCCTGCCCAAGAAGCTGAAGCCTGAACAAATGCGGGTGGAGATCAAACGGGAGATGCTGCCAGGGGCCCTTCATGGGGAATCGCACCCATCTGAGGGTCCGTGGGGGGCGCCGCGGGAAGACATGACACCCTTGAACCTGTGTAAGTGTGACCCTGCGGCAGGGCAGGGAGAACAACTGGAGGGGTCTCTTCCCTGCCTCCCCTCGGGGTATCCATAGCGCCCAGGGTTGCAGTGGAAGGGAGGATACACAGGTCCAAAGGACACAGGGCTAGCTATGCATTCTTGCTACGCGGACCCCTACAACTGAGCTGCTTTTTGATTCTCCTTTTTTCATACGGGGAGGCAGAATTGTGTCATTCGGCGATGGCAAAAAGATTCTATCTCTTGTGCCATCATCAGTTGGTTGCGGCTGCCAACCAGACTCCTAGGGAGAAAGACTGCAGGGATCAATTAGTGATGTCTGCCATGGGCAGGAGCATAGGAACTGGCAGTGGATATGTGAACTGTGTCTTTCTGGCATTCCTGGTAATTGCTTGGCATATGGAGTCTGAGTCAAGATCTCTGTTCCTCCACAATCTAGCAATGTGTAACCTTGGGCAGGTTTCCTCATTTGGAAGATGGAGATCAGCGTAGTCCCAACTCCATATGGTTTTCTTCGAGGATTAAGTGGGACAAAGCACTTAGCTCAATGCCTGGTTACAGAAAGCTCTCTACACAGTGGCGGTAATGTCACCGTTACTGGCTTCCCTGTTGCACCGTCGCTGTGTTCATTGTGTTCAGGATGATTAAATGCCAGCTGTGTGCTGAGCAGGTGAGGGTGGCCCAGGCTCTGCCTCAGAGCTCATGTGCATTACATGCTCTGTGCCACGTGGGCTGAACTGTCCCCATTTTAGACCCTCGTGGTCACACTGGGAGGTGGGAGTTTTCATCTCCATTTTGCATAGGAGGAAACTGAGGCTCACAGAGGGGGAGTGGCTGGCCCAGGATCACACAAGGAGACACTGTGAAGCCAGTTAGATTTGAAGTGACGGAACAAGCAGCAGGGCTGGATGTACACACAGCCTCTGGAGGCCCAGATGAGGGAGCAAGTCCTTGGGGTCTGGCGGGGGGTGTGGACAGGGGCAGGTAGGCAGCTGGCACTGATATGGGCCTCGAGCTTAGAGGCTTCCTGCCCGCAGCCGCCGCCTCCTTCTCCTCCTCCCCCTCCCCTGGACCCCCTGCAGCGTCCCGGGCAGAGCCGGTGCGCGACATCCGCTGTGAGTTCTGCGGAGAGTTCTTCGAGAACCGCAAGGGCCTGTCGAGCCACGCACGCTCCCACCTGCGGCAGATGGGTGTGACAGAATGGTCCGTCAACGGCTCGCCTATCGACACGCTGCGGGAGATCCTCAAGAAGAAGTCCAAACCGTGCCTCATCAAGAAGGAGCCACCCGCTGGAGACCTGGCCCCTGCCTTGGCTGAGGACGGCGCCCCCACAGCAGCCCCTGGGCCCATGCAGTCCCCACTGCCGCTGTCGCCCCTGGCCATTCGCCCAGGCAAACCAGGAGCAGGGCCAGCCCAGGTTCCCCGAGAGCTCAGCCTGACGCCCATCACTGGGGCCAAGCCCTCAGCCACTGGCTACCTGGGCTCAGTGGCAGCCAAGCGGCCGCTGCAGGAGGACCGCCTCCTTCCAGCAGAGGTCAAGGCCAAGACCTACATCCAGACTGAACTGCCCTTCAAGGCAAAGACCCTCCACGAGAAGACCTCCCACTCCTGTAAGCAGCGGGCGGCAGGGTCCCGGGAGGGCGTCCGCTGGGGCCTGCAGAGCCGGGCAGTGCCCCGAGTGCTCACACTGACCTCAAGTGGGGCCCCTGCAGCAGGGCCCAAGTGGGAGGCGGGATTTGCTCCTGGCCTGGGCAGGGCTGCCTGGGTCTGCCTGCCCCGTTCAGGCCGTGGCTCAGCAGCACCCCCTCCGCCCCACAGCCACCGAGGCCTGCTGTGAGCTGTGTGGCCTTTACTTTGAGAACCGCAAGGCCCTGGCTAGCCACGCACGGGCACACCTGCGGCAGTTTGGCGTGACAGAGTGGTGCGTCAATGGCTCGCCCATCGAGACACTGAGCGAGTGGATCAAGCACCGGCCCCAGAAGGTGGGCACCTACCGCAGCTACATCCAGGGCGGCCGCCCCTTCACCAAGAAGTTCCGCAGTGCCGGCCATGGCCGTGACAGCGACAAGCGGCTGCCCCTGGGGCTGGCACCTGGGGGCCTGGCCATGGTCGGCCGCAGTGCCGGGGGGGAGCCGGGGCCCGAGGCTGGCCGGGCAGCTGACAGTGGTGAGCGGCCTCTAGCAGCCAGCCCACCGGGCACCGTGAAGGCCGAGGAGCACCAGCGGCAGAACATTAACAGTGAGTGCTGGTGGAGGGACGTCGGGAGGGCTACAGGCACCTGTGGGCCCACCCGGCCACCCACCGGGCTCTCCGCTGTTCATCGCCCTTGGTCCCTTCTCCAATTGCTCACCCATTCACTCATCTGTCTGCCATCCTGCCCGTCCAGGCGGTATCCAGTCCCCAGCTGTCCTGTCTTACAAGTGGTGTCCACTTCTCGCTTGCTAAAGGCAAGAATGTCCCCAGGTCCTGGCCTTCTTGCTCATCTCCCGTCCCTCTCCCCACCTTAGAATTCGAGCGCCGACAAGCCCGCCCTCCAGACGCCTCCGCAGCCCGAGGGGGCGAGGAGGTCAATGATCTGCAGCAGAAGCTGGAGGAGGTGCGGCAGCCCCCACCCCGAGTCCGGCCGGTCCCCTCCCTAGTGCCCCGGCCCCCCCAGACATCACTCGTCAAGTTTGTTGGCAACATCTATACCCTCAAATGCAGGTACACTATCCCCAGGGGAGGGAGACCACCGTGGGGAGCCTCAGAACAGTCTGGGTCTGGTGGGGGCTGGGAGATGTCACCTCAAAGGCTGCCCTTGAGTGTGGCGGGGCCTGGGCTGAGGCCTCCTCACAGACAGTGGCATCTCGGAGCATCAGGCTAACACCCTGAGCTTTGTAGCCCGCAAGACATGTGTTCAAATCCCAGCTCTGACACTTAGCAGCTCAGTGACCTCGGGCAAGGGCTTACTTACTCCATGCCTCAGTTTCCCCACCCATAAAACGGGATGGGTAATAGACCTACCTGATAGATCTGTGATGAGGACAAAGTGAGTTTAATATGTATAAAGCATTCAGAACTCAGTCCGGCACATGGCAAGCACTCAACAAATATCTGCCTGATTAAGAAAAAAATAGGTTTACCAAAGTCCACAAGTACATCAGCGACCAGGAAGCTGGCAACTAAGATGGGAGGTGACTCGCCGCAGGCCCTGTCAGAAGCCGCATTCAAACCCGCATCTCTGGAGCCACGAGCTCGGGCACTGGGCCTCTGCACTTTGAGGCCTCTTTTAGGGACAGGAGGACGAGAGGGGCCTGGCGAGTTGGGTAGGATCTGCTTCCTGTGCCCTCTACCATCTCAGATCATATGCATCAGTCAGGTGGCGGAGGTGCTTGGGAAGCCAGGTGACCATTACAAAGTGCCAGTGACCTCTTGGAGGCAAAAGACTCCATGAGACCCCGCTGTGACCCCGTGGTGGGTGGAGGTGGCTGTCCATGGGGAAACATCTGGCTTCTGGGCCCCCACTCCCTCACATCCTGGGCTTGCTCCGTCCACACGGAGTAGCCGCAGGTGTGCCCAGGGATGTGGGCAAGGCTGTGCTTCTGCCTCTGCTCACAGCAGGTTCTCTTCCCGCATGCAGGTTCTGTGAAGTGGAATTCCAGGGCCCCCTCTCCATCCAGGAAGAGTGGGTGCGGCACTTACAGCGGCACATCCTGGAGATGAATTTCTCCAAAGCGGACCCCCCACCTGAGGAGTCCCAGGCCCCGCAGGCACAGACAGCGGCGGCCGAGGCTCCCTAACACAAAAGCATTCCAGATCCCCTCTTGTGCCACCTCTGTCTCTCCTCCTCTTTGTCCTCTTCCCTCCTCTCCCTCTTTCTTTTCCGTTTCCAAAGGAGCAAGCCAAAACCTCAAACCGGCACCCCTTGGGGGGCCGGGCACACTACAGCTGGGCGCCCTTCCCCCAGCCCGAGGACTCTGGGGCCACAGGGTGTCTTCCTTTAGCCCAAGCCCACCTGGTCCAGCGGGGGCAGCAGCCAGGTCTCTGGTGGCAGCTGATCTGGTCACAGGGGAGGACAGCACCCCCCGTGAGTCTAGCAGCCAGGCAGGGCTATGTCTGCCATCCGTGGCCATTTGCAAAGACCCCAAAGACCCCTGTTCTGGTTCCCTCTCGCCCCCATGATTATCCTCTCTCACGCATGTACATGCGAACACACACACGTGCACCTCGTGAGACACGGGATCTGCCCCAGCCCCCCAGTTCCCGAGTCGAACGACCACATCATGCCACGGTGCTTGCTCAGGGGAAGCCATGCTCCCTCTGTGGGGCCCGCCACGGCCTGGGAGCCCCCCACTGAGCCCACAATGCCACGGAAATCCTTGTTGGCCACCCCCAGAGGGGCCTTCCCTGCTAGGAAGAGCTCAGAGCTGACAGCTGCCTCCTGCCATGTCAGTGGCCCCCAAGAGCCTCGGGCTCCCGGGCCTCCGGAGGGTGGGATGGGGGGTGGGACTCTCCTCCCCCACTCCTGTCTCCCTCCCCCTTTTCACTGTTGCTTTCTATGTATAGGTCCCTAGACCTCACACTTTTTTAAAAGCGCGTTTTGTGTAGAGAATAAGGAACGTGGATCTTTTTATTTTGCAATCCTGGGCCAGCTAGAAACCGGGAGCTGATTTGACCTTTTAACTTTTTTCAGTGGCCACGTTTTGGTTATCAATGTAACTAGAAATATGTAAATTAGATTAAATTTCTCTTCTGGAAACACCCCGGGGCAGGCGGCCAGCGTGTGTTTTTCTGTCGAGTGGACAGGCTGGCAATGGCTGGCAGCCGGGGCTGGGATCGGGGCCTCCTCTGTCCAGAGCCCTAGAGCTCCTGGGCTTTTCCCGTTGGCCGCCAAGCCGACCAGACCCAGCTGGGGATGAGCCCAAGTTCCCAGCTGTTGGCCCTCGACGCTGTGGCTGGTGGGGGACTCTGGCCGGCTGGTAAAGCAGAGAAACCGGGCCTCTGGGCTGCCCGTCTGGGAAGGGAGCCAGGATCAAGGAGCAATGGAGCCTAGAAGAGCTTACTGAGGGCAGGAGTTGACCAGCGAGGTGTCTTGGACCCGCCAGGGGAGGGACAAGCACATGTTGGGAGCGTTTGGGGGCCAGCGAGGGTGTAGACAGCAGGGACTTGCCTGCCTTCAGCCTTCAAGACATGTGACGTCTGTTTAGACACATGCACCCGCGAACCCAAGTAACACGAGAAAAAAGAGGAGCCGCTGACTCCTTTGTGATGTTATTTATTTTCTCGCTCTGCAAATGTTTATTGAACATTTCTGAGATTTTAAGAGATTTTCTTGGCTGCTCCTTCTTGTTGATTGCATGTGGTTTTTCAGCTCTTTTCGTTTCCACGAAGTGGCCAAGTGCTGGAAAGTGGGAATGACCTCATGGGGCGTGGACAGCAGGGGCCTCCTCTACCCCGATCCGTTTCCCCTGGGCCCCTCACCATGGCCCTGCCTGGGAAGGAGGGGTTAACGGCCTGCGATCACACACCCACAAGGGTGGTCTTAGCCCGCGTGCTTCGCTTTTCTTCTGTGGGGTCAACATCCATCTTGCCTCGTGGCGGAAGGCCTCCCACTTCCATCCATCTGGAGCTGTGGGTGGGAACATCCAAGACTTAGGAAGTGGAGAGGGCAGCTTATGGGATGAGAACTGACCCAAAGGTGCTTCCTCTTTCAACTTTTTGTAAATCAGTTTTGAAAATAGAAAAGTGAGCCAGGCATGGAGGCTCACGCCTGTAATCCCAACACTTTGGGAAGTCAAGGTGGGAGGATCACTTGAGGCCCAGGAGTTCGAGACCAGCCTGGACAACACAGCGAGACTCTGTCTCTACCAAAAAAAAAAGTTTTAAAAAAATAGCCAGGTGTAGTGGTGTGCACCCATAATCCTAGCTACTTCAGCACGGCCCTTCTCTGCTTAAGCCATTCTACTGTCTTGTCTCAGGCAACGTGGTTTCAGCCTTTGAGCAACTCACTCTTGTCTGTGAGGGCATCGGATGTTCACAAAATCATCAACCAGGGTGAAATGATGGCTGCGACAAATGCCATGAAGGAAGCTACAGGACACAGAGGTGTCCTGCAGCCCTGACTTAGTTTGGAGGACAGGACCCTATCCCTGAGGGTGACGGGGAGATGAACCCCAAAGCCAGAATGCACACCAATCTGAGATCTATGTGCTTCTCATATGGAATTCCTCTCTCAATGCATCATAAATGCCTTTGTTCCATATGGCAGCAAGTTCTGCATAATCCACATTTGGGGGAGATTATTATTAATAAAACATTTTTTCATGGAGAATTCCAACTATAGAATAGTACAGTGAATAGTAAAATGAACTCTTGTTTATTCTTCAGTTATCAGCTCCCCAGTTGCAACTTCTCCCCTTTCCTGTCTGAGTTAGGTGAAGCATGTCCCGGTCATCCAATCAATATCTTAATATTTCAGTATGTTTCTTTGAAGAATATGGACTTTAAAAAATGCCACTATTATACCTAAAGAAATTGACATCACTAATATAAAAAAGTTAGCAATAGCATACTTTAAAAAAATGAAAACAAAAAAGGTACAAGTCATAATTGATGAGTTTTCTCAAACATGCACACTAAGTACCATTTTCTGTAACTGCTGTTTCAAGTTATCTTTTTGAAATTTTGAGCTGTCCCTGACAGTGGTTTCCCCACATCCAGGGGGGCGGTGCTGAGGACAAGGCTGGGGCCAGGCTGCTCTACTGCACAATCTCTGAAGTCCAGAATGAACCAAGAGGGTTTTAGAAGCAAAGTTCCAGTTTTCACGCGTAAGTGTCAAGGACCTTGAGCAAATCATGGATTCCAAGCCTCAGTTTTCTTATCTTTTAAATAGGGAATTAAAAAAAAAAAAAGCTCAGGTTTGGGGGAACATTTGAATGATACACGATACAAACAGAATTATTACATATATAATATAAACATGCTATGTAAATATACAAATATATTATTGTTATGTTGCCATTAATAACAAAACATAGCATTTAGTACACCTAGCACCAAACTGATTTCTTTACATACATTTTCTCGGGTTATGCCAGCATCTTGTTTGGCTCTTAGTTGTAATTTTCACATTCCAGCATGGCTTAACCCCGTGCTCGTTTTGGAGCTGAAGGCCAGAGAAGTTGAGAAAAGTAGCCCAAATTTGCATAGCACCTCGGTGGCAGCGCTGGGACCCAAGCGGTGCCCTGCGTGCGCGGTAGACCCGGCTCCCTCTGGCGGGTCTCCAGGGCACATGCTCGCCTCCCGCTCGGCTGCGCTTGGGCCTCTGGCCTTGCCGTAGTGCACAGCTCCGCCCCTTCAAACTCCACAGGACTCCACCTCTCTGCCGGCTCCTGTTGGCCAATCACTGCGGGCTTAGGATAACCGGGAGGCGGGTAAAAGGCGGGGCTCTTAAGAGATTGGCAGAAGCTTCAGCCACTCGTGTGAGGAGACGCTGAGATAGACAGTGAGTCGGTCCAATAGATGTGAACCCCGAGGCGGGCGCAAGCCAATACGGTCGGGAGGCGGGGTTCGGTGTGTGTATAGAAGTTGCCCAGAGGCTTATAGCCTCTATCGCGGCGTCGGGTGCGCAGAGGTCCCACCCGTGTCCTCAGCCGTAGTGTTCGTCACCGCCATGAGCTACACAGGTGGGTTCTGCAGGGTACGGGTGGGGCTCCGGGTCTAGGGTGCGACAGGGACTTGCCGGTGCCGCGCTGGGCTCACCCACACCTCCCTCGGGGCCCGGTCACTGTTCTCTCTGCGGTCACAAAATGGCGCCGCAGGCCCGTCGCCTCAGGGTCGCTCCCCTCATGCCTTGGCGCCTCAGTTCTCTGTGCTGGCAGCCTGGCGTCCCGGCTCCTGTCCGCCCGGGGTCTTGGCTTCTGTCATCTGGGTCCGCGGGCCCCGGGCCTCGGTGCCTGCGGACCCTGCTCTCACCACCTCCGTCCCTGGCCGGTGGTCGTCAGACCTCGACGCCTCAGGTCGTCCTTTCTCAGGCCTTAGCCCCTCAGAGCATGCAGCGGGCTCGGTCGCCATTGCCGTTGCCGCGCCCTCCCCCGCGCAGTTGCTCTGCAAAACGCTGCAGCTGCCCCCAGCCCCCACCCCACCCACCCTCCTTTGCCTGCCCCAGAGCTGGGAGAGGCGCCAAGCCCCGGGGGGATAAGTAAATATTTGAAAGGTTTGGTCTGAGCTTGAGCCTTGGCAAGGAATGGCTAGCTACCATGTCAGTTCGCCCAGCATCTGTCGAATTTACCGTGTCAGGTGCTGAATAGGCACTGGGAATACTGACAAGAATTCCTCAAGCAGTTTATGGGCGAGCACAGATCTTGATAGGCAAATAAACGTACAGAGGGTATATTCTGGGCTGGTCAGTGCCCTCAGGAGGTTGCTCCATTATAGGGAGTGGTTAGAGACCTCTGTGTGAAGAGGTGACATTTGAGCGGAGACCTAAATGGAGTGAGGGCGGAAAGGTATCTGGCCCAGGGAGCTGTTGCTGTAAAAAGGCCCGGGGGCAGGAGCTGCGTGGCTCGTTGGATCAGCCAGGGAAGCCGGTGGGATTTGAGCAAAAAAGGGAGAGTGGGTGATGAGATCTGCGAGGACACCACCCCCACCCGCCTCCTCCGGGGATATGCTTGGGAGAGATCGTAAACCATTGCTGGGTGAATTTCCAAGGCCGCCTGGGCTTGCCGTGGCAGTGACCAATGAGGTTTCTCCTCCAGGAGCTGTAGACTAGGCCTCCCCCTTTGGTGGGGGTATTACAGGTTTGAGCATGTGCGGTTGCTGGGTAAGCTGCATTCTACTCGGAATGTTCAGGATTGAGAGTGGAACCTGAGCCTCGGGGACTCCTTCGTGGGCTGCTTTAGGTTGGCCTAGGCAAGAAGGTAGTGCCAGTCCTCCTTACTCTGGCTCCCAGGTCGGGAACTTGCCGAGAAGCCCAGTTTTTCAAACAAGCATCTCCCAGCCCAGTGGTTCTCTACCGGGGGTGATTCTGCCCCCAGAGGACATTTGGCAATGTATGGAGTCATTTCTGGTTGTCACCTCTGGGGGTGGGGGTGCTGCTGGCATCTAGTGGATAGAAATCAGGGATGCTGCTCAATATCCTCTAGTGCGTGGGGTTCTTTATGGTGCCACAAAGGTTTATGTGGCCCCAAACATCAGTAGTGCCAAGGTCGAGCAGCTCTGCCTAAACCTTTCTGTAGCTTTCCTAGTTCAGGAGAAAAGATACTAGGGTTGTTGTTGACATCTCTGGAATTGGGATGTAATTCTCTTTACCGGGTCTTTCCGAGAACTAGAAGGTAGTTTTAAGGTTTTTAGGGGCAGGACTGCTGAAGAAACCAGAAGATGAGTGGTCGGATGCTGTAGGGTAGCTTAATAATTGAGCATTTGTTTTTATAGATGAGGAAACTGAGTTAGAGAGGTCACTGGTGGCCCAGGCTGAATTTCAGCTCTAGATCTTGTAGTCTGCAATTCTGGGTCTGAGATAGCCAAGCTAATGAGGTAATGATTTTTCCCCTTTGATCTTGAGACACTGAAAACACAGTAGCTTTATAATTGGAATCTTTCCCTTTTAAGAAGTCAACCACTAAAGTCAAAGGTTGATTTTCAGTCACATTTCAGACAACTGTTAGCTTTAAGGATAAGGATAAGCCTTGAACCAAATGTTACCATTATCATTAAACATAAAAGGTGATTGATGTAATATATGTTTTTGTTAACTCATCCAACTTTTGAACCCAGTTACTTTATTTATACTTGGGAAAGGAAGCACCTTCTCTAATACTGAGAGGGAAGATGGCAGCAGTGGAAAAACAGGACAAAAAAATCCGAAATCACGCCTTCAAACAAAAGTCTGAAACGCTACCAATCTTTTTATAGAAATATTTATTACCTCAGTTTCTTTGTGTAAGAACGGGCACATGGTTTAGCTGGGTGGTTTGGGCTTGGGATATCTCATGAGGTTACATTTAGGGTAGCTGTCTGGATTATAGTCATCTGAAGGCTTGACTGGGGCTGGAGGTCCCGCCTCCAAGGTGACTTAAACTCCTGTGCTGGCAGATTGATGCTGGCTGTTAGTTCTTTGCAGGTGGATCTCTCCAGAGGGCTGCTGGAGGGTTCTTACAACATGGCTGGTTTCCCCCAGACTAGGGAATGAGCCAAGA
>NW_012153907.1:275660-278188 GCF_000956105.1 Propithecus coquereli
TTTAAAGAAGATGCTCTGTCGATCAAGCCAGAGTGCAGTGGTGTGATTATAGCTCACTGCAGCCTCCAACCCCTGGGCTCAAGTGATCCTCTTGCCTTAGCCTTGGAAGTGGCTGAGACTACAGGCACATACCACTAAGCCTGACTAATTTTTTTTATTTTTTGTAGAGATGGGGTCTTGATAAGTTGTCCAGCTTGAACTCCTGGTCTCAAGTGATCCTCCTGCCTCGGCCTCCCAAAGTGCTGGGATTACGGGTGTGAGCCATAGCACCCAGCTATATATACTTTTTTTAATGGGAAAACTAAAATATAAAGCAGGTTCTATAATATTTCGGATTTGGGGCAGGGAGAGAGGGGGTATTATTTACTTTAACATCATTTCAAAGCTAACCCCCATCCTTGTTTCAGTCCTTTTAGTGATTTAATAATAAGCATTTTTCTCATTTAACTGAGTGATAATTTGAGTACTCATTTATCAAAATGGGTACCGGCTTAAATGTTTAAAGCCTTTTATCCAGTCCTCCTGGTATAGCATGTTAAACATAGCCTGCCTTTCCATTGGTTAGTATGTTTTGGAGGCCTAATTACAGCGTGGAATCTAGAGGTTTTGGTGGCTCTCCACTGACGGGAGGGCTTGCCAGCAAGTCTATGCTGAAGGGTACTCTGGGGTCATTTTCCTGTTGCTTGTTTGAAGTAATTAACCACACTGTGTGTGTTTAGGCTTTGTCCAGGGATCTGAAACCACTTTGCAGTCAACGTACTCGGACAGCAGCGCCCAGCCCACCTGTGATTATGGTAAGTGTGGGCCCTGGCAGGAGCCAGAATATTCTCCAAAACAGTCCTTTGTCTTCTTAGCTGCCTTCGGCTTTGCTGTCACCCTGTGTTGCTTTCTAAACCTGAACTTGTGTAAAATGGTATGGGGTGATGTGCCATTTGAATGGTTAGTGCTTCCCTTTGGGGCAATTATGAGAAAGAGATCTGTGTTACGGAGCAAGCTAGACTGTAAATGATTGCTTCCTTTGACCCTTTAACATTTTGTAGAAGTACCTGTGGTCTTTGATAAAAGGTCTGGATTCGGAACATCCCCTTGAGGGACCAGGAAGGACAGTGGCTAATCAAAGTCCAAAGGATTGGTCCAGGAGAAACCGAGCTATTAACTTAGCCCCCAGCCCCAGTGCAGCGCAAGTTCCGCTGTGGAAGGGAAGCTGAATCTAGCAGGCTTTTAGAAATCTGGTCAGGCTATGGTAAGCCAGCAGGCTGCGTACACACAGCGTTGAGTGAAAATCTCTGATTGGTTACTCAGGTGTGGGCACAAACACTTAACTCCCTTAATTCAGAAGAAGCCACCAATAGGATTCACAGATGCTGTTTTGTTGGTGTGCTATGGCAGCCCGGAACTGACAGTAGAGCTGGTCTTTTGGGCATCTGTGACCTTAGGGGTGTCTGTTGAGAAGGAGCCCTCTTTAGAATTAATAAGGATAGTATCTTGGTTATTGATATGGGTAATTTGTTTTATTACCAAGATCTGGGGAAAAACTGAACCTACACAGCTGACATTCAGGAGTCACTGAATAAATGGACATAAGAAGACTCCCCAAGGATTAGCAGCTAGTTTCAGGGGGAGGGGGAGACTTAAAATGTTTCAAAATTGGGTAAGAATGTGTCTGGCCTTTCCTAAGTAAGGAGATGCTTGGTTTGCTAGGCTTCAGCATCCTGCCCTCCCTCCTCTTCCTTTTAACCAAATGTCATTTGCACATCTTTTTGAATTCTTTTCCCCTGGGTTACATAGTCTGAATACAAGCCTTTTATCAGATGTGCCACTGCAAGTCTGTGGCTTGTCTATTCATTCTCTTGTCAGTGTCTTTGTTTTTCTTTTTTTACTTTTTTTTTTTCCCTTCTTTATATTTTTCTCTTTAATTGTCTCAGGCCAGAGCTTGTCAGTGTCTTTAGAAGACACAGGTTCTTAATTTTGGTGAAGCCCAATTCATCAGTCTTTTCTTTAATGAATCATGATTTTGCTGTTTTATCTAGGAAATCTGTGCCTACCTCAAGGTCACAAAGGTTTTCTTCTAAATTTTCTTTTAGGTATTTTAATTTTAGGTTTTACATTAAGTCTGTGATTCATTTTGAGTTAAGTTTCCTACAAACTGGGTATTACAGGTCAAGATTTCTTCTTTCTTTTTTTTTTTTTTGGCGGCATATAAACATACAATTGTTCTAGCACCATTTGTTGAAAAGACTATCTTTTCTGTATTGAATTGCCTTTGTACCTTTGTTGAAGATCAATTGACCGTATGTTGTGGTTCTATTTCCAGACTCTAATTCTGCTCCATTGGTCTGTACATAAACTTTCTTCAGCAATAGTCTTGATTACTAGATAGTAAGTCTTGAAATCAGATAATGTGAGTCCTTCAGGTTTGTTCTGTTTTCCAAAATTGTCTTGGATATAATAGTTCCTTTGCTTTTTTAGAAGCAGTTTATCAATTTTTGTGAAAATTCCTGCTGAGATTTTTGAGTGAGAAAGCCTTG
>NW_012153907.1:278238-280062 GCF_000956105.1 Propithecus coquereli
TTTTTTTTTTTTTTTTTTAAGTAGAGATGGAGGCAGGGGCAGTTTTTGCTCTTGCTAAGGCTGGGCTGGAACACCTGACCTCAAGTGATCTCCCACCTCAGCCTCCCAGAGTACTAGGATTACAGGTGTGAGCCACCGTGCACGGCCCATTTCTGTAAATCTTACTGGTTTCGCTGGCCACCTCTATTAGTTTGGGAGGGGGCTACATGTCAAGAGGCAAGAGTCATTGGAAGCCATCTTGGAGGATGGTTACCACCCTACCCTCGGCTCACATAGTGGAGGTTGGAGGCAACCTAACCTAATTCCAGTTGTCCTCCAGTTTTTTCACTCTATATCATTCCTTCAAAGAATACACTTTTTTTAAAAAGGAAAAGGATAAAACTGAGAAACATTGTATTTTTGAGCAAAAGTGATGACAGGTTGGCTAAGAGCAAGGGGCGGTGCTGCGGAATTTAGAAATCCATGGTCTGACCCTTAGATTTTTAGAGCCACATAGGGTATATTTTATTTTTCCACCCAGAGCTGATCAGGCCAGTGAATTGAACCAAGAAGAGAGGACTTTATAAACCAGATCAGAATTTATTCATATTAGGAGCCACAACTGGGCACAGAAGGGCCTGCTCTGGAGATAGTATCGTGGAACAGAATGTTAACGTGGGAGGACAGAATTGGAGCAGAGGTTGCCGTTGAGCTGTGAAGGTTGGATGGATTGTCTTTCTTCCCAGAGAAGAACCAGGGCCCCTGTCAGCTGAACAGATGTAGGTCTTTTGCTCTGTGGCTTGCTTATCACGTCCCAGTATGTATTCCTGTTAGATGTGGTAGGTTCCCAGTTGCAGTATTTACAAGCCACATTATTTGAAGTCTGGGGCCATTTTCCTGGTGGCCCTATTGCTAAACAAACAGGTTTCTAGATGCTAGTTGAGCAAACAGTGGAGAAGGCAGGGGTCAGGTACTTTGTACCTTCCTTCTAGGTTAACTCTCCAAAATACTTTCAGTGTTTCTTGTGGCCAGTTTTAATCATCAATGTTTGGAGTTTAGGCATCTCAGGAAGATCCCTGATTCCTACCCTCTTTAATTAGGAACCCCTAATTAGGAAAGGTTGGATCTGTGTGCTTTGGATTTTCTCCATCCTTAGGGCCTGGTTCCCTCCTCTGGGAAGTAAAGATGAAGTTCGGTCCTCGGCTCCTTATTTGGAACCCTTGGAGCTGGATGTGTTTTGGAATTCCAGCTTGAGAAGTCACACTGGGGTCTGGGGCAGCACCCTGTATTTAAATACATTAATTCTGCACTGAGTGGGACAAAGAAAGACTGTAAATGCCCTCACAGGTCAATTTGGCCCCAGAATGAGTTTTGGCACCATATTTGTGGAGAACACTTGGTTTTCAGACCTTTGGGACCTGGAAACATTGCAGGATAAGGGATCTTGCCCAGTCCCTCTTACCGGCTGTGGGGAGGGTGAGATCGTGCAGAAAAACGTCTCAACCCCCTGCTGGGGAAGCACTTATTCAGTGTTGGCTGCTGTTGCTGTGATCGCAAGAGATAAAATAGAGAGTCTGTCAACAAATATGAGAATATCTACCCTGGGGGAAGTCACTTGTGTGGGTTTTGTTGTAAACAAGCTATTAGAGGCACAGGCTTTAATTTTCAGGTCATGAGTTGGCTCTAATAGCAACAAACAAGTAATGCTTCTCATGGTATCTGTCATAATTTCAGTGTTAAGAGTAAATCATTTAAAAATGTTTCTTTTCTTTACTTACCACTACACAACTGAGGATAAAAATATATATTTTAAAATGTAGTTTTAAAGCAGGTGTCAGTATTAAT
>NW_012153907.1:283033-296130 GCF_000956105.1 Propithecus coquereli
TATGTGGTCTTCAGTGGTAACATCTTAACAATATCAAGTCTTATGATCCATGACCACATTATGTCACTCCGCTTATGTAGGTTTTTGATTTCTTTCATTAATGTTACAGTTTTCAGCACACAGATCCCACACACATTTTGTTAGATTTACACCTAAGGGTCAGGCATGGTGGCTGATACCTGTAATCCCAGCACTTTGGGAGGCCTAGGTGGGAAGGTCGCTTGAGGCCAAGAGTTCTAGACCAGCCTAGACAACATAGCAAGACCACATCTCTACTAAAAAACCCAAAAACTAAAAAAATTAGTGGGTGTGGTGGAGCATACCTGTAGTCCCAGCCACTCAGGAAGCTGAGGCAGGAGAAGATTCCTTGAGCCCAGGAGGTCAAGGATGTAGTGAGCTATGATCCCTCCACTGCGCTCCAGTTTGGGTGACAGTGTGAGACCTTGTCTCTTTAAAAAAAAAAAAAAAAAAGTACTCCTAAGTGTTATGTTTTTAGTGCTGTGGTAAATGGTACTTTTTAAAAATTTCAGTTTCTAGTCATTCATTACTAATATGTAGAAATTTGATTGCCATTTGTTGTGTATTTTGACCTGGTAACATTTGGAATTTGATTTGTAGATTGACCTTGTAATAAACCATGCCAAGCTTACTTATTCTACTAGCTCTTTTGTAGATCTGAGTTTTTTTACATAGACAATTGTGAAAGAGTAGGAATAGTTTTATTTTTACTCTGGCTTAAATTGCAGGAACAATATAACAACATTTAAATAACATTTTGAAAACCAGTCAGCCAAGATCCTGCCTTTTTAATGTTTAATCTTTGTCAGCTTACCTATTTTATATAGTTGAATAATTTGCAGATGGTTAGAATTGTGTATCCTGCTTTCTTTTGTTATGTTAGAAGCATTTCCCTGTGCTACATAAGGCATAATAAATTCTTTTTGGTGCTTAAACGGTATCTTACTGATATGAATAGGTAGGCTGTAATCTGATTAACTAGTACCTCAAAGCTGAACATTTAATTTGTTTTCTATTTTTGCTCTATAGGTATCGCTTATAGTGACCGTCTCCTTTTTTCTTTCTTTCTTTAAAGATCCTTAAAATTCCCTTTTGAACCATGATCCCATCGTCCCCTCTGAGTCTGGAAGTGAGTGAGTTGGGATGTTCTTTCAGAAGGAGCAGGTCTCTGCAAGTCCCCAAACTCCAGTCTAGACAAAGGCTTCCTCCTTAAGGGACTTGACTCGGGAGTTCATCAAGAAGTCTGGGTTACTCCTGGCTTAGCAAGTAGCACGTAGAGAGTGTTGCCCGAAGGGACTCGTGACAGCTTGCCAGTCACAGGAGGCCACTTGCCTGTCCTGGAAACATAAAGTGGTGCTGTCAGAGTTGGTTCCCACTCCTACTTTCCTTGTGCCTCCTCACTCCCTCTGTAGATCCTCGGCAGCTGAACCTGGGATGACCATACTGTAGCCTAATAAGCAGAGCCCCGATGGGTCTGCCTGTGCCTCCCATCTTGTCTCCTTTTGAATAGCTGCTGTCCACTGTCGCTGGTGCAAACAGCCACATGGGCAGCGCTGCTGGGGCCAACTGTGCGTTGTTCCTTGTGTGGCCATCAGCCTCTCTTCCTGCTGGTCAGCACAGCTCCTTTAGCCACTCTCTCCTCAGGTGGCTTTCAGCTCCTGGCTGTCCCATGCTGCTCTCTGGTTATTAGCTTCTCCTTTAACAACAAGCAGCATTCCATGCCCGAGCTGTGCCTGGTACTGCAAGCTTCTGCTCCGGGTGTTCCAAGGATGATAGCTGTTGCAAAAACAAACGGCTGAGAAGCCTCTGTTTTGGTTTCCCTGGCCCAAAAGGATTCTTGTCCTGTGAGCTCTCGCATGCCTCTGGTTTATCTTTGTTTCCTCACGCATGTTCTCCTGTGGTCTGGATCTTCGCTGCCCTCTCAGTGAGCGCTAGTCCCCTTCCCTGGGATGAGCAGGTCCTGTCTGCAGGGCAGAGATGACACGGAATAGGAAGTGACTGGGGGGTCTCACCAGAGACACTGGGAGAGTGGTCGCCTGTTCTCACACACTCCTCTGGGGAGGAGCCGCGTCTGGTTGACTCCGAGTTCCCACGTGGCTTTGCACTTTGTCAGTCCTCAGTGGCTTTATGTTCCTGAAGGAATGAATTACCATGTGTTGCGATCACATCCAGAGCATATTTAGTTTATAATCCGGATTGTTTGCTCAACAGTTTTTCTCATGCTAGGGGTTGCTTCTTGTCCTTCCCTCCCTGGTGTGTTCCTGCACAGCACACTCAACAGTTCAAAGGCTTGCTGCCCCTTCCTGTTAAAGCAGACATTTGGGGTCTGGGTGGTCGGTTTCGCTGCTCCAGATGGCTTTTTTTCTTTTTTTTTTTTTTGAGACAGTCTGGCTCTGTTGCCCTGGCTAGAGTGCCGTGGCGTCAGCCTAGCTCACAGCAACCTCAAACTCCTGGGCTCAAGCGATCCTCCTGCCTCAGCCTCCCGAGCAGCTGGGACTATAGGCATGCGCCACCATGCCCGGCTGATTTTTACTATATATATATTTATAGTTGTCCAGATAATTTCTTTCTATTTTTAGTAGAGACGGGGTCTCGCTCTTCCGCAGGCTGGTCTCAAACTCCTGACCTCAAACGATCCACCTGCCCCGGCCTCCCAGAGTGCTAGGGTTACAGGCATGAGCCACCGCGCCCGGCCCAGATGGCTTTGTTGGGTGATTTGGGTGACATGATTTCAGAATGAATTTGGACTCTGCCAGGTGTCTTGTACAAGAGAGTCTACTTGAGGTGCTGTAAAACGATTAGTGCTTAGCCTGGGGAGGGAATGTCATCTTCTAATTCTGGCTCTTTAAGGGAAGAGTATAGGAGCCAAGTGTGTTAGCTGAGAGCATTGGGAACAGGAGGCTCCTTAATAACAGATGCTCAAAGCCACAGAAGGCCGAGCACCAGGGCAGCAAGTGGCCTGGGTCATTTGCATCGTGCTCACTCTCAAGCTCAAGGCTTCTCAGTTAGGGAGCTACAGGCTGATGTGATCAGTCAGGTGCTGGGAATAATTATCTTCACTTGTGCCTGAATTAAGCTCTTGTGTTGAAAGCAACTGTAGATGTAATTGCCCTTTTACTTTTTGTAGGGTATGGAACTTGGAACTCTGGGACAAACAGAGGCAAGTATCATTGCTCTGCTTGCTCTGCTCTCCCTTGGGGTTGTACTGATTATGTTTCTCTGCCACTGCCCAGCTTGGCCAGGGTTGGGGGTGGGGGGCTTTGGGTGTCCCTGGGGCCAGCTGCTCCTTCACAGGAGACCCTTATCAGAATGGCTAAGGCCCAGCCAGCCTCGGGTGGCCAGGGTTCCCAGCTTGTCTCTGTGACAGAGAAGATACCTTGTTTCTGTGTTTGTCTCCTCATCTCTGCCTACCCCCTCCCGGCCCCCGCCCACCATCTGTCTGTCTCTATGTCTCCCTCACTGCAGGCTATGAAGGCTATGGCTATGGCTATGGCTATGGCCAGGATAACACCACCAACTATGGGTATGGTATGGCCTCTTCACACTCTTGGGAAATGCCTAGCTCTGACACAAATGCAAACCCTAGTGCCTCGGGTAGCGCCAGTGCCGATTCCGTTTTATCCAGAATTAACCAGCGCTTAGATATGGTGCCGCACTTGGAGACAGACATGATACAAGGAGGCGTGTACGGCTCAGGAGGAGAAAGGTGAGTGGGAGCCTGCCTGAGGGCAGCGGCTCTACATGGGTGGCTCCCGCCTTTCTGAACGCGCCTCCGTGTCTGCCTTTTCCCCCCGCGCTTGCTCCTGCTGGGGCTCCCGACAAGGTCCATTGCACTTCCGTTCTCTGACCTGTCTCCTCTCACCCACCCCCAACCCCTGCCCTGCTGCTTAGTGGCACCTCTCCCCAGCTTGCAGGCGGAGGAGCAAGCCCGGATTGGGCTGACGTCACTGTACCCACCCTCAGGATGCCTCCTCAAGAACAGAGTGCTTAGTGGCCCCTCCCTCCTGGAAATGCATTTGAAGTTCTCTCAAGACTTTGCTTCCTGCTTGGTGTCAGGGCAGGACAGATTGAGTTTGGTGTAAAGGGTGGGACCAGCCTTTGGGGCTGATCACTATGAGCTGGGCCATCCCCATGTGAGGGACGGGGCAGATGTGGACACTTCCTGGCCATTCCTGTGCCTTACAAACGTGCCCCTGTGAGGACCTGCTGCTGCCCTCATTTTACAGATGGGGAAACTGAAGTGCAGGCAGGTCACACCCAGTAAGGGGTAGGGCTGGGCCTTGCAAAGCATCACACTGTGGGTGTTTGCCATTAACTAAACTGGCATTGGCCCTGGTGAGAGGCTTCAATGAGGAGAGGATACGTATCTCTAGCATGGGATGGAGTGGAGCTCTGGTCAACACATGACAGAGACCAGAGAGTAGGGAGGGCCTGGCTGGGCACTGGTGGAGCCAGGTGAGGCCCCAGGGCTGCACTGAATGAGAGGGAGGGACACAAGGGGACTCGCTGGCATGGGCCTCTGTGCCCCTGGACCAACAGCTGCAGCGCTTGGAGCCCGAAGGCTTAGTGTGAAGGGCTTGGGCAACTTCTCGTCACAGCCTAGAGCCAGGGTCAGAGGCGAGGGGAGCAGTGGCAGCACTGGCTGCTGCTCTCACAGCTGGTGCTGCCTCCCGTGGCCCAGGTCTGGGGAATAGGGTGCAGGGAGGGGCCCTTGTGCCTGTGAGGCATGTGGGGTCGGGGCCTGGGGGTGTGTGGGCTACAGCGCAGTGAAAACGGCTCTCTGCAGTGCCCTTTCCCAGGCAGGAGGTCTGGCCTGCTTTCCCAGTGGCTATATAAGGTTTGGTGTCCAGCCCTGGGCTCCGCGGTAGATGTGATACAGCTTTTTCTCTGGTCTCTGAGCAAGCTGTCAGTGTCTTTCCTGGGGAACACTCCCCGTTTTGTTTCACTTCTTTTTAGATGGTGAGGGGCTTTGGAGGGTTTGGGTTCCTCCAGCCATGAGGAGTGAGACCAACACAATGTTTCTCATGGGCATTATCAGCCTCATTGGCCAAACATTCACTGTGGTGGACTGCCCATGTCCTGCATGGTGTGGAGGTGCTGGTCCCTGCCCCGCAAGGAGCAGCCTTGGGTGTTGTGGCTACCATGGTTGGTGCATGTTTTCAAAGGGCCATGGTGGGAGTGGCTCTGCCCTTCGTTGTGACTCACTGGACTGGAGCTGTTGTCAGTCTTCGTTAGGGTCCCCAAGCTGGTATGTGGTTATATTCAAGCTTGGGCCAGTGGGGCCCCTATGAGGACATCATCCGGGGGGCCCTTCCTGCTTCTAGATCTCTCTGCTCCTGAGAGGCTAGAACCTTTGACCTGGCAGCTTGGAACATAGAGCCTCCCTGAAAGGGCAGGGTGGGTGCCAGGCTGGGCTTCTTGCTCCGGGACTGGGAGTTTCTGGGGGGGGCAGGAGCAGAAGCCTGGAGGTGAGGACCTTGAGGGGGCCCCACCTGATGCTCCCTTGTGCCTCTGCAGATATGACTCCTACGAGGCCTGTGACTCGAGGGCTGTCCTGAGCGAGCGCGACCTGTACCGGTCAGGCTATGACTATGGCGAGCTTGACCCTGAGATGGAAATGGCCTATGAGGGCCAGTATGATGCCTACCGTGACCAGTTCCGCGTGCGTGGCGGCGACACCTTCGGTCCAAGGGCTCAGGGCTGGGCCCGGGATGCCCGGAGCAGCCGGCCGATGGCCTCGGGCTATGGGCGCATGTGGGAAGACCCCATGGGGGCCCGGGGCCAGTGCATGTCTGGTGCCTCCCGGCTGCCCTCCCTCTTCTCCCAAAACATCATCCCCGAGTACGGCATGTTCCAGGGCATGCGAGGTGGGGGCGCCTTCCCGGGCGGCTCCCGCTTTGGCTTCGGGTTTGGCAATGGCATGAAGCAGATGAGGCGGACCTGGAAGACCTGGACCACGGCTGACTTCCGGGTGAGTGGAGGCGGTCTTCCTCTGCTGGCCCCTGACTAGAGTGGAGTGAAGGGCCAGGAGCCCCCCATCCTGACCCAGCCCTCACTTTGTGACCCAGACCAAGAAGAAGAAGAGAAAGCAGAGTGGCAGTCCTGATGAGCCGGACAGCAAAGCCACCCGGACGGACTGCTCAGACAACAGCGATTCAGACAATGGTGAGCCAGGGTGGTGCTGGGACACTGCCCCGCTTCCCTTTGAGGCTCCTGGGCTGAACTTGCCTCCTCTCCCCTTGCAGATGAGGGCACCGAGGGCGAAGCTGCAGAAGGCACTGAAGGTGCCGAGGCTATGGAGAAGGGCTCCAGAGCAGTAAGTGGCCCCTGGCCCTGGGCACTTCCTTTCTGCAGGGGGGCCTGTGGAGACCGAGCTATGCTGAAGAACAGTGCTCTCCATGGGCCACAGTGCTGGGGTGGTATGGTGCACACAGGCCCCACACAGGGGCAGTGCGGTCTGGTAGGAAGCACAGGCTGCCTAGCCAGAGGCACGGTTTCCTTAGGGGAAAATGGAGGGGTGGGCCCTTTGTGCTGAGTGGTGGGAGGATATGAGACTCCTGGCACATGGCTGGGCCTTGTCATTTAGAGCCATTATAAATAACTGCATATGTTTTAAAATTGCATTTTGAAATTGTGTGTTAGGAAGGAGAGGACGAAGAGGGAAGAGAGGACGGGAGAGAAGAAGGCCGAGAGGACCTAGAGAAGGGTGAGTCTTCCAGGGGTCTGGGTGCTGGGATGGCTCTGCCAGCTGCTTGCAGCAGGAGGGATCTGGCTGAGGGCAGGGTTGTGGCAGATAGGCGCCCTGCTGGGGGCCTCCCTTGTGGGGCTGGGTATGTGCTGGCAGGGGGCTCTTCCTCCTCTTCCTCCTTCCCACTCTGTGCCTGTTTTTCCCAGGCAGAGGCAGTGGATTGTGGTGGCCCCTGCCTAGCACACTGGTTTTGCCTTCAAGTGGAGGCAGCAAGCAAAAGTGTGGGGAACCCCTGGCTGTTCTCATCCTGGGTGGTCGGGGCCCCTCTGGGAACAGACGGGCACAGTCACCAGCTTGGCCGTGCATGGACCCTGCTTCCCGCCCCTGCCCTCGGTCCCTCAGTAACGTGCACTTCCGAGTCCTCAGTGGCTGGTGTCCAAGCTGGGACCCTTGGTGCAGTTTTTACGGCTGTGGTTTGCGTGTCCTCTCCCTTAGCGCCTCTCCAGCCCCTGTTGGGAGTCCGTGTCCCCCCACCTGAGTGATGAGCGTCAGCAGGTACCTAATAGTAAATCGAGCCTCAGCCCACTGTTGCCACGTTGCCCGGTGGGGGGTGGGCAGGGCCATGTGAGCGGCCTCCCTGCATCCCACCATCCAGCCCCGATAAACATATGCCAGTGTCCCCACCGAGATAGCCTCTCTTTGCTTTCCAGCCTCCTCCTGGCCCACAGTGCAGAGAGTGGGTGTTCTGGAGAACAAAGGGGTCAGCAGCTGGCCCTCCCTCCTCAGGGCCTAGGCCAAACCCACTCCCTGCCCAGCCCAGGGTACCCAACCCTGCTCGTGGCCAGAGGCCTCACTTGGACAGCTGCTCTCAGATGGACCCTCTGGAGCGGACGGCGGGCGATTCAGCCAGAGGCCACAGGGCCTGCCCTGTCCTGGCACAGCCAAGCTGGTGACTGTGCCCATCTGTTCCCACAGGGGCCCTGACCACCCAGGATGAGAATGGCCAGGCCAAGCGCAAGTTGCAGGCAGGCAAGAAGAGCCAGGATAAGCAGAAAAAGCGGCAGCGAGACCGAATGGTGGAAAGGTAACGAGCTTCCCTCCACCCCTCTGCCTCTGCCTCGCTCTGGGGCTGCCGCCAGGAGAGCAGGGCCATAGCTCTGCCATCTCGCCGCCCTCTGGCCTCCCTTGGGAGCCGCCACCTGCTCGGCCGTGCATGGACCCTGCTTCCCGCCAGGCCCAGCTCCCAAGGCCTGACTCGTCCCCTGCCCCTCTGTGGCCGCCTGGCGACCGCTGGCATCTGTGGCCTGAGACCCGACACAGCTCGGCACCGTTGCTCAGAAGCTCCGGCGCTAGGTCACTCGGCGCACGAGTCCCGAGGTGCACAGGGGGCCCGATGCCCCTGAGGGAGGGGGCCAGCTCATCAGAGACTCAAGGTCCAAGGCGCCTGTGCTGCCCCAGCTAGCTGCCAAGAGGCCGCCGCCGTGCCCAGGAGAGATGGCAGCACCTGTGGGCTGTGGCAGCCTCGGGCCTGCCCTCTGCCCTGCCCGCCGGCCCTGTCAGGCCGGGCCTGTCTGCGGCTGAGTCCTTCACGCCCCTTGGTCGGGTCTGTCTGCCCTCAGGGCTCCCGCACTGGCGCTTGCCTCCTCCTCCTCCGCCTCAGACTCTTGCTCTTGCTGGACCTTCCTCAGCCTCGCCGGCGCCCGGCCCCTGGGCTCTCCAGACAAAGCTGACCCCGTGGCCCAGATAAGGACGTCCGGCAGAGGTAGGGACCTGCCCCGAGGCCTCGGTGGCGGCTGGCCTCCTCCGCCCCTTGCCACGGCGGCCTGCTCCAGCCCAGGCCCCAGACCCCGGGCTTCTGCTGTGGACACCAGGCCCAGACAGAGCACCTCGCCCAGGTGACTCCAGTCTGCCCTCTGGCAGGCCGGGCGGGCGCCCTCCTTCCAGCTCAGACTGGTCTCTTCTTGGAAGAGGAAGACGAGGCAGCAGGTGCCCAGGCCTGCTCGCCTCCCATCCCTCCCGACACCACCCCCAAGCATTCTGAGCAGAGGATGGGCTGGGCCTTTGAGTCCCCCAGACCCCAGAAGGAAGATGCAGCACCTTTTCGGGCCCTGCCTCGGGACTGCGTACTCCACTCTGCACCTCAGGGCCACCTGGCTCACGCCAGGGCATCCTTCCTTCCGGTCCCCAGCTGGGCCAAGTGCACAAGCTCCTGCCCAGCCTTGGTAGAGAGGCCCTCCGGCAACTTTCCAGCGACTCCTTGCCTGTTGCAGCAGCAGCTGCCTCGGGCTTCAGCCTCCTGCCTGTGGGAAGGAAGAGCTCCTCCCCTGTCCCCCACGTTGCAGAAACTGCAGCCTGCAGACTTTCTGTCCCTTTCTACTCCCGACCCCACTGGTCCCAGCCTGTGTCCCTCTGCTGGGACTGTACTTCAGAGGCCCACGAGCAAGGCCTGTTTGAGGGCTTGCATCTGGGTTGGGTGAGGCAGCAGCACTGTCCCCCAGGACCCTCACAGCCTCAGCCCCTTGTTTCTTTCCTGTGGCAGGATCCAGTTTGTGTGTTCTCTCTGCAAATACCGGACTTTCTATGAGGATGAGATGGCCAGCCACCTTGACAGCAAGTTCCACAAGGAGCACTTTAAGTACGTAGGCACCAAGCTCCCTAAGCAGACGGCCGACTTTCTGCAGGTAAGCCTTGGAGCAGCACAGCTGCTTTTAGTTTTTCAGGCCCCTCGGAACATAGGGCAGCCCACATGAACCTTGATGTCTCTGGCAGGAGTATGTCACCAATAAGACTAAGAAGACAGAGGAGCTCCGAAAAACTGTGGAGGATCTCGACGGTCTGATCCAGCAGATCTACAGAGACCAGGATCTGACCCAAGGTGAGGAGGTTCTATCCCACTCCCACCAGGGCAGGGTCTCGGCCTGCCCTCCTCTGGTTCTCAGTGCAGGGTCACCACACCCTTCTGTTCCCCAGGGAAGGTTAGTGAGAATAGTCTCACGCCCACATGGAAGTGGCAGGGCAAGTTGAGAAGCTGATGTAGTTCTTTTCCCAAACTTCTGGGTCTGTCTTAGGTACCAGGAACCAGTGGCAACTCCCTTCTTGTCTCCCCTACAGAAATTGCCATGGAGCATTTTGTGAAGAAGGTGGAGGCAGCCCACTGTGCAGCCTGTGACCTCTTCATCCCCATGCAGTTTGGGATCATCCAGAAACACCTCAAGACCATGGATCACAACCGGAACCGCAGGGTGAGTGGCCACAGGTGCCCTCCCTAGATCCTGTAGGTGGACTGCGTGATGCCTCTCGGGAGGTCCTGTGATTATAACCTCTGCCTGCCCGTGACGAGCTGCAGCAGAGGCAGGGCAGGTAGATGTGAACATCACAGCTAGACCTTAAGGAGCAACACTCTATGGGATATGAGGGTCTCCATGTGCATAGGGGCCAACAGCCAGATTGGGTTCAGAAACCAAACAGAGAAGTGTACAGTGCAGGTGTTGTTGGAGGAGAGGGTTTGACTTTGGGGTTCATGAGGGTTGCACTGAGGGGTCCAGACTTGCTCCTGTAGGTGGCGAAGTTAGTCCTGGGGGACTAACAGAATTAGAGTTGGCATTGAACTGGAGACTTTAGTTCTCAGTGCAGTGATTCTCAACAGTGGGACAGGGTTGGTGGTCACAGAAACTGAAGGTTGGGAAGTGCCACCAAGAGGCCTGGAAAGATGAAGAAAGTGTCCATTGGCTTTGGCAGCAGAGAAGCTTCAGATTCTTGGGTTGGGAGCTCACAGAGGTAGGGAGAGAGAAGATTGCGGGGACGGAAAGTGTACATGGCATTAAAACTTCTGGAAAATGCAGGGGAAATGAGTGATAGTGAGCAAAATATAAACTCAGAATTGATCCTAAAAGAAGTAAGAAAAGAAAAGAAAAAGCCATAACAACTTGTAACCATAGAGGGGTTTTGAAGGATGATGAAAGATACTTGGAAGGCACCACAAGTAGTTGGTTTATAGAGATAATTTTAATACAATTTAAATATTATACCGTTTAAAATTCTAGAGCAATGTAGATGGCTCTGGCTAAGTACCTGGCTGGCGTGCCTCCCTCCCCAACAACTCCTCCAAAAGAAGAAAACTCCAGACCATAGAAATGAATGGAAAGCTTCTAATTATTATTATTACTGCTTTGGGGTTTTTTTGGTTTGTTTTGTTTTTTGAGATGAGTCTTGTTATTTTGCCTAGACCGTGCTCAAACTCAGTTTTCCCGCTGAAGCCTCCGGAGTATCTGGGACTACAGGTGCACGCCACTGCACCCAGCTAATTATTATTGCTTTTGGTAACAGCTTAACTGAGCTGAAATTCACATACACACAATTCACTCATTACGGGTGTACAGTTCAATAGCTTTTAGTGCATTCAGAGTTCTGCAGCCGTCCTTACGATCAGTTGTAGCACATTTTCATCACCTCAAAAAGAATGTATATCATTTAGCTCTTGCCACCCCCACCAACCTTTCATCTTCCCCCAGCCTTAGACAACTACTAAATCTGTCGCTGTATGTTTACTTATTATGGACATTTCATATAAATGTGTGGTCTTCTGTGATTGGCTTCTTTCACTGAGCATAATGTTTTCAAGGTTCATCCACATGGTAGCATGTATCGGAACTTCATTCCTTTGTATGGCCTGTTATTCCATTGTATAGATATACCACGTTTTGTTCATCTGTTTGAGCATTTGGGTTGTTTTCAACTGTGGCTATTATGAATGATGCTCTTCGGAACATACGTGTGCAAGTTTTTAACTTCTTGGGGTGCTGCCAGACTGTTTTCCAAAGTGGCTGCACCGTTTTACATTTCTGCCAGCAGTGTATGAGTGTTCTGATGTGCCCCCATCTTTGCCAACACTTGTTATCGTCTGACTTTTCAATCTAGCCATCCTAGTGGGTAGGAAGTGGTATCTCATTGTGGTTTTTATTTGCATTTCCCTGGTGACTGACTAATGGCATCTTTTCATGGGCTTGTTTTTGCCATCTGTATATCTTTGGAGAAATGTCTATTCAAATTCTTTGCCTATTTTTAAATTGTGTTGTCTTTTTAAGTTGCTGTAATTCTTTATATATTCTATTAATAGATACAAGTCCCTTATTTGATATGATTTGCGAATGTTTTCTCCCATTCTGTAGGTTTTCACCTTCTTAATGTGTCCTTTGCAGCATAATAGTTTAATTTCGATTAAGTCCAATTTAATCTATTTTTCTTTTATTGCTTATGCTTTGGGTGTCATAACCAAGAATCCATTGATAAATCCAAGGTCACAAGATTTACCCCATGTTTTCTCCTAAGAGTTTTATGGTTTTAGCTTTTGCAATTAGGTCTTTTTTTTTTTTTTTTGGGACTGAGTCTTACTCTGTTTCCCGGGTTAGAGTGCTGTGGTGTCAGCCTAGCTCACAGCAACCTCAGATTCCTGGGCTCAAGCAATCCTCCGGCCTCAGCCTCCCGACTAGCTGGGACTACAGGCGGGGTGTGCCACCATACCCAGCTAATTTTTTCTATTTTTAGTAGAGATGGGGTCTCTCTCTCTTGCTCAGGCTGCTCTTGAACTTCTGACCTCAAGTGATCCTTCCGCTTTGGGCTATGATTACAGGCGTGGGCCACCACAGCCACTCTACCCGGCCTACAGTGAGGTCTTTGTTCCATTTGAGTTAATTTTTTTGGTATGGTGTGAGATAAGGATCTAACTTCATTCTTCTGCATGTGGAAATTCAGTTGTCCAAGCACCATTTGAAAGGGGAAGGAAAAGGACTATTTTTCCCCCATTGAATGATCTTGGCACCCTTGTTGAAAATCAGATGACTGTAGCTACAGGGATTTATTTCTGGACTCTGAATTCTGTTCAGTTCTATATATCTATCTTTAGGTGGTACTGTAGCTTTGTAATAAGATTTGAAATCAAGAAGTGCAAGTCCTTCAACTTTGTTCCTCTTTTTCAAGATTGTTTTGGTTATTCTGTATCTCTTGAGTTTCCATGTGAGTTTTAGGATCAACCTGTCAATTTCTCCAAAGAAGCTAGCTGGTATTCTGATAAGATTGTGGTCAATGTCTAGATCAGTAAGTATTTTATTCTTTTTGATATTACTATAAATAGAATTTTCTTAATATTTTTGGATTGTTCTTTGCATGTGTATAAAAATAGTATTTTTTTTTAATTTTGTAGACAGAGTTTTGCTATGTTGCCGAGGCTGACCTCAAACTCCTGGTCTCAAGTGATCCTCCCACCTTGGCCTCCCAAAGTGCTGAGATTACAAGTGTGAGCCACTGTGCCCAGCCTAAAAATACTATTCTTTTTTGTATATGGATACTATGTCCTACAACCTTACTCTGAACCATTAGTTTTTAATAATATTTA
>NW_012153907.1:296370-318786 GCF_000956105.1 Propithecus coquereli
GGCTGGTTTCCAACTCCTGAGCTCAAACAATCCGCCCGCCTCGGCCTCCCAGAGAGCTAGGATTACAGGCGTGAGCCACCGCGCCCGGCCAATAATTTTAGTAATATTTAAACTAATGTTTATTAGTTCTGTTTTTTAGTGGATTTCTCAGGATTTCCTATATATAATGTCAGTCATCTCAAATAGAGTTAGTTTTTCTTCTTTCCAGTTTGGATGCCTTTTATTTCTTATTCTTACCTAATTGCCCTGGCTAGAACTTCCAGTACAGTATTGATTAGAAGTGGTGAGTGCATGTCCTTGTCTTGTTTTTGATCTTACAGGGAAAAGCACCAGTCTTTCACCATTAAGTATGATGTTAGCTGCAGGTTTTTCATAGGTGCCGTTGTTTGGGTTGAGGAATTTGCCTTGTATTCCTATTTTGTTGAGTGTTTTTATCCTAAAAAACTGTTGGATTTAGTCAAAAGCTTTTTCTAAATCTATTGAGATGATTATGTAGTTTGTGTTTTTTATTCTGTTGGCATTGTGTATTATGTTAGTTGATTTTTGGATACCAAACCACCCTTGTATCTGGGATATATCCTACTTGGTCATATATATATTTTTATATGTTTAGATTGCTTTTGCTAGTATTTTGTTGAGAATTTTTATATCTTTATTCGTAAGAGATACTGGTCTATAGTTTTTTTTGTGATGTCTTTGGTTTTAGTATCAGGGTAATACAGGCCTTAAAGAATGAGTTAGGAAGTTTTTCTTGTTTGGATTTTTTGGAAGAGTTTGTCAAGAACTAGTATTAATTTTCTAAGTGCTAGGTAGAATTTAACCTGTGAAGCCACCTGGGCTTGGGCTTTTCTTTGTAAGTAACTTATTTATTACTAATTCAATCTCTAATTGTTACAGAGTATTCAGATTTTTAAATTTTTTTCGGTCCGTTTTAGTAGTTTGTGTCTTTCTAGAAATTTGCTCATTTTGTCTAAGTTACCTAATTTATTGGCGTCTAGTTGTTCATAGTATTCCTTTATAGTCCCCTTTATGCATTGTAGGATGTTTAGTAATAAAAAATAAATAAAAAAACAAAATATAGTCCCTTTTATTTCTGTAAGGTAGGGAGTATTGTCCCCTCTTTAATATCTGATTCTAGTAATTTGAGTCAAGTAGGTCAGACCACATACGTGTGCCACCACAAACAGCTTTTCTTTCAGAGCATAGGCATGGCTGGGCGAGGTAGTGTTCACCTGGAGTCAGAGGCAAAAGGATTACTTGAAGCCAACCTGGGCAACATAGTGAGACTGTCTCCAAAAAAAAAAAAAAAAAATGCAAAAAGCAAAAATAAATGCTGGTAGTTACAGCTGTAAGTTTTTCTCTGAGTACTACTTTTCCTGCGTTCCATAAGTTTTGTTGTTTAATTTATATTTATATTATTTGTGAATTTTCCAGATCCTTTCAGTTACTGATTTCTAGTTTTATTCCATTTGGTTGGAGAACGTACATTATATTATTTCAGCCATTTTCAATTTATTAAGATTTGTTTTATAGCGTGGCATATGGTCTATCCTAGAGAACAGTGCTTGCTCACTTGACAAGAATATATATTCTGGAGTATTCTATAAATCTGTCTTATGCCTAGTTGGTTTGTGATGTTCAAACCTTTTATTTCCTTGTTGATCTTCTGTCGAATTGTTCTATACATTACTAAAAGTGAGGTATTGGAATCTCTATTATTATTCTTTTTTTTTTGACAGAGTCTCACTCTGTTGCCTGGGCTAGACTGCAGTGGTGTCATCATAGCTCACTGTAACCTCAAACTCCTGGGCTCAGGCAATCCTCCTGCCTCAGCCTCCTGAGTAGCTAGGAATATAGGCATATGTCACCAAGCCCAGCTAATTTTTTAATTTTTTGTAGAGATGGGGGCTCGCTGTGTTGCCCAGGCTGGTCTTGAACTCCTGAACTTAAGCGATCCTCCTACCTTGGCCTCTCAAAGTGCTGAGATTACAGGCTTAAGCCACTGGGCTGGACCAGACCTTATCTTTTATACTTATTAACTTTTCAAAATCTGCTTCAGATATAACTTGATTCCAATGAGATTAACTAATTTGCTCCTGTGTAACTTTGTGTACATAGGTTTTTGTGGTGTTACTGTTATACATATTACATCTGTATATGTTAAAAAACCATAATATGTTGCAATTATTAGTCTTTAAGATTCTATGTCTTTTTTTTTTTTTTTTTGGCAGAGCTGCTTAGATCTGACATTTTTTTGTCTTTCAAAGAAGCTGAGGGGCTGGTCCAACGGTAGTGGGTTATCAGAACTTTAAAATTAGTGTCACTAAAGTTGGTATACAACTACCACTGCTAAATTTGACTGGCTTTACAAAAAATAAACTGAGGGAAGAAAGGAAAGCAATTGCATATTTCTAGCTTTTGTTATTATTAGTCTTCCTAATTCCCACTTCTGTTTCTCTTCATTTGTTCCTGTGGATTCAAATTACCATCTGTAGTTAATTCCTCAGCCCAATATAGCTTTGCATCCGCACCTTCTTTGTGCTGTTACTGGGAACAATATTACATTTCTGTATGTTATGGGCCAAACAATGGAGACTTTATACACACACACACACACACACACACACACACACACACACAGTTTTATACAATTGCTTTTTGAATGAGTTGTGAAAAAAGGAAAAAATATGTATTTACATAGTGTGTTTTATAATTACATAATTATTTTTACTGTTCTTTTTGTGTGGATTTGCATTACTGTCTGAAGTTACTTGTTTTCAGCCTGAAGAAAGAACAGATCTGCTAGCAGCAAATCTCAGTTTTTATCTGTCTCAGAATATCTACTTTGCCTTCATTTTGAAAGCTAGCTTTATTGGGTATAAGATTCTTGCTGATAATTTTTGCCCCCTTTGCTTTGAGCATTTTAAATATGATATCCTACTGCCTCTGGCGTCCTGTTTCTGATGAGAAGTCCGCTTATAGGAGTTCCCTTGTAGGTGATGATTCGTTTTTCTCTTTCAAGATAGAGTTTTGGCTTTTTAATTATAATATGTCTTTTGTGGATCTCTTTGTGTTTATTCTCCTTGGAGTTCCCTTGAGCTTCTTTGATGTGTAAAGTTTTTCATCAGACATGGGAAGCTTTCAGCCATTATTTCTTCAAATTTTTTTCCTGCTCTTTTCTTTTTCTTCTCTTCTGGTGTTCTCATTAAGCATTTGTTGGATCACTTAATGGTGTGTCACAATTTGTCTGAGACTCTATTCTTTTTTTCCTCTTTGTTCTTCAAATTGTGCAATCTCTGTTGATCTACACGTTCACTAATTCTTCAATTCAAATCTGTTGAGCCCTTCCAGTGAATTTTGCATTTCAGTTATTGTACTTTTTAGCTCCAAGATTTATATTTTCTTTTTATTATTATTTCTATCTCTGTTTGATGAGATAGTGTTATACCTTTTACTTCTTCAGGCATTTAGTTCTTTAAACATATTTATAATTGCTACATTGACATCTATGTTAAAGCTGACATTAGTCACTGTCCAGGCAGTTTCTGTTATCAGCTATTTTTTTCCTGTGTGAGGGTCAGAGTTTTCTTCAGATGTCTCATAATTTTTTATTAGAAACTAGATGTCTTAGAACAGCGGTCCCCAACCTTTTTGGCACCAGGGACCAGTTTCATGGAAGACAATTCTTCCACGGACCAGAGTGGGGGCAGTTCTGGTATGATTCAAATGCATTTATTGTGCAGTCAAACCTCTCTGCTAATGATAATCTGTATTTGCAGCCGCTCCCCAGCACCAGCACCACTGCCCTCACCTCCACCTCAGATCATCAGGCATCAGATTCTGGTAAGGAGCCGCAACCTAGATCCCTCACACGCGCAGTTTACAGTAGGGTTCATGGGGTTCGTGCTCCTATGAGAATCTAATGCAGCTGATTATCTGACAGGAGGTGGAGCTTATGCAGTGATGCCAACAATGGGGAGCAGCTGTCAATACAGATGAAGCTCCGCTGGCTCACCCACCGCTCGCCTCCTGCTATGTGGCCTGGTTCCTAATAGGCCAGGGACCTTACTGGTCCATGGCCCAGGGATTGGAGACTGCAGTCTTAGAAAATATCTTGTGGCTTAGGGTACTGGTCTGTCCCACTCTGACCCAGGGTCTTGTCTATTTAGTGACTAGCCAGATTCTTTTAGTGAGGTCTCTTTTGTCCCACACAGTGTGAAGCCCTGATGTTGTGCCTTGGCCAAGGAAGCCATGGGCGTGTGCACAGTCACCCTGGGATGAGAGTGGTTTTGGCAGGACTCTCTCTGATCCCAGAACACTCTCAGCTGTCAGACTCCACTAATTGCTGGCTGACTGCTCTATTGTTTTCAACAATGTCTTGGGGCATAAATTGTTTCCCAGTCTGATCCAATTAAATCTGGGCTCCTTTACAGGGATGGTTTTTAAGGTTATTGTCTGAGATTTATTCTGAACCCAGGGATGCTGTCTTGGTTGTTTTACTGGTTCTCTCTGGTAATTTAGCTGACCTGTGGTTTAGCTTGTATCACTATCAGATCTATCAGTCTCCTTTTCATTTCTTTTCTCCACACACACCCTCCATTGTTTTGGGAGTCTTTTTTTTTTTTTTTTTTTTTTGAGACAGACTCTCTGTTGCAGAGGATAAAGTGCCATGGCTTCAGCCTAGCTCACAGCAACCTCAAACTCCTGGGCTCCAGTAATCCTCCCGCCTCAGCCTCCCGAGTAGCTGGGACTACAGGCATGTGCCACCATGCCCAGCTAATTCTTTTCTATTTTTGTTCCCTGCCTAATTTCTTTCTATTTTTAGTAGAGACAAGATCTTGCTCTTGCTGAGGCTGGTCTCGGAACTTCTGACCTCAAGTGATCCTCCCACCTTGGCTTCCCAGCTTGCTAAGATTACAGGTGTGAGCCACCACGCCTGTGGGAGAGTCTTTAATCTCAGTTCCCTACACTCTTACAAATGAAGTCCGTTCCTTTTAGAAAAGATTGGGAGCTCACTCATTTAAGACCCAGCTCTATCCCTGGGCAAAATCTCTGAGCCAAGGCTCTAGGGATGGGGACAGTGGAGTGCTTCTCTTTGAGCGACTCTGCTGCTTTAGGAGAGAAGGGGGAGGTGCAGTGGGCTATATAGCCTCTGGCGTTGCTTTGCCTCTCCTGGCATGGGACCTCCACTTTATAAACAAGCCAGAGTCAGGGCTCTGTGGGCCCCAGTATTCTTTGCTTGCCATGCCCAAGGCCAAGCTTCCATTCCATGTGTGGGGGCTGGGTAGGAGATATGAGCCATTACCTCTTAGCTGTACTTGCTGAGAACTTAGCCTCAGCAGCAGGTAGGTGGGGGCAGGATAAGAAATGCTGACATCCTGCTCTTCCTGGGAAGGTACCATAGCCCTCTGCTGAGAGCTGGGTGGAGTGGGCAGGCCCGTTGTCTTGGCTGTACCGTATGGAGTGGAGTTTCCATCACCCTGAGCTGGATGAGGCAGGGAGGCAACAAGTTATGTTTCACACACCATGACTCTCATTTTTCTTTGGGGTTTTAGTAACTTTTCCTCATTAAATATTTCTTCATTCACTGTATATCCTTCAAAACATTTCCAGAGACTTAAATGGTTGGGTTTTTTTTCAGTTTCATTAGTTAGTGGGTCCATGCTAAAAGGCACTGGTCTCCCCCTCCCCAACCCAGGGTCTTGTTACTGTATTTGCTTATCTATTTGATTAGTGACTGCCATGCTAGAAGTCTGTCTTCTCTAATATTTAGAAAGCTTTTTTAACCTTAATTCCAAAAATCTGATAAAGATTATGTAGATTATTATTAAAGATATAAGGCCAGGTGTGGTGGCTCACACCTGTAATCCCAGTACTTCGGGAGGCCAAGGCAAGGCGGGAGGATTGCTTGAGCCCAGGAATTTGAGACCAGCCTAGGCAACAGAGTGAGATCCTGTCTCTACAAAAAAAAAGTAAAAAAAATTTGCCGGGTGTGGTGGCATGCACGTATAGTCCAAGCTACTCAGGAGGTTGAGGCAGGAAGATCGCTTGAGCCCAGGAATTCGAGGTTACAGTGAGCTCTGATCATGCCACTACACTCCAGCCTGGGAAAGAGAAAGATATAAAACTGCTAAATAAAATATTAGTAATTATCAATCTAGTAGTGATTCATATGTATAGTTGTAAGTGGGGCTTGTTTCTGGAATGCAAGGATGGTTCCCGATAAGAAATCTAATTCTGGGCTGGGCGTGGTGGCTCACACCTATAATCCTAGTAGCTGGGAGGCTGAGGCAGGAGGATCGCTCAAGGTCAGGAGTTCAAGACCAGCCTGAGCAAGAGTGAAACCCCGTCTCTACTAAAAATAGAAAGAAATTAGCTGGACAACTAAAAATACATAGAAAAAATTAGCTGGGCATGGCGGCACATGCCTGTAGTCCCAGCCACTTGGGAGGCTGAGGCAGAAGGATTGCTTGAGCCCAGGAGTATGAGGTTGCTGTGAGCTAGCCTGACACCATGGCACTCTAGCCAAGGCACAGAGCAAGACTCTGTCTCAAAAAAAAAAAGAATAGAAATCTAATTCTGTTTTTGACCAGGTACGGTAGCTCATGCCTGTGTTCCCAGTGAGCTATGAGCGTGCCACTACACTCCACTACACTGGTAACAGGGCGAATCCATATCTAACACACACAAAAAGAAATCTAGCTACAAATTATTGGTATAAAATACTGTATATGAAAACTATCTTTATATGCAAATAATGTGATTATGTTCTTAGAAAAGCTGAATGATTCCAGCAAAATTCTCCTAGAATTAATAGAATATTAAAGTTTTATAATATATTGTAGAAGTAAGTCTAACAGTAGCCAAAAAGATTATACAAAGGGCAGTATTGAGTTCAGGGACTTGCTTTAGCAGATATTAAAACTTATTACAAAGCCACTGTATTTAAAAACAAAGAAGTGGCCGGGCGCAGTGGCTCACGCCTATAATCCTAGCACTCTGGGAGGCCGAGGCGGGCGGATTGTTTGAGCTCAGGAGTTCGAGACCAGCCTGAGCAAGAGCGAGACCCTGTCTCTACCAAAAATAGAAAGAAATTAATTGGACAGCTAAAAATATATAGAAAAAAAATTAGCCGGGCATGGTGGCGCATGCCTGTAGTCCCAGCTACTTGGGAGGCTGAGGCAGTAGGATTGCTTGAGCCCAGGAGTCTGAGGTTGCTGTGAGCTAGGCTAACGCCACAGCACTCACTCTAGCCTGGGCAACAAAGTGAGACTCTGTCTCAAAAAAAAAAAAAAAAAAAGAAGTGATATTGACACTGTAATAAAACAGTGGAACCAGAATAGAGAGTCTACCAAAAGATCCTAGTATGTTTCAGAACTTAATATTTGTTAAAGTTGGTACACATCCCTTATCTAAAATGTTAGGACCAGATGTTTCTGAATTAATCTTTGGGTTTCAGAAAGACAATATGGTACAATTACTGACCTCTCCAGCAGGATCTGGGAAAATGCCTTGTTGTTGAATCAATAATTCTTCAAGTGACTTGCATAAGTAGGGTAAATTAAAATGGCATAAAAATGTAATGTCATTTCATTTTTTGCCACCAAATGAGTTTTTGGGGAAAACTTTTGTTTTCTAGAGCCTTTTGGATTTCAGATTTATAGATAAGGGATTATAGAGGTATATGCTAATTCAGTGGGAAAATAGTGGTTTATTTTATAAATTTCTGGAAAGTTAGACCCCCTGCCTCATACCATAAACAGGTTAAGTATCCCTCATCTGATAATCTGAATTTTGGATTTTGGAGTAGGAATGCCCAGCTGGTAAGTATAATGTAAATATTCCAAAATCCAAAATGGTTCTGCTCCCAAGCATGGTGGATACTGAATCTCAATCTGTATTAAATTCTAGAAATTTTAAATGTGAAAAATCAAGATTTGAAAATACTTAGAAGATTATTTGTTTACCTTGAGCAAGCCAGGAAACCCAAAGGCCAGAAAGGAGTTGACCTCACAGAAACACTAGGCATGTGGCCCGGCCTGCATATCAGAGTGCTCAAAGTCGCTGGTGGGCAGGAAGTGCCAAGGGACACAATACATTCTTTTTCTTTCATCCACAGTAAAAATACGCAGCAGTGTGGTAACATCCAGTGTTCATGGGCAGGCAACAGGACCAGTTCATTGATTTAATGCAGGTGGAAGAAGCGTGACTTGCAGATTTTTTATTGAGTAATTGGGCACTATCACCTTGGGGAACCTGTCTGGTTAAAGTTAAAAACACCTACATGGAAATATATAAGCTTATTCTGGTGTTGTTTGGTTATTGTAGCGAAAATCTGGAAACAATGTAAACATACATCAGTTAAGAGAATTTGTGTATCCATCTGGGCATCTGTGGGGGAGGATAATGTGTTGGCAAGTGAGAAAGAGTTGCTGAGGAACAGGTCTGTAGTAGTGTGTTCGTTGTGTATCTTTAACTTATGAGCATGCATGAGGTCTGTTAATACTTTCCCCAGTCACAGAAAAAACGTGTAAAGAAATAAATGAAGGTGGAGGGCAGGAGTGGAAAGAGCCAGTGAGATGGCTTCCTGAAACATGCCAATACAGTTGGCTGGGGCGCAGTAGGGTTCCTGGCAATGGGCTTTCCCACCTCAGCAAAAATAGCTTTATCATCCTCTCTCTGCTTATGGTTTTATGATGATGATAGTGAGATTTGCCTGGACTCCCACCACTGAGGAAGTGACCCAGCATGTTGGTGTACATCCTTCCAGCCAAAATGGCTCTAGAACACTATACAGCCTGCCCCATCGCACACCTTTCTTACTGTGCCAGTGGAGAGATGAGTCTGATTTTAAGGGGTTGCTTTATGTTCTTTTGAATGTATGATTTATTTAACCACCTCTCTACTGAAGAACATTTATGTACTTTCCTATTTTTCACCACTACAAGCAGGTGCATGTATATTTCCAATTCTTAAACTTAGGATAGGTTCTGGGAAGAAATTACTAAGACAAATTTTTATTTTTGATAACATTCTATCAAACTGCTTTCTAAGAAATATGTAAACAGTTGACCCACCAAGCAGAGAAGTGTCTCTTCAACCTTGCTTTACTGAGAATAATTCTTTTTTTTTTTTTTTTTTTTGAGACAGAGTCTCACTCTGTTGCCCTGGCTAGAGTGAGTGCCGTGGTATCAGCCTAGCTCACAGCAACCTCAAACTCCTGGGCTCAAGCAATCCTCCTGCCTCAGCCTCCCAAGTAGCTGGGACTACAGGCATGCGCCACCATGCCCGGCTAATTATTTCTATATATTTTTAGTTGTTCAGATAATTTCTTTCTATTTTTTTTAGTAGAGACGGGGTCTCGCTCTTGCTCAGGCTGGTCTCGAACTCCTGAGCTCAAACAATCCTCCCGCCTCGGCCTCCCAGAGTGCTAGGATTACAGGCGTGAGCCACCACGCCTGGCCGAGAATAATTCTTCATCCTTGGAATCCTATGGGTTAAAAGGACATTTATCATTTAATTATATTGTGAGACATTTGTATTCCTGCTTTTAGATCTTCCTGTTGATCGCAAAGTGCTCTTTGCCTATTAGGGCAGCTAGCTCCTTGCACAGTTGGCTTCAGTAGGTTTCTTAATTTGTTCACTGTTTATAGTTTTTATGTAAGCAAATCAGATTTCTGCAGTACAGCTGTAAAGATAACATAGATCTGTATTTTTAATCAATAACATACAGTAAGTATGGTGTGGAAGGATAGGGCATTTGAACAAGAATCAGATCAGACCGTGGTTCCATTCATTGGTGGGGCTGAGCCCCTGATGGGGGTGCGCAGGTATGGGGGTCCCCTTTGATTTGGCGGGGTGGGGGTGGGGGCTTGCAGGGCACCCCGAGCAGCCTCTCCAGCCCCTTCTGCCCTGTCCCGTAGCTCATGATGGAGCAGTCCAAGAAGTCCTCGCTCATGGTGGCCCGCAGTATCCTCAACAACAAGCTCATCAGCAAGAAGCTGGAACGCTACCTGAAGGTGAGGCGCAGGTCCCAGCCGTTCCTGTCCCCAGCCTCGTCCCGCACGTCCTCCCCCCTTTCAGTGTCCGCGTCCCTCTCCACAGGGCGAGAACCCTTTCACCGACAGCCCGGAGGAGGAGAAGGAGCAGGAGGAGGCGGAGGGCGGCGCCCTGGACGAGGGAGTGCAGGCCGGAGCGGCAGGCGTCGCGGAGGGTGCAGAGGGCGCGCCGGCGCAGCCCCCAGTACCCCCAGAGCCGGCCCCCGGGGCCGCGTCGCCACCGCCGCCGCCCCCGGAGGAGGAGGATGCCGTGCCCCTGCTGGGAGGGGCGCTACAGCGCCAGATCCGCGGCATCCCGGGCCTCGACGTGGAGGACGACGAAGAGGAGGACGGCGGGGGCGCCCCGTGACCCGGACCGGGGGCGGGCGGGGCCCGTGTGGCAGAGGCTGGAAGCAGAGCTTAATAAAGTTCTTCCCACCCCACCTCCGTTGCCAGTCGGTGTGCGGCGCGGGCGGGGCGGCAGGGAGCCGGGCTTTGGGGGGCTGCGGCGCGACGGGCGCGCCTGCGCACGGGCGGGCGGGCCGGGCCCTGGGAGCCAGGCTCGACCGCAGTTCCTGAGACGCAGCGGACGCCGATCCTGCGCAAGCAGAAGGGGTGGCTAGGGGGCCGGGGGCGGGTCCTTCGTGAAGGTCAGCCAATGGCAGCGCGCGGAGGTAGTGACGTGTGCGCCTAGTCTTCCAGTAGCGGGCGGCGGGAGGTGCGTTGAACGCATGCGTCCCGTGGCAACCTAGAAAAAGGGGCTGCTGGCGGGCCGCGGAGACATGGAGCAGGGCTACGGAGGTTTGTGTCGGCTGTTTGGAGCGGGGAGGGGGGGGGGAAGGGCTCGTGCGGGTGGTACCGCCGCCGCCAGGCAGAGGGCCGCCAGCTGGGGGCTTCATCCCGAGCGCGGTTGCCGCAGGCCGGCCCTGCGGAGAGGCGGCCGCGCGCGCGCGCACCGCTCATTGGGCCTCGGCGCCGTCGTTCCCGGGGAACCGCGTGCGGATTGGCCGGCGGGGCCGGAGGAGGCGGGCGGGGCTCGGCGGCGGGCGCTGCGGTAGGCTTCGGGGGGCGCCTTGGCCGTCCCGACCATTTTGCCCGTGGCCCCGGCGCGGCCCGTACCGACCCAGGCCGTCGGCGTTCACAGCCCCGCCTTCCTCTTCTGCGGACGCCACAAAATGGCGGCGCCGGGGGCGGAGCTACGGCGGGTCCCGGGGTCCGGCCCGGGTCGCCGGGACTGCTGCTGGGGCCGGGCGCGGGGCTCACCGCTCTCCAGGCTGCCGGGCCTGTCCCGAGCCTTCGGGGTTTGGCCGGGCCTCTGTTCGCTCTCGGGGCCCGAGGCGCCTGTCCCGGAACTGTCCGGGCGGCGCGGGGCCGGACCCTTAGCCGCGGTGCAGGAGGCACGGGACTTAGCCACCCGGGGCGCCACCTGTGTGCCTGGTGCGTGCGGGCCGTGGGAGCAGAGACCCGGCGCGGAACGAGACACTGAGAGACAAATTCTGAGTGTTTTCTTGTGCAAAGCTGCAAACTTGATGTGCCTTGGGCCTGGTGACAGATCGGCCGTTCTTTAGGCAGTCTCTCGTGGTGGACTCAAGGAGCCAAAGGGCTACGTGGGAGGGAACGTGCCTTTTCCCCACTTGGCTTCAGTGCTTGCCCACAGTCGGACTGACTTTTGCGAGCTACCTGCTCCCAGCCTGTGGAGTCAGAGCCTCCTGGGAGGCCTTTGCTTTGTGCCAGAAGCCAAGTTTACCCACAGAGAACAGTTGGAACACGCGGTTAGGACTTGTTCGGTTGCAGAGGCTAAGGAAGACTCAGATCTTGAGAGGTGGCAGAGTAGCAGGATCCTAGCAGCAGGGATTACAGAAACAGAGGTCCCAAGGTGAAACCATGTATGGTGTGCTTCGGGTGTCACCTGGGTCCTAGGGGAGGCTCAACCTGCCTCTGCCGGCCTTCGGCAGTCTGGATCTCACCATTCTTTGGCTTCCCTCCCATCAGGTCTTCCTGCAGGTGCTCTATTCCTTTTTTATGCCCGTAGTTTGGAGAGGTTCCCCCCACCCCGGAAACCTTTCAGATTCAGTGAAGATACTGTAGCCTCTGATTTTTCTGTCTCAGGGTGTTTTGAGGTTAAGTGAGTAGTGTGTGCCACTCAGACCAGAGTCTTACAGAGAAGCAATCAGTGCCGTGACGTAGGTCGGTTGCTGTTAGAATCTGCACTCTGCCTTTCTATGGAAGGCTGTGTAGTGTGACAGGGAGGGGTGGGCGTAGCCTGTAGAGGTGAGCAGAGGGGAAACCCTGGATCAAATCCCCTAACCTCTGAGCCTTCGCTCCCTTGTCTCTGAATAGCATGGGGGACAACAGCGTTTGCTGAGTGCCTGCCATGTGTTGGCACACGTTAGCCACTCAGCTAGTGGTGGGTGATGTCCTGGTAAGGGGGACAAGAGTATATTCTTGTTTCATCAAAGTGAGATCATCTGACAGGCATCAGTGGCCTTTTTTGCCCAGCTCTGTGCTGGGCTCTAGCGACACAGAATTGAAGAGAAGACAGTTCCCACTGTCCTGCCTGGAGGGGCCAGACAGATGCTGCTATGGTGGGGGATCTTGAGGAGTGAGGAGTGTCATCTGATGCTGCTGTAGGTCCAGGGCAAGCCCTGGGACTCGGCCCAAGGGAGCAGTGGAGGAAGTGAGGCCTACAGAGGAGCAATTTATGTCACTCAAGTCCCAAGTTCGTCTCTAGTTATGGGGTACCGGTGGTGGTCTGAGCGGGTTTCCCAGCCGTGTAGTGGCTGGGCCAAATGGGGTGGGGGGCTGAGCCTTAATGCTGAGTGGCTTGTCCTGGGTCATCAGTTGTAGATTGAGGCTTGGAGGGGTGAGCTCCTCAGCCAAGGTCTCACCACGGGGCAGAGCTGACTTCCAAGCTTGCTCCCCTCCCCTCTTTTTTTCTGCTTTGGCCTCAGCTGAGTAGAGTGTGGGGATGCAGTCAGCCAGCTGTGGGGTGGCTTTTATAGGGCCACGGTCTCGTGGTTATGCTGCCTTGTCGCAAGGCTAGCACCAAACTCCTGCAAGGAGATCTCTTCAGGCGGTTTCACAGATGGGATTTTAACTCACAGGATCTTCTTTTCACAGGCTATGGGGCGTGGAGCGCAGGACCTGCCAACACCCAGGGTAAGTGGGTCCTGCCTTGTGGGTGAGGCGTGGGCGTCTCCCACACCCAAGGCTGAACCTCCTGCTCATTGGAGTAGAGTGGAAGTAGTAGGCCAAGGGTCAGCAAACGTTTTCTGTACAGGGTCAGATAGTAAATAGACTACACGGTCTCTAGTACAAAAGCAGCCATAGATATGTTAAAGAATGGACGTGGCTGTGTGCTCATAGTTATTAATGGGCACTGAAATTTGAAAAATCATAATTTTTGCATGTCGTGAAATACTTTGTTTTGGTAAAATATTTTTATTCTTTTATTCTAAGTAAACAACTGAGGATATAATCTAACATTTTTCTTTGCTATAATTAATAGGCCACTTTTTAGTGCAGCTTTAGATTTATAGAATTTACCTGATAGTAGCAAGAGTTCTGTACGCCTCCCCCACCTCTGCCCCAGCCATTTTTTCTTTTATTCAGATCATGCATTGATGTGATACATTTGTTACAATTAATAAGCCAGTGTGGATAGATAATAACCGTAGTCCATAGTTGACATTAATATTTACTTTGTGTCCTATAGTTGTGAATTTCAACAGAAGTATAAATGGTGCGTCTCATGTCAAAATTCATCTGTCATTGAATATTCTTTGGAATTTTTTCCCCCCAACCATTTAAAAAATGTAAAATCCATTCTTAGCTCAAGGGCTGTACGGAAACAGGCAACGGGTTAGATTTGGCCCTGGGGCCTTTTGCTGACCCCTGCTCTGGAGTCTGGACCGTGATGCTGAGGTCGTCTGGAGGACCAGAATGTGCTCTCCGGTTCAGAGGCACCATGGGGGGCAGGGTTGCTCTTCTCCCCATCACCAGGCGTCGCAGGAGGAGCCTTTCCAGGTTTCTCATGGCACATAACATCCCCTTGCTCAGTTGAGTTGAGGACGTGACTTTCCACCAGTGCCTTCCTGTGCAGTTGGCAGCACCTGAGCTCTGGCTCCTGGTGGGAACCTGCCCTTTGTAAGGGCTCTGCCTGGGGCCCTGGCCCGACTGGCCTCTCGGCTGGAGGCCCACACTGGATGAGCTTCCGGGAGAGCGTGCAGTGTCCTTTCCCCTGCCCTGTTGGGGGGAGTCAGGCTTGCCTGGGAGAGTGGCTTTGACTTTGCTCAGCCAAACGTTCTGCAGGAAACACGTCGTGCAGGAGCACAATAACAGGCAGCCAAGGGTGCGTCCCTGAGCTGCGACCCTGGGGCTGTGGATGGTGGAGTGAGGTGACAGCTGGCCTGCAGTGGGGTGGTGTCGGGTGCCTTCGTTCTGCAGACAGAGCTGTTGTGTGTTTTCGTTTCCCCTAAGGTGCATATGGAACCAGTGTGGCCGGCTGGCAAGGTGAGTCCTTCTGTGCGTCTGCAGGTGGGCAGCTGGGCCACTGGTCAGCCCCCAGTCGGTTGGGATACAGGCACCCCAGCCTGCACCCTAGCTGTGCTCACACTCTCCTGCAGGCCGGGCAGGCCAGCCCTCAGGGAGGTTTGGCCCAGATTTCCTGGCTCTGTTGCTGAGGACACGGTTGGCCAGGGCTGCTGTTCGGAGCACGGAGTGCTGTGGAGGGCCGAGGCCAGGGCGGCCTCAAGGGGGCTTGCTGGACGGGGTTGGGGCTGAGTGGCAGCCCTTTGTGGGGTCTGTCAGCAGCCTGAACTGCCATTTCTGGGCTCTAAGCAACCTCTGGGTTTGCATGGAAGCCAAGTCCTATAGTCTGGCATAGAATAGCTGCCGCTCACTGCCAAGGCTGCCCTTCCTGTTGCCTCTCGGCAGGTCACAAGCGCAATATAAAGCGATGCCAGCAGTGCTTGGTCCCATGACCCTTTACCTTCTCTGTGGGTGGTGGGTGCTCCTCTCCAGAACTGTCCGCCACCGACAGGTCTCATGGCTGCTAAGGTCTGACTTGGCTCCTCCTCCCTACAATAGGTTATGAAAACTACAATTATTACGGCGCCCAGAACACCAGCGTTACCACAGGAGCAACCTACAGCTATGGCCCAGCCTCCTGGGAGGCCACCAAGGCCAACGATGGTGGCCTGGCAGCAGGGGGCCCTGCTGTGCACATGGCCTCTTTCGGCCCAGAGCCATGCACCGACAATTCTGACTCCCTCATTGCCAAGATCAACCAGCGCTTGGACATGATGTCCAAGGAAGGAGGCAGGGGCGGGAGCGGCGGCGGTGGGGAGGGCATGCAGGACCGGGAGAGGTGATTATGGACCCAAGCCCTTCCCCTGGGACCCTGCATGCCCACCTTTGTGCACTTGGGAGTGGGCACCTGTTCCTCGGGGAGGGCTCTTTCTCGCCTCCCACCTGTGTGTGGCCTGGATGAGTTGGGCCCATTGGGGGGCATTACAGTAGGAGTGTAGTGGCACTTGGGGTATGGCCATCGGCTAAGCTACCCCAGACTCCCCATCTGTACGTCGGGCCACTCCTGTGGTCAAGGGCTCCATGCCCCTCACTCAGCAGTGTTCAGAGGAGGGGGTTGGTCTGCTTTGCTTTCTGAATATTTAGGTGAGGTTCAGGGTGGTTTAGTTTGCTGTTCTGAATATAGGGAGGTAGCTGGGCTTTGAGGTTGTACCCAGGGAATGTAGAGGTGGGTGGCTGGGGTGGGCCAGGCCAGGCCCCCGACCACCCCCGACAGGCTGTACTTCTTTTGCAGCTCCTTCCGCTTCCAGCCATTCGAGTCCTACGACTCCAGGCCTTGCCTGCCTGAGCACAATCCCTACCGCCCCAGCTACAGCTACGACTATGACTTTGACCTGGGGTCCGATCGCAACGGCAGCTTTGGTGGGCAGTACAACGACTGCCGGGACCCAGCCCGAGAGCGGGGCTCCCTCGATGGTTTCATGCGGGGCCGGGGCCAGAGTCGCTTCCAAGACCGGAGCAACCCCAGCACCTTCATGCGCAGTGACCCCTTCATGCCGCCCTCAGCCTCCTCGGAGCCCCTGTCCGCTCCTTGGAACGAGCTGAACTACGTGGGTGGCCGGGGCCTGGGCGGCCCCACCCCGAACAGGCCACCTCCGTCCCTCTTCTCCCAGTCCATGGCTCCCGACTACGGCGTGATGGGCATGCAGGGGGCGGGCAGTTATGACAACACGATGCCTTACGGATGTGGCCGGTCACAGACCCGGATACGGGATCGGGATTGGGACCGGGTAAGCCCTCAGGAAGTTAGGTCGGGGCAACTTTACTTTTCTTTTTAACAGCTTTATCGAGGTAAAATTTCTCTACCACGAGATTCACTTATTTGTAAGTGTACAATTTGACTTTACTAAATCTGCAAAATCTTGCAACCATCATGACAGTTTAATTTTAGAACATTTCCATCCAACCAAAAAGAAATCTCTGCGCATTAGTAATCCCCGTTCCCTTCCACCAACCCCCGACGACCACCAATCTGCTTTCTACCTTTGCGGGTTTGCCTGTTGTGGACGTTTCATACAAATGGAATCACACAACACGCGGCCTTTTGTGTCTGGCTTCTTGCGCTTGGCGTGATGTTTCCACTCGATTCCACATACGTTGTCTCTCTTTGCTTTTTGAAAAGACCTTTTCTGCCTATGTTCTCTGGTCTTCATTTCTTTGGGGTATCTTTTAACAGTCTGGGTAAGTGGTACATGAGATGTGCTTGTGTCCGTAGCCCAGGAGGAGAGGGTTTGACCGCTTCGGACCAGACGGCATGGGCAGGAAACGGAAGCAGTTTCAGATTTACGAGGAGCCGGACGCCAAACTGGCCCGGGCTGACAGTGAAGGGGATTTTTCTGAAAACGGTATGCCCTGGGGCCCAGCGGGCCCGCTGGGTATGAGACGGGTCAGCCGCCCGCCTGGCATTGGCCTGCCCCGTCCATGCCACGGGCACTCAAGGGTGGCATGTTTCACCCCTGCTCCCTCACCCCCTCCGTGGCCAGGACAGACGGGCACTCTGGTCAGTGAGCTTGGGAGGGCAGAAACGGAATGGGGCCGCCCTCAAGGGCCTAAGTTTTCCTATTCCTTTGTGTTTGGCAGATGACGGAGCTGGTGACTTCCGGTCAGGAGATGAAGAATTCAGGGGTGTAAGTTCACCGTTTACCAGTCACACCCCCAACCCTTTGTGTCTAGCGTGGGACTTCTTCCTTCCTCAGCCGTTCTTCCTCACAGAGAGGCAAGAAGAACTGCCCTGTAGACTCAACTCTACCTCTGAGTGGATTTTTCTTTTTTTCTTTTTCTTTTTTTTTTTTTAGAGACAGGGTCTTGCTCTGTTGCCCAGGCTGGAGTGCAGTGGTGTTGTCATAGCTCACTGCAGCACAGAAGCAACCCTTCTGCCTCAGCCTCCTGAGTAGCTGGGACTACAGGCGTCATCACCATGCCTGCTAATTAAAGTTTTTTCTTAGAGACAGGGTCTCGCTATGTTGCCCAGGTTGATCTCAAACTCCTGGCCTCAAGCAATCCTCCTGCTTCAGCCTCCCAAAGCATTGGGGTTCCTGGCATGAGCCACGGCACCTGGCCCTCTGAGTGGATTTATTGCCTGGACTCGTAGCTAGGTTTCTAAGAGTTTTCCACCTGCAACAATCATTCCCTTCCTGAAAAAGCTCCCTGCTCCTCTCCCCAGCCACTGCTGTGTCGGCGTGTTGGGCCTAGCCGCCAGGCTGGTAAGCACAAGGGCCGTGTGGGCTGAAGCTGTCAGACACTGGAGGCGCGTTTGCTGCCAGCTCTGTGCCGGGTGCTAATGACCCATGTCTGCATCCTTCCGTCCTCGCGACGAGGCCCAGGAGAGCAGTGTCTAAGGCTGGTTCTGAGCCAGCACCACCCCAGCAACCCGCAAGGGCGTCTTTGCCACCCTGTGCAGATGCCACCCAAATGTCAGGGGTGTGGGGGGAGCCTGGCCATCACAGTGTGGGAGGGCTTCGTCTAAGTGACAGCCTGGGAGCAGGCAGGGTACGGTGGATCTTCAGCTTTTCGCAGAGTCTCGCTTGTTTCCTCCTTGGGTGGCTTAGGTCTTGAGTCTGGGAATCTCTGCAGATCTGCCCATGGCTTCCTAACCCTAACGCTCAGGCTCACTGCCTACAGAATCAGCTCCGCACAAATACTCAGTTAGATGAGTCGTTGTTATCCATAGCTGCTTTGTTAAAATATTGGGTAAATATAAACCAATGCTCGAGAAACTTGGTGAAGCCCATTTTCAACCAAGAATGCAGGAACTAGCATCCCGCAAGTCAGAATTCCTTACTCTCCAGTTGGCGAGTGGGCTCTTCCATGCAGGTGGGCCTTTGCCACAGGGCAGGCAGTTCTGTCGCTCTAGAACGAACTGAAAGAGGGCGACTTTAAGATAAAAGAGTTGTCATCATGGACTCTCGGAAGGCATCCAGGAGTGGTAAACAGCACACAGGTTTATCCCAAGGCTCCAGGCTTGTCCTGACACACTATGGCGCGTGTCTTGGTGGCACAGTGTCCTGGGTCTAGGATGAGACCACTCAGTGGGTAATGGCAGGGAGCTGGGCTGCTTGTGGAGCATTCTGGAAGCCACCTCACCACACAACTTTGCATGTGCCCTTTTCCAGGAGGACGAATTCTGCGACTTCGGGAGGCAGAGAGGTAGGCATCACCCAGCGTCCCTCGCGGCTTTTCTGCGTCCGCCAGCTGCCCTGCGCTCATTGCCTAGCTCCTAGCTGGAGGCTTAGATGGTCGGGCCGACTGTTCGGGGCAGAGGAGGGGCTGTGGCCACCGGGTGCACCTTGGCCACGGCGCTCACCCGAGGCTTTGCTTCCAAGTGTCTGGGGCAGCATTTGCCAGAAACAGGTCCGTTTGCCTCACTTGATACAGGCAGTGGAGCGGCGGGGGGGAAGCCCGACTCTGGGTGTCTGCACCAGCTCAGGGTGGGAGGAAGGGAGAGTCTCAGAAACGTAGAGAAGAAGCCCCCCGAGCCCATCCCCTGTGCCTCCCCGACCAGGGCAGGTCCCTGTACTGTTCTCTCCTGGGCTTCTTTCTGTCCAGTTCCCTCAGCTGCCAGCCTGGGGTCGTGCTCTCGGCCTCTGTGTTGGGGATACCGGCAGCTGCAGCGCCCGAACGTGGGGGGCAGTGGAAACCTGCTGGGGTTGGGAGCTCAGTGGTGGGGGGCCTGTCAGGTGCACCCAGGCCCACCAGGTCCTCGAGCGGCACTCACTGCTCAGCAGGCCATGTCGTTTCCAACTCAGGAGACCTCAGGGTCCAAAGGAAGCGGCAGAAAGTGGTCACAGCCCTTGGAGGGCCATGGAAAAGCGGCCTGAGATGGAGGGGTCTCGAGCTCTCCCAGAAGCCGCCTGTTTCTTGCCCTGTGCCCGTGGGTCTGTCCGTAGCTGGTTACCGCGAGGGCCGTAAGCTGGCTCCTTCGTGGCTCTGCTCCCTCCAGTTCTGAAGGCTCTTGGCTCAGATGCTCCTTCTCTTGTGTTTTCAGGCTTAGACGACCCTCTGCAGCCCCCCCACCCCATATCCTGAAGCAGTTCTGCCCGTAGCATGGGACCACACCGAGCATTTAGCAGCTCGTGCGGCGGGGCAAATGCTAAAGCAAAGGTGACATGTTTGTTGCGCGCAGGTCCTGCTGCCTACCCGGGATGACTTTGCTATTAAACAGCAGTCATAGTTTCAGGCAGTGACCTCTTGCCAAAAACCCCACACGCCCTTTTGAGAGGCTTCTGAGCAGCGCACGCCCGTCGCCATCTTCGTGGGACAGTCTCGGGACTGGCACCAGGGGTAGGGGTTACAGTTCAGATGCTTATCCAACCTTTTTTCAGCATCCAGCCCTGGCCCTGAGCCTTGGGGACCCGGCCTGGCCTCGTGCTGGGACACTGGCCGCATGGCGCTCGAGGAGCTCCTGCGCTGGCCCCAGGGGACAGACGGGAGGACCAGTTGGTCTCTTCCCACTTTTGTTTTTAGGACTGCTTCCCACGCAGCCCTGGGAAAGCCCTAGATTGACGGTTTCTGTGAGCGGAAGGTGGAGATCGGGCCAGCAAGGACTGTCAGACCTGCTGAGGCCCTAGCTGAGACGAGGCTGGCGGGACGCTCGTCACGGCCCACCTAGAGTGGGACAGGGCGGTAGAGCGGCTGCTTCATTCCTGCAGCCTTCCAGCGGCTGCCTCTTTACAGGGGAGAACTGGCTTCTCCCTCCTTAAGCGATGCTGGGAGAAGAGCCCATTGCAGGGTGCTAGCCTGGACGAGCAGGACGGGGAAGGACGAAGAGCAGGTCCCACGGTGCGCGTGGGACAGGCAGGCTGCGTCCCTGGCCCGTCCTGGCCTTCCCAGGCCTTTGGGGGAGTGAGGTGACTCCTCTGGGTTCTCACCCGAGACCCGTGCCCGTCAGGAGCCTGTGATGGTGCCTCGGGCGTCCTGACCCTGCCACGTGGTGGAGGCAGCAGCCAAGCCACGGTGCCAGCAAGGCCCTGGAGCTCGGCTCCTCCGCAGGTCCCTCAGAGCAGCTCGAAGGAACTTGTCTGTTACAGGAGAGAAGGATGAGGAGGACGAGGAAGTGAAGAAGAGAAGAGAAAAGCAACGGAGGAGAGACAGGATGCGGGACCGGGCCGCCGACAGGTGAGAGCGGGCCCAGAGCCCCCAGAGGTGGCTGGGCCTGGGCACTGTCACGCTCTGTTTTCGCTCCCCAAGGCAGGGGAGCTTGGTGTGATCTGACCCCAGGCACAGTTCCGGAGCTGGAGTCAATTCTGCGGGAGACTTAGGAGACCAGTCAGGAATGCGGGAAAGCCCAGCCTTGCTGGTGGGTCTGTGTGGCGCGGACATGCCCAGCAGGGGGCTCTCTTACTCTCCAGCAGGCCTGAGGGGCGTGCCTGTCCCCTGGCTTGGTGTCTGGCATCCCAGACAAGTGACCTTCATTCAGCAGAGCTGCTAAGAAGGCGCTTTGGGTACCTTGGTCAAATCCAGACCAGCCCTCGAGTTTGCCATAGCAGGTCTGTGCGTAGAGAGATGGTCCCACCATCAAGATTTTGTTTTGAAGTAGGAAAAGCATGGAAAAATGTCAAGCCCAGAGGGTGTCGGTGTGACCACACCACACACCTTCCTCTCCCGATGCATTAATCAGGCGGCGTCTGTCTAGAGGTAGACATCCCCGGTGACCACGTGAGCACCTGGGGAGTCCTCGACCTGAGGGTTCGAATGGGACAGAGTGAATTTTCTGTGCAAAGAAATGCCAAGCGATATAGAAACCCTTGTTTTTACACATGTAAACGATGGGTAGAGTAGACCTATTTTCATGCCACGTGGGGACCGAGATGACATTTTTCTAAAGAAACTTTGAGGCTCTGCACTAGTGACCAAGGATCCGGAAGGGACTTTGAGAGAGGAGTGGTCACAGGGGAGGTAAAGGTCCAGCAGGGAGGTGCGAATGCCCCGCCCACCAGTCTCCTCCATGGCTTCCTGACAGGCCTGTGTGCAGGACCTGGCACGTTGTCGTCTTCACTCTGGGCGGGAGGCGTCCGCAGAAGCATCTCACGGTGCTTAGCAGTTCGGAAGTCAGGCAATGGGGAGCCGGCAGAACCGCGGGTTGACGGGAGGAGTTCCAAGGGCCCGCACCCTTACCCCAGGAGAGCTACAGCCTCCAGGGCAGAGCCAGGGAAAGAGCACTCACTGAGGGGGCCTGGCGGTCTGCAGGTGACTCCTTGCCGTACAGCAAGGTTGCATTTGCGGCGGCTTTGAAAGCAACGCGACAAAGGAGCCTGACGTTTTATGCACAGAATCTGACAGGACGGGTCTTTATGTTGAGTCCCCTGGGAGAACTGGTCTTGGGGTGTGTTAGTTTTGGATTGCGCAAGGTCTTTGGGAATTTTCTCCTCACCTAGAACAAGGTTGCCTTGTGTCATCCCACTGGCTGCAGAGACGCTATGGGTTAGACACTGGGCCCCCAGCCCCCAGAGCAGTCAGCCAGAGCTTAGGGAGTCCATGGTTCTTTTCTATTTTTTTGAGACAAGATCTCACTCTGTTGCCCAGGCTAGAGTGCAGTGGTATCAGCCTAGCTCACAGTAACCTCAAACTCCTGGCCTCAAGCGATCCTCTTGCCTCACCCTCCTAAGTAGCTGGGACTACAGGTGCCACCACCACACCTGGCTAATTTTTCTGTTTTTTTTTTTTGAGACAGAGTCTCACTCTGTTACCGTGGCTAGAGTGAGTGCCGTGGCCTCAGCCTAGCTCACAGCAGCATCAAACTCCTGGGCTCAAGCGATCCTTCTGCCTCAGCCTCCCGAGTAGCTGGGACTACAGG